>NC_056744.1:8410215-8762715 GCF_019279795.1 Protopterus annectens
ATATTACCTTGTCCTGTTTTGTCAGCACTTAAAATATCATGAACTTTAAAGTGAAATGCATTGAATGTGAACACTGTAATGTATTACCAGTGTGAGGATTGTTCATTGGGTTCGGTGGTATCTCTAAGGTCAGGCTATCAGCGTTCCAGTACAGGTACAACTAACTAACTTACTAAGCACAAGGAAAAGACGACGCACTAAGTAGGATGTTACTATCCTAATAACCTAAGAAAAAATAATTTAGTTATAGATGGTGAAGTTCATTGCTGCCCATCTGGTGTAAATTCTTTAGTTATTACTCCCATGTGATAGGTGCATTGTTTCTTTTGGTTTTGGCTTGAAATAATCAGATTTATTTTGAGTGGTTGCAACTCTGTTTTGATACTTAAGGCTGATTGTTCTCCTTTGTCGTTTGTATCCCAAGGAAGCAATCAGTTGGAAAATGAATTTATTAATTTTTAAAAATAGTTTTCCACAAAACCACCATCTCTGTACAGAGTCCTCATTGTACTTCCACTCAGACTTGCTCTAGATGTGTGTTTACTTTTTCACTTTCTCCCAACTTCAGCATGATTTCAGGTACAGAGTTGATACTGTGTTCTCAGCAATCATAACATCACACTGAAGTAGCTCTGTATAGATTGATTAATGGATTAAATAATTGGTTGACCACAAGCTACTTAGTGTTCTGATTTGCTGCACTGGTTAAGATACAGAATATCAATGTAGAGAGTGAAAATTCTTGTGTCAGTCATGTGTGGTGTAGAATAATGCACCTTTTCTACCTGGGCCTCCACTGAAAATGGATATATTACCCAGTCGGACTTTCCCGGCAAACAAAGACAAATAAATAATTAAGAGCAAACAGCATCTCCCTCACCTCTGTATCCCATGCACCAGGCAAATCAAAATAAGTCTGTGTTTTTGAAGTCAGAAGTTATGAGTTTTTCCTTCCTTGATACTTGCTGAACTGTGGCATCTAACCCAACATCCATTCCTTTGCCATACTTTTCCATACCTTTCAAATGTACCTAATTTGGTAGAATATCCTTGATTTTGCATCATATTTTTGCCCTGTCCATCATAAAATTTTTGATTTTCAGGTAACTCCCCGAGGACTGCAGTCAATCAATAAATCCATACCATAGCTCTCAAGTGTCCAGCTTTTCGGAGAATGTGCAGCTTTTCTCCTCATATTTTTGGTTTGTTCCTCATAAAATTTGTGGTTTTTCTGGCAAATTATTGAGGATTGAAGTTACTAAATAATGGCAGACATTTGAGTTTCAGATTTCATATCCTTTAGAAAACGCATGCCAATATAAAACCTTTTATTCTAAAAATGTTCTGTTTATAACAGCAATATTCAAAAGTTGTCCCTATTTTGGGGCCTTTGTCCCCCCATTATTTTTGGCTTTGTCCAGATTTCTTGTGCTAAGAAGTTGAGAGGTAGTTTCATTCTTTTTATTGTTCCTAAAAATGCATGTGTATTACAAACCCTGTTGCTCTATTAACTTTTTAAGTGAATGAGATTGATATTTAAAAAAATGTCCCTGATTTTGGTTCTTTGACCCTCCATTACTTTTCAATTTGTGCAGAATATTTAAGCAAAGAGGCTGAGAGTTAGGACTTGTATTTATGTGTGCAGTAATCGTTCAGTGTTTTCTTTACTTTATCTGTGGTAATCTCTTTTTTTTTTTATTTTATTATTTTTAGCTCTGTTTTCTTTGACTAATCTCTATATTTTGGCAGATATCTGTTCACAGGTATATGTTCTCTCGCCTTATACAGTTATGCATTTCTCAACCAAATTTGATTAATTTCTTCTACCATTTGCCACTTCCAGCTTCCTTACTGTTGCCCCTCATTAATGATGCTATACTTTCTCCAGTTAGTCCCACCAAGTCCCTGATGCCATATGTGTCTCCATTTGTAATGACAGCTTCAACCATTTGACATTTCATTGGCTGTTGCAGACCCCTGATTATGCACAAATTATACTTTTCCATTCACCACCACCAAGCTTTTCCTTTTTCACTTTGCTGGGGATGCAAAAGCCAGTGCATTTCTTTGTGTCAGTCCCAAGCCCGGATAAATGGGGAGGGTTGCATCAGGAAGGGCATCCAGCGTAAAAACTCGCCAAATAATTAATGCGGACACCAGTAAATATTTCCATACCGGATCGGTCGAGGCCCAGGTTAACAATGACCGCCATCAGTACTGTTAGCCAACAGGGTGCTGGCAGAAATTGAGCTACTGTTGGTTGAAGGAAGAGAAGAGGCGGAAGGCATGGCCGAAGGCAGGAAGAGAGGCGAAAGGCTAGGACTGTGGTAGTGAGGGTCGGAACTTTGAATGTTGGCAGTATGACTGGTATAGGGAGAGAGCTAGCTGATATGATGGACAGAAGGAAGGTTGGTATATTGTGTGTGCAAGAGACCAGATGGAAGGGGAGTAAGGCTAGGTATATCGGAGATGGGTTCAAATTGTTTTATCATGGTGTGGATGGGAGGAGAAATGGTGTAGGAGTTATCCTGAAGGAACATTATGCTAAGAGTGTTTTGGAGGTGAAAAGAGTGCTGGATAGAGTGATGTTTATGAAGCTGGAAGCTGATGGTGTAATGATGAATGTTGTTAGTGCATATGCTCCACAAGTTAGTTGTGCGATGGATGAGAAAGAAAACATTTTGGAGTAAGTTGGATGAAGTGGTGATAACTGTACCCAAGGGTGAGATAGTGGTGATTGGAGCAGATTTCAATGGGCATATTGGTGAAGGGAACAGAGAGGATGAGGAAGTGATGGGTAGGTATAGTGTTAAACAAAGGAATGCAGGAGGTCAGATGGTAGTGGATTTTGAGAAAAGGATTGACATGGCTGTGGTGAATAAGTATTTTAACAAGAGGGAGGAGCATAGGGTGACTTACAAGAGTGGAAGAAGATGCACACAGGTGGATTATATCTTATGTAGGAGGGCCAGTTTGAAGAAGATTGGAGACTGTAAAAGGGTGACCGGGGAAAGTGTAGTTAGGCAGCATAGGATGGTGGTTTGTAGGATGAAGTTGGTGATCAAGAAGAGGAGGAGGAGTGTGAGGGCAGCACCAAGGATCAAATGATGGAAATTTAAAAAGGGTAATTGTGAGATGGAGTTCAGGGATGAGTTAAGACAGGCACTGGGTGGCAGTGAAGAGTTACCAAATAGCTGGGTAACTACAGCAGAGCTAGTAAAGGAGACGGCTAGAAAGGTGCTTAGTATGACATCTGGACAGAGGAAGGACGACAAGAAGACATGGTGGTGGAATGAGGAAGTACAGGAAAGTATACAGAGAAAGAGGTTGGCAAAGAAGAAGTGGGATTGTCAGAGAGATGAAGAAAGTAGACAGGAATATAAGGAGATGAGGTGCATGGCAAAGTGAGAGGTGGCGAAGTCTAAGGATAAGGCATATGAAGAGTTTATGAAAGGTTGGAGACTAAGGAGGGAGAAAAGGACCTGTACCGATTGGCTAGACAGTGGGACCAAGCTAGGAAAGATGTGTAGCAGGTAAAGGTGATAAAGGATAATGAGGGAACCATACTCACAAGCGAGGAGAGTGTGTTGAGGAGATGTAAAGAGTACTTTGAGGGGTTGATGAATGAAGAGAATGAGAGAGAGAGAAGGCTGGATGATGTGGGGATAGTGAATCATGAATTACAATGGATTAGCAAGGAGGAAGTAAGGATAGCTATGAAGAGGATGAAGAATGGAAAGGCTGTTGGTCCAGATGACATACCTGTGGAAGCATGGAGGTGTTTAGGTGAAATGGCAGTGGAGTTTTTAACCAGATTGCTTAATGAAATCTTGGAAAGTGAGAGGATGCCTGAGGAATGGAGAAAGTGTTTTGGTACTGATTTTTAAGAATAAGGGTGATGTGCAGAGCTGTAGTAACTACAGAGGGATTAAATTGATCAGTCACAGCATGAAGTTATGGGAAAGAGTAGTGGAAGCTAGGTTAAGAAGGGATGTGATGATTAGTGATCAGCAGTATGGTTTCATGCCGGGAAAGAGCACTACAAATGCGATGTTTGCTCTGAGAGTGTTGATGGAGAAGTACAGAGAAGGTCAGAAGGAGCTGCATTGTGTTTTTGTAGACTTAGAGAAAGCATATTACAGGGTGCCTAGAGAGAAGTTGTGGTATTGTATGAGGAAGTCGGGAGTGTCAGAGAAGTATGTAAGAGTGGTACAGGATATGTACGAGGGTAGTGTGACAGCGGTGAGGTCTGTGGCGTGAGTGAAGGATGCGTTTAAGGTGGAGGCGGGGTTACATCAAGGATCAGCTCTGAGCCCTTTCTTATTTGCAATGGTGATGGACAGGTTGACAGACAAGATCAGACAGGAGTCCCCGTGGACTATGATGTTTGCAGATGACCTTGTGATCTGTAGTGAGCGTAGAGAACATGTGGAGGAGACCCTGGAGAGATGGAGTTATGCTCTAGAGAGAAGAGGAATGAAGGTCAGCAGGACTAAGACAGAATATATGTGTGTGAATGAGATGGAGGATAGAGGAATGGTGAGGATGCAAGGAGTAGAGGTGGCGAAGGTGGATGAGTTTAAATATTTGGGATCAATAGTTCAGAGTAACGGTGAGTGTTGAAGAGAGGTGAAGAAGAGAGTACAGGCAGGATGGAGTAGGTGGAAAAGTGTCAGGAGTGATTTGTGACAGACGAATGCCAGTAAGAGTGAAAGGGAAGGTCTGCAAGAGGCAAGGGAGCCCGCAGGATTTTTTGCAGGGGGGTGCAAACCCAAGCTCCACCCACACAACCCCACCCCTATGCTGCCCCGCCCCATTACGCAGCCATTCCAGTGTCCCATTACTTGGCTATTTTTCTCCATTTGTCGTAGACGCTGTTCAAATCTCTCAGTGTGCATACTGTTTTATGCTTTACTTCTACAATGATTACAGATATTTGGATTTCATTTACAACTTTTATTTAAAATTTTATAGCACAAACACTGATAGACATTTACTAAACCTAAACAAAGCAATAGTCTTACAATGAAAAGAGGCTTAGCATTAAAACTTCTCTACCTTTGAAACCCACATTCATCAAAACAACATTGAAACCCTCATTCAAAGAAAATGCATCTGGCCAGTGGCAGGGTAAGTTTACCTTTGGGCTGTTTTCAAATCATAGGCTCCTTGCACACATTTTTAGAACCATGCAAAAGTTATTTGATTCACCTTTCTGACTGTATTAATTATACTATATAATTGGATTATATTCCTTGTATAATACAGCACCACTTGTTAGAGTGTGTTTTAAATTTATAGTTCTGAACATTTTTTCTTTAAGCAATGAAACAAATCATATGAACCAATAATGACAACCTGCCCAATTCAAAACATTTCAACCATAAAGGGCCATTCTACTCAAACTTCTGTCATACAGTCCACCAATATCAATCAATATGCAGAATCTTTGCAGAAGTAAAACTCATCTGAATAATTCCACATTAAAGAGATCTGAAACCAGTGAAGAGGTTGTTGCTAGAAAATAACTTTATATTTCAGTGTTTCATCTACAAATTCAATGCCTGCTGCCCTTGAAGAATACATTGCCTACGTTATATTAAAAAAATGGTAAGCTGGTATATTGCAATAGGGAATGGGTGGCAAGCTGAAAAATAGTTATTAGGCATCTCATCCAAAGGAGGACATACACCCCCTTAAAATACAAATCTACATGTTGTGGGAGTAGAACCTACAGCCCTCTGTATCAAGATGCAAGTATGCTACCTGCTGTGCTGCTTTAAAAATTCTATACCACAATAGTGAAAGCCATTTGCTAAATAAAACAGTTGCACATTTTAAGCAGGCTTAGCATGAGCAGCAGTAAAATTCTCTTCCCTTGAAGCTCACAATTCCTTGAAAATGCACTTGAAAATAAATTCCACCTGCTAACTCTAGGACATTTCACTCTCTCTAACACACCTCAACCTCTAAGTGCAAGAAATCTGGACAAAGCCTAAAATAAATAGGAACAGATTATAAACATTGCTCTCATGAACTTAGAACATTGCTAGAATAACATGATTTATGTTAGTATGCATTTTTCTAAAGGATATGACATCTAAAACTCAAATGTCTGTCATTATTTAGCAACTTCAATGCTTTTTAGGAGGAATATGGGACAAAAATCTGGACATTCTCCAAAAACCTGGACAGCTGAGGGGTATGCTTCCTCCTTCTTATACATACATACAGACACAAATACACACGTTATCTTTCAATCTGTTAACACAAGAAATCTGACAAAGCCTGTTATAATGTTAATGATAAAGGCCCACAACTAGGGACACATTAGAAAGTTGCTAGAATAAAAAGATTTTTGTTAAAATTAATTTTCTGAATGATATGAAGTCTGAAACTGAAACGCATGTCATTATTTATTAACCAACTATATTCGGATATAGTTGGTTGTCTCAGTACTCACCGTAGCTTGCATATTTTCCTCTCTTGAAAGTCCCACTCTGCTTAACTTATGTATTATTTCCTCAGTTATTTCACCGTGGGTTGCAAAGCAGCTTTATCACTAGTGTGTGCACAAAATATAATGCCTTCAATGAGTCTTGCAAGAAATCACATGTAATCATCATGGCACAAAGGTTCTACTGAAGATGCTTCCAATTTTTCTCATACACAAACACGACAGAAGCCAGAAACAGCTGTTATTCCACAGCTAGATGCAGCAGTAGCAAAACAAATTGCAGAGAACCAAAATAAATTGGAACCGATTGTATCTACCATTATTCACTGTGCAACCCTTGACATTCCTCTCTGTGGAAAAGAAGGCTCTGGTGGAAATTTGTGACTTGTTAGATTTTTGTATTGAAGCTGGTGACAATACTGAAACAACACAGTGAAACAGCTGCAGGAAATGCTTGGTACACATCCCATAGGTGCAAAATGAGCTGTTGGCAGTCGGCAGAATACGAACACGGACTTCGAAAGGAGACTGTGCAGCGAACAGGGCAGCTGGATTTAATGTATTGGCAGGTGAAACTGCAGATATCTCAGACATTGAGCAGTTGTTATTGGACATTCGGTTTATTGATGATTGTATTCAAGAAGAGTTTACAGTTTTTGTTCCCACTGTTGTGAGAGATGCACTGTCTGTACAAAATGTCATTGTCAGTGAATGCATAAAGTATGGTCTAGACCTGGAAAAATTACTCGGACAAGGCTATGAGTGGTGCTAGCAGCAGAGAGGCTAAAAGAGTGACTGCTAACCTGATAAGTGTTTTTTTCCTGCTACTACCTGGGCGACTGTCCGATCTAGCTAAACTGCAAGTATTTATGCTTCTTGAACTGTTTTAAACTGTTTAAAGTTGTTTTTGCACCTGCACTTTTAAAGTTTGTCCTGTTTGTTGCATTTACCTGTTAAGGCTACACACTCAAGTGCGCTAGCCTATGTTACATATTTATTGCATTTTCCTGCTGTTTGTTGCAAAAAAGAAAAAAAAAAAAAAAAATTATCCTTGTTTCCTGTCTTTCCTGACCTAGAGTAGTCCAAATACAGGCTTTGCTGTATTCTGGACTTTTGGAAAGGTTCCTGTGTTGCCCATTTCCTTTCTTGGATAAAGGGAGGCTTCTTTGTTCACCAGTGGCAGTGGGTAGCTTAGAGCAGACTATCTATCCCTGGAGGAGTGTTCCCAGCACAAGAATCTGGTAGTCTATTGGCCGTTTTGGGCCAATTTCTAGCTCTTTCAAG
The DNA here is from genome assembly GCF_019279795.1 of Protopterus annectens. Lineage (NCBI taxonomy): Eukaryota > Metazoa > Chordata > Ceratodontiformes > Protopteridae > Protopterus > Protopterus annectens. Next base: position 8,417,957 of record NC_056744.1, read on the forward strand.
TCCCTCTAAATAAAACCCACTTTGGCGTGGCTTTGCACGATGTTGTGTATAGCGCAGCATCGGGCAGCTCTGCTTAATTGGGTTTAAACCATTCTCAGCTCCACAAAGTCTGCTCTTCACTTTTTCCCTTAAAACTGATCTAGTTCTCATAATAAACACCCTATTCCTACTCTAAAGCCTGGCACTTGCTCACTAAAGCAATTATATAAGTCAGCACTAAAAAATTAAAAGCACTACACCCTCACAAACTCCCCTTGAGTACCTTGTTCCCCATTGGCCCTTTTTTCAATTATAAAGGAATTCCCAATACTATTCTAGCATGTCCAAAGGTCAGTTGTCAATCTCCTCTCCAGTCCAGCTGATGATTCTGGGAATCTTGAGGCAATGTTACAACTGCCTCATGTACACAGACAACCCTCTCCTCCTCCCAACAAATTCCAACACATGTGAGAGATGCAACCATATAGCCAAACTGGAGGTTAAGCTCTCTCATCTCAGTAGCGGCGTAACTAGTCAGGAGGAGAAGGAAACCACATTCACTACAATTCCAATCTCACATAGACCTACCACGACAGCAAACCAAACACATAAACACACAAAAACATACTCGTAGGCTCTAAATAAAAATCTGCCTAAGCAGCAGAGACCTCCAAAGCAGACACCCAAGCAACCGCTACCCCAAAAACAAAACACGTGCAACACATAGCTCACAAAGCCAGTGTGCCGAACAGTCACAGCACTTAAGGCTAAACAACACATCTGATACACTTGTAATAGGTGACTATCGTCAGGCACACTGACGTCCCGCTCACCAGGCTGAACAAGGAGAAGGTCACGGTAAGCTGCCTGTCAGCGCTAGGATCCGCCACATAACACAAGCACTCAGGTCACTCCAAGACAAGTACAAATATGACTCGGTCATTGTCCATGCTGGTGTGAATGACCTGAGGCGTACCTCCCTGGACTACATGAAAAGAGACATAGAGGAGCTCTCTGAGCATGTAGCCCAGGCCGGTATGACCCTGACCTTGAGTAGCATCTTACCCTCACCAAGAATGATGCCACGATATGAAGACAAGATGATCAATTTCAACAATTGGCTTAAGTATTGGTGTCATTCAAAGGGGATCCAATGCCTGTCAGCCTGGGATGACATGCTCGACAAGCCACGATGCTTCACTAGGGACGGCTTGCACCTATCACCCCTGGGCTTTTGGATATTGGCAAAGGCTCTTGCCACCCACATAGTGCCTTTTTTAGGCAAGGCTCAAAAGAAAACCCACCTCCATAGGTATCACAAGGGATAAGAAACTAAGAGTAATTTTACTCAAAGCCAGAAGTCTAAACCTCAAGATGCACGCACTCGAAACTCTCCTTAGCATGGAGAACATCGATATCTGTGCAGTAACAGAAACCTGGTTCAAAGCTCCCGAGAGCACCCCAGCACTACCAGGTTATACCTCATGCCATGCTTTTCGTCCCCAAAACTTGGACCGGACCACAAAAGGAGGGGGAGTATCAATATTCGTCAAAGATACCCACACCTCCAGGTTGGTGGCACAGCACGAAGCATCAGAGACTATCCATGTGTAACTAACAGTGGGTAAAACTGCCTTCCACTTTATAGCCTGCTACAGACCACCCTCCCAAACCCAGGAAACCCACTCGGCCTTCCTGAGAACACTGGAAAATATGAAGGTCTCTCCAAACACCATTATATTGGGTGACTTCAACTACCCAAACATAGACTGGGAGCATTACTCTAGCTCCAACACCCTAGCCCAAAGGTTCCTAGAATTTATAAACTCAAATGCTATGGAACAACTTGTTACCACTCCCACAAGAGGGGAAAACATACTGGACCTGATCATCACCAACATGGGGGCACTATGCTCCAGACCAGAAGTGTATCCCTCACTGGTAAGATCAGACCATAAACTAATCTCACTGGATATTCACATCCCGACCCCACCCCCTGCCCAGAAAACCACAGTGAAAAACTTCTTTAAATCAAATTTCACACTCCTCAAAACCGAGGTGGAATCCTTCAAAGCCCCCGGGCCTGTGGAAAATACAGCCCAGACCGCAGAATCCTTTCTAAATGCATTCTATGAACACCTTCAGGAATGCATGGATCATGCAATCCCAAATAAAACCAAGACCCAATCCTCCAAAGGCAGATGTCCTGTCTGTTGGACCCCAGCCATAAACAAACTATACAATATAAGGAGGAAGCTACTACATTATAGAGCAAAATCCCAAAAAGGGAAGGCATCTCTGATCAGTATTAGCAAAAAACTACGGGCACTCATAAAATCGTCTAAGGCCAGCTTCGAGAGAAAAATTGCACAGGACACTAAGGATAATCACAAGGCTTTCTTTAGTTATGTTAGGAACTTGGGTGGGAATTCCCAGATATGCTCAGAATTAGTCCAAAATGACAAAAATACACGAAACCACAGACGTTGCCAACATCCTAGCTGACAGGTTCAGCGCAAACTTCTCCCTCCTCCCCACCAAAGGGCAAATATCTATCCCAGCAGAGTGCTGCCCCTGACATCTCAGATGCTCAGGTAAGAGCTGCCCTCTCCAAAGCAAAAAACACAGCATCACTGGGACCAGACGGTGTCCCGGGCTGCGTCCTACATGAACTCCAAGAAGAGCTAAACCCAAACATAAAACTACTGTTCAATCTCAGCCTTACTACAGGATATGTACCCAAAGAGTGGCGTACAGCAACAGTCGTCCCTCTCCACAAAGGTGGTGACTTAACGGATCCTGGAAACTATTGTCCCTTGGTCTGCAAAGCGATGGAAAGGATCATCACGGACCTCATAAATAAAGATATTGGGGACCTACAGACACTGGATCCTACCCAGTTCAGCTTTGTTAAGGGCAGATCCTGCCTCAAACCTGGTCAATTTCTTTGAAACAGTCACCAAGGCCATTGACGAGGGGAAGGTGGTCCACACAGCCTACCTGGACCTCGCAAAAGCCTCCGATACAATACCCCACTCGGGCATTATAGATAAGCTCACCAGCTTAAATATAAACCCCTATGTCACTAGATGGGTTGCAAACTGGCTCAAGGACAGAACCCACATGGTTAGAATTTCTGGAGCCATGTCAGACTCCAAACCAGTTACAAGTGGCATCCCACAAGGCTCAGTCCTGGGACCTCTCTTGTTCGGTATATATTTCTCGGAGGTACAGGCCAACACGGAAGGACTGTGGCTGACCAAGTTCGCAGATGACTGAAAACTAGGTGCCATAATCGACTCTCCAGCCGACACAAGCATCCTACAAAAGGGCCTCATAGAAACAGACAACTGGTGCCAGAGCCATGGCCTCAAGCTAAATGCCAAAAGTGTATAGTCATCCCCCTTGGCAAAAACAAACTGCCCACAAATTACCACATAGGTGGTAATCCATTAAGTACAGAAGAAGTAATTAGGGACCTGGGGACCCAAGTTGATAGCAATCTCTCATTTGAAAACCACGTGGCCAAAGTGGTTAGAAAAACATTTTATATAGCCCACCTAATCTTGAAGGGATTCACATCTAGAACAGGGGAGGTCATCGTGCCTCTTTACTCATCCCTCATCAGGCCCATAATTGAGTACAATGCCCCTTTTGGGATGTACCTTACCAGACACCTGCAGCAACTGGAAAGACCCCAAAAGTACCTCAACAAGAGGATCAAAGGGCTCAAACAGATGCCATATGCTGCCCGGTTAAAGAAACTCCAGCTCTACTCAGTGGCATACCGCCTGCTCAGAGGCGATCTGTGCCTGACGTATAAAGCCATGTCCAACCCGGAATTAATGGACATGCTGCACCTCAGAAAATCCAAATTCCATAGAGCTACACACTCGAGAGACTTCAACCTCAACACTGAAATAAATAGGACATGCTGGAGGGATAGATTCACAACCCAGAGGCTCCCTTCACTCTGGAATAAAATCCCAGTCCAGGTTAGGCAGAGTCCCTCATTGACTCTCTTCAAGAGGAATCTTGATGATTGGATGGGAGATCGTAGGTTTACCCCGGGTATCACTTCTGTGTCACTGTTAGACAGAGGCACAGTATACTAACCTCGAAAAAGGGCATAGCAAATTTCATTTAAAATGGGTGGCGAAAGCCAAACACACTCTGGCTAGGCTTATAAATGTCCTGGGTTTGGGATACCTCTCAACTGTAAAGATTTTCGCAGAATGTCCAGATTTTTGCCTCATATTTTTTGTGTTCCTCCTAAAATCTGTACTTTTTCTGGCAAATAGCTGAGGATTGAAGTAATTAAATAATGATACATTGGATATTATAATTTATTGTTATAGAAGGAAAACTAGACTTACAAAAGGTTCATTAATATAAACAGCTTTCTTAAAGCAGCAGCTGTGGAAAACAAGAAAAGATGTGAAGGACTGTTTAAAAGAGCTGCAGCTTCCAGTTCCAGATCACACCTATGAATGAGTAGTGTTTGCTAAGGTTAACTGTTGCAAACTGAAGACACAACATCTGCCTTTTCAACAACCTCAAAAAAAGTAGACAGGGAAGGCCTGTGTAACATACTGAATGCAGAGCACCTTTCTTCAAAATTTTGGGAGGCCTGTAGGAGAGTAAACAACAGAAATGAACCACTAACCAGCTTAAATGAACCTGGAGACTGCTTTAAATAAAAATAGCTAGCATTCTACTGCAGAGAATGTGCAGGACTCGAACAACAAATCAGCTTAACATGAGTTTAATAATGCCTTTATCTTGAAAAATTCAAATGTTAGTAATGGAGGACCACCAAAGCCATACTTTAGCCATAATGTATCTGATGATGAACAGTGGAATTCATGATACACCCCAAAAGTAAGGGATGACCAGTTTTATTTTCAATGATCATGTGGCTGCAGCAACGACACTCCAGAACCCCAGTCAAAATAAATGGAAGAGGAGTACACGTATGATGTATGCCATAAAACAGGAGATCACCACATCAGAATTTTTTCACACCTTCCCAACTTGTTACATAACAGTTATAGCACACATCCCCATTTCTTTAACTATTTTAAATAAAAAGCATTTCTACACACACATGGTTCTTTATTAAATTTAATAGAGCCCTTTGAACAGTGACAGTTGTTCACCTTTTAATAATGCTATTGAACCTGTTGATCCCACTAGTGGAGCAACCAGACTTCAGTTGTGACAGTGATGACCCACATTTAAGAACAAATTCTATCCCAATATAGCCAAAATGAAAAATGTTTGCTGGGAAGGGCAGGATGAAACAAACTGCACAAACAAAATAAAAGCTATAATATTTTGCAGTGGAAAATTTGCCAACAGTATTGCTACAAAAAAGTGGTGATTAAATGTATGCAGGGTGAACACAATTTGATAACAGTATTGCTACAAAAAAGAAGTGGTTGATGAAATGTATGCAAGGTGAACAAGTTCAGCAGGACTGCTCATGGTGCATAAACAATACATGATAGTGTTAACATCCAGTGCATCTTAAAGTACAATCAAATCCACATTTCTTACACCTACAAAACATAAGCAACTTATTCACACATTTCTCAAAAGTTAATTTAAATGGTGGCATCTAGTATTTAATATCATGATCATCTGCAGACATTAATAAAAGCCTGGAGTAAAAAACACAAAAAAAAAACACACACACAAAAAAAGAAACAATGTACACACACATATATATGTATATATGCATTTTATATGCACTGCTATCGCAACAACCACCTGTGACTATTTCTGGGACATCTTATTTGGTATTTATACTGACTAGGAGAAATTTAGATGTCAGTGTGAAAATGTCACCACGCCTTACAGACAGGATTGAAAGATGTCATTAACATTCACATGAACTAGGTATGAAAGGCCTCCGTTTATGATAAATAGGGGCAGAAAAAAATGTCAATGATCTACACAGTCTGTTACTGTATTGCAACAAGCCCCAGTGCAACAACCTTGCCCACAGTTTAATCCCATCCATTTACTGGAATATCCTAAGCAACTATGGACTCCTGTGATGACTTACTGCTGTACCATCACTTCAAGCAACATAATCAAGCGGCACACCACCCTCTCTGTGAAACATTATTTTCTCAAATCTAACTGGTAAGGCAGGTGCATCTTACTCCAAATTTACAAAACGTGCACATGTACATACATGAGGCTACTGAAACTGTTTTCTGGTTATCAAAGAAATGCCTGGCAACTTCAGTATGTCATACAGCAGTGTGTTTTAACCAATCCCATTCAGTAATGAACTCTGCAACAACAATGAGAATGAAGCCATCAAAATGGGTTCATAATACTAGCCTGAAATTTTGGGGTGAGAAGAAAACATTTTGCTTTCTCTTTCATAGTGCTAGTGCCCCAGGACAAATTTTTGTCATTAAACAATATTTACACCTTCATCATAACTTTTAGTAAACCAGATGACCCTATAGTACATTCAAAGAAAAGCAATGCTATAATTTATTAACCAAGCACACACACACCAAGGGTTCACTTTATGAAACTACAGTTCTACCAGACAAAATGATATTTCATACTAGAAAAAAACAATGCATACAGTTTAGTGAATCAGCCTTTTGACAAATCCATCTACATGGGAGATTTTACTTAAAAGTTTTATTACTTTGTGAAGTGTTCCACATAAAGCACAAACACCCAACACATGTAAATGACACCATTTTATAAACACCACACCAAGACTTAACAACAGACCTCACATTCAATCACACTCCTGAAGCTGATACACCAACTTAGTTCCTAATTGTATTTAAATCTTTGAACACACCATCCCTGTTCCTGCTGCGTTTCTGTTTTATTTAAACATACAGCACACATGCAACTAGCACACATCTATTTAAACCAGCTATATGACGCGTAAATAACATAATGCGTGCGTGGAGAAACAGAGATTCATGTCAAAGTCACACTAACTTTGCTTTGCTGTTTTATGTTTATGACTGCTAGCATAATGACCCAAATCACCATGGTGGTGAGCAGTACGATTAAAACTTCCCAAGTAGTAACGAGACGGAGTTGAAACTCACCCATGTCAATGTGTGTATAAGGAACAGCTTTTACTACCAGTACCATACAGCAGAAAGAGAAATGGTTATGTTGAACTTCACTAAGGACAGGCTAGGTCAATAACAATCACGTATTTCTCATGCTAACACACACACACACCACAACTTGGAAATGGCGCATAATTGACTGAATAAAGCAAATGTGAACACTTACTCTCCAACTTCCGGTCAAAGCAAAATTCATTCTCCACGAACAGGCGAATCAGCAAGCAAAACTTGAAGACTTATTCTCCTGCAAAGTGAATACCAAACTGTTTACACTACTTGTTGTATTTCGAATTGAGCGCGAATGACAACGCACACACAGATGTGATGCATTATGGGACCAGGAGCAAGAACGCCAACGTATTTTTTTTTTTTTTAAAGAAAATTAATCTTCTGGCCAGCCGGTTCCAGGGGGGTGCAAGTGCACCCCCTTGCACCTGCCTGCGGGCACCCTTGGCAAGAGGGTAGTGAGACCAGCTATGTTATATGGGTTGGAAACAGTGGCATTGACAAAAAGGCAGGAGTTTGAGCTGGATGTGGCAGAGTTAAAGATGTCAAGATTTGTTATGGGTGTGATGAGGGTGGACAGGATTAGGAATAAGTATATTAGAGGGTCATCCCAGGTTGGAAGATTTGGAGTCAAAGCCAGAGATGTAAGATTACGTTGGTTTGGACATGTACTGAGGAGGGATGCTGAGTATATTGGGAAAAAGATGCTAAGGATGAAGCTACCAGGTAACAGGAAAAGAGGAAGGCCTAAGATAAGGTTTATGGATGTGGTGAGAGAGGACATGCAGGTAGTTGGTGTGACAGAGCAAGATGTAGAGGACAGGAAGAAATGGAAACAGATAATCCACTGTGGTGGCCCCTAACAGGAACAGCCAAAAGAAGATGATGTTGTGGTTCCTGGGAGCAGGGCCTGGCTTAAGCATAGGCAGACTAGGTTATTGGGTAGGGCACCATACTTGCAGGGGTGCTCTTTCTCTACTTATTTATCTTTTGGAAATGCTTCTGTTCTATAAAAATAAATAAATAAAACACCACAGAAGAAAACATGCCTGCAGAATATTGGGCAATCCCAGAAAATGATGCTCCTTTTGATTTGAATTTCAAGTCACGTAAATCGCATTGAGTTTAAACATTGCAAAGTCATGGAAGTAGAGACCTATCAGCATTCAAATGTAGATGCGAAAGCATGCTTGAAGGGAGATTTTGTGTGTGTGTGTGTGTGTGTGTGTGTGTGTGTGTGTGTGTGTGTGTGTGTGTGTGTGTGTGTGTGTGTGTGTGCGTTGCAGGACTAGCATGCATTTGTGAGAAGGAAGATGGACTTCTTAACTCAAATGGTATGTACAGACTGACTAGACATAATTGCTGTGGCTGTCTTTAGTGGAGGAAAATGGCTAGCTGTCTGCTAATGTTTGTTTATTATTTTGAATTTGTAGAACTAATGGGATTATGTGAGCCAATGTGCAATATTTTAATGTGTGGTACCTATTTGTTTGGAACAATGGTGAAATACATTACACGGTCACCCACTTTTATCACAATTGTACAGAGAAGTGGCTATAACTGCTTGGTGGATGTCTGAATGAAAGAAACTGAATACCAAGACCTTCAGAATGTCTGGGGACTGGTAGCCCCCCCCCCCAAATCAAGGTTGTATAAGTAGATTTTGACATGGGCTTAGTAATTGCCTCAGGCCTGATCCCACTTAGTCTAAAACCAGCCCTGCTTATAGATGTAAACAGAGGGTCACTGCACTTGTGATGAGGGCTGAGGCAATGTCTTTATTTCTTTAATATTCCTCTCAAACTTAAGAGGTCAGTACATCCTCTGTTGGGCTGGGTATAATGTGACCATTATTTCTTTAACTTTCCCAAACATTTTCAAAGATGTCCACTGGGGGTCACTATAGCTTGTACAGGAGTACTGTACTGTCTCTAGAAGTAAGTTGGAAACATTCCTGTAAGCATTTTTTTTTTCATTTTTTCACACTCAAGCATCTGATGTATGTTCAAGCGGTTATCTTTTGGAAGAGTGTAAATAATCATGCCATTGATATGTCTGACAACAAATAATTTATGTTCTGTTTGTTTTTTCAGGTTTGTCTCTGTCTGAAATCAGAAGGGTACAGAAGGTGGCTATCTTTTTGGGGGTCGAGGGTGAGGAAGCATGCTGTATATACATATGGCATTAGCAGACTGAAATATGACTGTGGGCATTCGTGCCTTAATTTTAATCCCAGCTTAACATCAGAGTGGGATACACCATAATGGCTACCTATTTTTAAGTGGGGGGTTGGGGGCAACTACTATTCCCAGATATTATATATGTATCCTCACAAGCATTTGTCTTTTCAGTTTATTGTGAATTGATGTTTGGTTGGCTTTGAGAATTAAAAGTTAGACACAACTTATTTCTTCCCTGAAATAAAAAGTAGGATTGAATTTTTGGCAATTTCTTACTTTAGGACACATCAGTGACATGGACTGAGACATGAATGCAAGGATTCAGGATGATTGCTGCCTACTTAAAGGGTAGTTTGTTCAGATAATTATTATTATTTTTATTGTTATTGTTTTGTTTTTTTTTTTGTGTGTTTTAGGAGATAAGAAATTAAAAAGACAAATAGTGTAACGTACATTAGGGAGCTTACGCCCCCTCCCCATAACCCGCAGAGTAGGACCGCAAGTCACTTAAAATTCCCATCAGCAAATATACATAACTCACAGCCTTATCGGGATGTCAGTCAAGTCAGTGCCACCCATACCTGCATGAAGTACAGTGATACAAACTAATGTAAGCAATCTCTGAATGTCTTTTCCTGATGGATGATATTTGTCAAGGCCATCTTTGGATCAAAAGGTTGCGAAAAATCTCTAAAATGCACCTCAGAAAATCTATAATCCCATGGCTTCTGGATGCCTAGCAGCCCCCAGACCCCAGCTTAATTTATTTATTACAGGGTAGTCTTGGTCAGTTAGGGCATGTTGAAAAGATGCCGGAAAAAGCAAAGCTGAAGAGGAAGGCTGAATTTCTTTCCTTAATTATGTTTTCTGTTCAATCCATCTCAGAGCATCTAGAAACCTCATGGTGTCTGGTGGCCTAGTGGCCCACAGACCCCCTAATTAATGCAGTTATTTCCACCACAGTTATTACAGTGCAGTCTTTGTTGCTCTTCTGGGGTGTTCATTTAAGTAGTTTATTGTATACAAACACATCAGGACGGATGGCAGGAACATTAAACTTAAACTATCTAACTAACTGACTGACTACATACATGCATGCTCTCACTCTGGCTGCTCACTCAAAATGGCACTGTTGCTTGCACATGCTCAGTATTTATATGCATATGCTGACTCACTGGAATGCTACTTAAAAGTATATCACACACACTGATCTACACCCTCCCTCTTTACTTAACTGTCTCATATAAACAATAACATTTGAATAAGCATGCAATTATACAGACACTAATAAGAAAAACAACAGTCATGCCCAGGTTGCCATGTATCTGGAAGAAGGTTTCAAGATGCAATTTGATCTTGTGACATAATAGTTAGGACTGGGTTTAGCAACAGGGACAGTGACGGGGGAATGTTCTGCTTGAGGAGTCTCAGGGATTTTCTCAGGAATGGGGATTGCGGATGGAATGTTCTCCTGAACAGAAACATTGGACAAGTCACTGAGAACTAGGGTCTTTGTCACAGGCAAGATGCTGTAACGTAGGTTTGGGCACTGGTAACAAATGCTTGCAATTTCATCTGAATTCCATTCCTTGTGATTCCACAATGTATAATCTTGGCTCTTGACACAAACTTTTCACAAATCCAATGCAATCAAAACCTTTTGATGTCTGCATCATCACTATCTCCCCTTTCTTCAATGAAGTGAGTGGTTTGCTGGTTTTATCATAGTAAGACTTCTGGGATAAATGCTTCTTTAACAGTTGGGCTTTTACTGCTTTGTTGTTCTTAGCACTTGGGACCAATAAATTAGTGCTGATTGGTAGTGTGGTTCTGGTTTGTCTCAACATAAGTCTTTGGGCAGGTGAACCAAGATGTTTATCATGAGGACTGCTTCTGAGATTTAACAAATTTAGAAAAACATCAGTAATGTCACATCCGGATTTCTCTAACAGCTGTTTTGCAATTTGAACTGCACGTTCAGCCAAGCCGTTTGACTGAGGGTATTCAGGACTACTAGTAATATGAATAAAGTCCCCCTCTCCTGCAAATTGTTTAAACTGCTGACTGGTAAGCTGTGCACCATTGTCAGAAATATCTTTGTACGGACTACCATGGACAGAAAAATGTCGCTTCAACTTAGTAATGACAGTACTGGAAGTTAGGTTTGGAATTAGGTAAATCTTGAACCAATCTGAATAAGAGTCTACTAACACCAAATAATGCAAATAATGTTGACCATTCCACTCAAAGATGTCTGTGGCTACTGTTGACCAAGGTAGTTCTGGAATCTGGCTTAATTGAAGTGGTTCTTTTTGCTGATGCGGCTTTTATTACATACTGAGCAAGATGAAAGTACTTTCTCAATATGTCTTGATATAGAAAGGCAAAATACTAGACCTTGCCCTTCTTTTGGTAGAATCAGTTACCGGGTGACCACAATTATTTTAGGACCTTTCATGATGATACCATTGTGTGATAAAATCTCATCTCTGAATGGAAAATAAGGTTGCACTTCTACTGGTAAACAAGACTGCTTTAAAGGCCATCCTCAACTGATAAAGAGGTTTAGCTTCTGGAGAATTGGGTCTGAAGCTGTGTGAGTTCTGAGCTCCTCAAGACATGTGGAAGAAAAATTTCTTATTTTCATGACCTCATAATCAAGTTGCTCATTGTTATGCTGTTCTGTGTTTTTTTCTTGGTGATCTGGATAAAGTATCAACAAGATAAAGAAGTTTTCCTTTTGTGTAAACAAGATTGAAATTGCACTTTTGCAATTTGAGCATCATGTGTTGCAGTCTAGCTGGAGCTGTATGCATAGGCTTTCTCAAAATAGTGACTAGGGGTTGGTATCAGTTTTGATCTGGATAGGTCAACCATAAATATAATCATGAAACTTCGAACATGCAAACACAATTTCCAAAAGCTCTTTCTCAATCTGAGCATACTGCATCTCTGTCTGGGTAAAAGTTCTCAATGCATAGGCTACTGGTCTACCCTCTTGAAGAATGACTGCACCTAGACCAAATTCAGAAGCATCACAAGAAAGAGTAACAGGTTTGTGAACATCATAGTAGCTGATAGTTGGTGGACTAGCAATTTTCTGTTTCAGGACATCAAATGCTCTTTGGTGCTGTTCTGACCATGACCAAATTACATCTTTGTGTGTCAGCTCTCATAATGGTACTGAAAGTTGACTTAAATCTAGAATGAACTTGCCTAGATAGTTGACCATGCCGGGAAAATGTTGTAGGGCTTGGACATTGTCTGGAGCTGGTATCGAGAGAATTGTTTGGTTCAAAGGATCTGGTTGTAAACCTGAACTAGTAAACAAGTGACCAATATAAGTAACTTCTCATAGCCTGAATTTGCACTTCTGAGGATTCAGCTTAAGATTCACTTGACGTGCTCTTTCCAGAACTTTCTTGAGGTCTCCATCATGTTCGACTTCACCATTGCCTCTTAGTAGAATATCATCTACTATAACAGCACATGAATAGTCAGAAGAAATTTTCTCCATCCCATGCTGAAAGGCTTCACTGGCAGAATTTATTCCAAATGGCATTCTCTAAAATCTGAATCTGCCAAATGGCGTACTGAATGTGGTTAAAAATGAAGACTTTCAATCAAGCAAAATTTGCCAAAATTAACTCTTTGCATGTAAGACAGAAGAAAATAGTGGCATTTGGCATGAAGGCAGCAACTTCTTTAACTGTGCGCATTTGCTGATGAGGCCTTTTTAATGCTTTGTTGAGATCTCATGGATCAATACATATTCTGATATCATCCGAGCTTTTCTTATGAGCTACTACCATGGAGTATACCCATTCAGTAGGTTCTTCTACTGGACAAATTACTCCTAGCCACACCATTTTGTCTAGCTCAGCTTTGACTCTGTTCTGCATAGCTACTGGAACTTTCCATGCTGTTCTGACAACTGGGCTGACGTCTGAGTCTAACTTCATGGAGTACACAACTGGTAATTTGCCTAATTTATCTGCAAAAATATCAGCATACACAGAAAAAATAGTTTAGATGAAATTTGAGCTGTTGTCATGCAGGCTTACATGGTGAACTTCTTTATTAAATGAAAGCAGTCCCATTTTCAAACTGTCTCCGAGGCCTAATAATGACTGCACTTGTCCGTTGACTACAAAAAATTGCAAGTCATAGCTGTTCCCAGCAGAGTAACATGAAAGCAGTACTGAGCCTTCAGTTTGAATCTCTTCACCACTATAAGCAGCAAGCTTCGCACACTTTGTCAAATCAAGTGGTTCTGCAGCTTTTACTCTCGCAAATGTTTCTGCTAACATAACATTGCACTTTGAGCCAGTATCTATTTTGAGCTCAGGACTCTCATTAATCCAAACACTACAAAAGATTTCATTCCTTGCCCACAAATCTACTGCATTGACTATTTCACCAAGCACAGACACACCATCAACAAAAAAAGTACTGTCACAGCTTTCTAATTGATCAACTTGCCTCCTGGAATGCCTTCTTTTAATAAAAGAATGTGCCTTATTTGATTTACAAAACCTTTTGAAGAGATTCCACTTATTGCAAGAATGACACTGCTGACCAACAGCTAAGCACTTTTCTCATTTGGATTCATGATTACCACCACAATTATGATAGTTGAATATGAAGGTCGATGGGGGCATATGTTTTAACTTTGCTGATTCACCCTTATGCTTCACTGAGCACGTCTGCTTTACAGAACATGCCCTAGAATTTGCTTGAAAGACTCTGGTTTCCCAGGGACTATTACAGGACCTGCAGTAGCTACCATTAGCCTGGGCCTGTTTCTTTTAACCGTGTGCTGCATACTATCAACATGAGCTTTGTCACTGTGCCTTCCACTGCTGTTCTCATTTGTAACATACTTGTGTGCTTTTCTGTAAGCTCATACAACTGACAAATCTCAATGGCCTTATTTAAAGTTAAATCACTGTCTTGAAGCAAAATCTTTCTCACTATGTCATTATTAATACCGCACACAAACCTGTCCTTTATCAAATCATCTCTCAAATCACCAAATCTGCACATTTTAACCTTAAGAAATAAGGCTGTTATAGATGCTGCAAAAGTTTCACCAGGCTTTTGATCCCTTGTGTAAAATAAGTGCCTTTCCATTGTGGCATTCATTTGGGGGCTACAAATTTCTCTAAATTTATGTTCTAAGCATTTGGGGTCTTCCCTTGTTTCAGCCGGTACCACTATATGGCGGACTTCCCCCTCCCCTGCAAACACAGCAGGTGCATACACAAATGAATGCTCGCTTTCAATGGCCTCTGAACCAGCTAAATTAAGCAAAACAACTGCTTTTGTATGTGCATCTTTGTCAGAAAAAGCAGCCTGTATGAAAATATTGTATTTCTGCTCAAACACTCTCCAATTTTCTGCAATACTGTTATCAAATACAAGCGGTGCAGGTTTGTGAAATCCTTTTGCCGTGCCCACAGATTATAGTAAAACACAATACAAACTGGCCCTTGTAATTATGTATGAACATGCCCAAACACCAGGTACTTGTAATAATCAAATGCACAATAAACTCTTTGAAATACTGTATTCTGAGAAATATGCTTTGAAATAACTGTACTTTGCAAAATATTCTTGGAAACAACTGTACTTTGCAAAATAAGTACACTGTAATACTGCACACACTTGTAAACACGTTGCACACCTCAGATACTTTGAATAGGTTTAGTTAATATAAAAAAGTAGCACATAGCAAATAATATGGTTGTTTCTCTTTTTTTGTACATTTTTATGTGATTCAGATATTGTTTCAAACATTTTTGTAATTATTTCAAATACTTTTATCAATATGTTGCAGTTTTGGACATTTCTATTAATAAGAAATTAGTTTTGAGTATTCTGAGTGCTTTGTTTTATATTTATAGGAAAATAAATCATTTAAGCAAGTTTTAGTACCTGGAATTTGTTTCTGACCTGTTTTGCAAGTCATTTGATCAGTAGGAATGATCCACTCTTGTATATTTCTCCAACTTTAACCGGTTGCCTCGTGGCTGTAACACTGGATCCCATTCTGACACCATGTCACTCTTCTTATGTGCATTAAGTAGATGTTGAGGCTTGGGTGATCGTTTAAGTAGTTTATTGTATACAAACACATCAGGATGGATGGCAGGAACATTAAACTTAAACTATCTAACTGACTGACTACATACGTAAATGCTCACACTCTGGTTGCTCACTCAAAATGGCGTTGTTGCTTGCATGTGCTCAGTACTTATATGCATATGCTGACTCACTGGAAAGCTTCTTAAAGGTATATCACACTCTCTGATCTACAGTCTTTATCAGTTAAGATGTGTTGAAAGGAAGCAGGAAAAAAACAAAGCTAAACAGTAAGACTAAATTATTTTCTTTGATCATAGTTTTTCTTCAAAGACTGGATGAAAAAGGTTGTTTAAAACTCTAAAATGTACTTCAGCGCATCTAGAAAACCCAGGCCTGCAGATCGCCATCTTAATGAAATTATCTCCACAATTATTTGAGTGCAGTCTTACTGAGACAGAATCTGTTGAATGAATGAATGAATGATTGATTGCAGGAAAAAATTAAGAGTAAGAGAAACTTTGAGAAAAAAGACAAAAAAGTAATCTGGAAAATGTGAGTAGGCCAGGATGGGATGGGCTTGGGGGGATATGAAACTTTTTCACCTAGGGTACCAGTTTACCTAAAGCCTGCACTGCTTGGGAGGAGCTAGGATTGAAACTGCCAGAATGTCAGTTTCAGAAAGCTGCAATCATGTTCTACTGCTAGCATTAAATCAGTGCCTTTATGATCACATATCAAACAGTTCAACATTTTAATATTAGTCACTGTAGAGATTTAAGTACCTCACTGCTTGACTTGATCTTGCAGGTGGCATCAAAAAACATGGCCAACAAAGTCAAAGCTTTGTTAAGAAATTGCAACCCAAGTTTCTTATTACCTGACATGTGATCCAGTGTGTGCACTTGTAAAGGGAGCTCTGCAATATGCTCTGAAATATGTTGTTCCAGAGTTATGTCTTCCCTACAGCAAACTTAAAATCCCTGCAGTGTGTAGAAAACAATGTATGTAGGTTTACGTATTATACTACCGACATAGCATCATTCTTTGCTTACCCTTCACAAAACCAAAATGACTTTTCATTGTTGCACAGAGAAGGATTGCTACTTGCCTTGTCACCTTGGAAGTTACATTTCCAGGCAGCTGTCCTTTTTCCTAAGGTGATCTTACATTTAGGGAACCTTCAGGATCCCTGCATTCATCCCATACCTCCAACTCCATACATTTCATCCTACTGCTCTCACTGTATATACGCTCCAAAACTTTTGCAGTGACTACCACTAGATTTTGGAGTTTCCGTTCTGGAAGTAAGGTGCTGTTAATAATTCCTGTCCTTTTGCACAAAATAATTTGCTTTCCTTACTAAAGGTGCTGTCTTCCAGTAATCAATGGAATTACATAGACTAACTTACATAATAATATAAACTGCCGCTGACTAATTAATATTAATGCCCTTTAATGGCAAATGCTCACATAATGTATTTTATTAAAACTGTTTAGCTTATTATATTGTGCAATATGTTACCTTGAAAAATCTGTAAAACTTTTGCTTTATTGTAAGCCAATCAATCCAATCCACATCTCTGCCAAATATACATTCTCTTTTAGTTTCCCTTTTCCTTCTTACAAAACCTAATGTATTTATATCAAAAATTAATTCTACTTTGAAATGGATACTGATAGAATGGGTAATGAATTTATTGCCTCAGTGCATACTGTTGCATTCCTTACTGGGAGTTAGTAAGGTATATTTTACGACAGGCCAAGTTAGCTTCCCAGTCTCCATTTACTTCTATTTGCACAGACATCAAGATACATACCTGAGCCCTGACTTACTGAAGTATTCAGAGAAGGTACAATGAGCAGACTGAGAAGCAGGATTAAATCATCTCTGCTCAGTTTTCAAAGGTGGTGTTCTCTTCCAGGTGGTGATTCAAGACCTCCGTGTCTATTGTAAACATCTAGTTTAATATGTCTGCCATTACACTCTTCATAATGTTAGTTTTATGTTATGTAACACCTGCTATAAACCAAACTGACAGTATAAAGCTAACCTTATATGCAATCACAAAGGCTTCCTTTTAATTTCAGACAAAGGAACTGATCTAGACATTTCAGAACAGGGAATCCTTAAAGCTTTAAAATAAGTACAGCATTCTAAAGGTGGGAAAATGCTGCAAAGGTTTAGCAGAAAAATCGCACCTAAATGAACCCATTGAGTCTGCATGGTTAACAAAACCAAGTGGTTTGAAATGTCTTCTGTCAAAAATAAATCTTACACTACAGACTCAATGATCAAAATGGGTATACATGAAACAAATAAAAATAAACAAACCACAAAACCTGAAATGAAAGTCTAGAACTATCCCCCCAACACACATACACACAAATACCATTTTATCTACAGAATTTTGTGTCCCTGCATGTCTATTTCAGCAGCTTCTGGTATTTACTTAAATCATGCAAGGTTCAATGCTACACAGCTAAAAGTGGTAATATAACCAATCACTCCTGCGTCCAGCATCTCCTAGCTGTTCTTGGAACAAGACAACTGTGATATGGGAATAAATGCAAATGAGACAGGTAGCGCTTCCCTCATTCCATAATCCCCATGACTAGCCAGTAAAGGAGACGAGATTATCTAACACCAAACTGTGGGGTGCATGTAGTCATTTCTAACACTACAGGGGAGAGATATGGTGCAGTGTGTCTTGTATAGTAGTAGTATTACAGAAAGGATTTTACTAAGATAACGTACAGTGTTAGGGGCAAGGTCAGGATTAGGAGGCATTGGTAAGTGGTCAGGAGGAGCTTTGCATCTTCCACAATACTAATCATACAGTTTACTCAGGAGCAACCACCCCCTTCAGCTCACCCTAGCTATGTGTTTGGCTTTGCATTTGCAAAAATACCTCTGACAGAAAAAAAAAAATGATCTCTAAAAATACCTGGTGAGGAGGCATTCATCCACAGGCAATCATATTGGTGGCTCACCTGGTAACAAACTTGCCTTTGATGATGGCAGATGAGAAGACAATAGGTTCTATTCCCACCCTTGGAATTTGGATTAATTTCCATTAATCACACTACAGTGCAGCATAAGGAAGGTGCACCACTCCTGAGTGTGCTATTCTTTGGATAAGATGCTAAGTTTGAGGCCCTTTTTGCCTAAGTTGGTAGTAGGTCAGGTACATGTAAATAAAAAAAAAAGAATTTCCCCAGTGTCCTGGCCAAATTTGGCCTAGTCAATGCAAATATCACTTTGGGTCTCAATTGAAATAAGGCTGTTGGCCTAGTGAGACTAACCTGATCAGCAAAGTGTAAAAAATAAGTAAATGCATCTTGTTTGTCTTCTCCTCGAGATTCAGTGCCATCAGATTACAAATGTGTTGAGATACTGCTAAAAAGGAATAAGGATCAGCCCCATAAATACAAAAAGAATTATCAGAAATCCTGGTACTCTAGTGATTCTTTCTAAGACACGACCCAGGCCAGGAAAGTAGAGACAACAAAACCAATCATAACAAAGAATAAAATTTGAATTTGCAACAAAATATATACAGACATAACAAAAAAATACAAGTTGAACTTGCAACAAAACATAAGTGATATTACACACATTTTAGTTATATTCATCCATTGAAGTAATACAGTTAAAGGGGAGCACCATGGGCGTTACTTACAAAAGATATAAGCAAAGTGTATTTTTGACAAAAAGTTCTAAATGAGCAGAGACAATGTCAGCTGCAATGTGCCACAAAAAATAGCCTTAGTTAGTATGCCTCTCCACCATCCTGAATATTGCTGAATGCCTAGATGTTTGCCACAAATTTTGATCTATAATTCTTAAAATGTGTGATTTCCTGACAAAGCATTGAGGATTGAAGTCACTAAAATAATCACAGACATTTCAGTTTCTGAATTTTTCAGAAAATGCATGCTAATCCAAAACATGTTACTCTAACAAGTTTATAAGTTTGTAGGAGAACTATTTAAAATCTGTCCCTGTTCTTGAACATTTGCTGCCCCCCCCCCATTATTTTTAGTTTTGTCCAGACTTCTTGTGCTACAAGGTTGAGGGGTATATTATCAGGAGTAGCTGTCACTCATGATTGCAGGTACACACAGACTGGTAGCACAATGGTGTATGTTACTTAGCCATGATCTGTAAAACAAGTACATGTATTAACCTTAAGCATATAATCTCTTAGTCTCTGTCTGAACTGAACTACATTGTCAATTTGTCTGATATTATCAGCTGGTGCAAGGGTCCTTCTAGTTGCATTTCTAAATTGCCTGTTACTGCAGTGGAGGATCTACCTCTCAGAATTTTGGAGCAAGGCACCATCTTACCACTGTCTGCAGCAGAACATGAATGATATGTGCCTGCTAGACCCCAGTCCACAATCATTCCATGCTTTCACTCCTTAGGTAGCTGTTAGTTTACAACAGACTTAGACAATGAGAAGAGGATGACAGCTCTGTTGAAATAGCAGACAGACAACTGACTCATTCCTTCCCTCCCCAGTGGAAGTGTAGAAAGGGACACTTCTTCCTTGTTATCCTTTACTGATATCTCTTCTCTGGCTCTTGTCTCAGTGCCAGTACTGACTGAAAGAATAGCAATGACTTGTGCATACTTGAAGATGATAATGACACCAAGAGTTTTGTTCATAAAGCTATTAAATTTGAATAAATTGTTTCTACTAACTGTTATGAACGCAAGAGGCAAGATGGCAAATCCTACAAGTTTAGATGAAACATTGTACTGTCAACTATGAGCAGAAAAGGAAACGTGTATATATATATATATATATATATATATATATATATATATATATATATATATATATATATATATAAATTTCTGACTTGGAGCCAGTCATTCTGATTCTTGCCCTTCAGTCTGTCCCTAGCAACCCCCCCAATTTACCAAATGCATTGCAGTAATCAGAGCTCATCTTAGGATGAAAGGGTTCTGAATGTTCCCATACTATGATGACTGGCTCCTTGTTGCCACAACAAAAAATCCATTATGTCTGCAAGAGATTATGTCCTTCATTTGTGTTTGTCCTTGGTCATTCCTTTAAATCTTGAAAAGTCCAAGCTGGAACCCATTCAAAGTCTAGAGTTCATTACATGCCATCTAAACACAAGCTTAAAAAAATGCAAAACTTCCAAACAACAGACTTCTCTCTCTTAATCTCTCATTTTCAACCTCATGCAGATGACCTCACCTCCAGCTTCTGTGGTCCCATAGACTCTAGGTATGATGGGAGCCTCTATAACTCTAGCCCTTCACACCAGATTTCATATGAGTGTATTACAGTGGACCTTCAGTGTCCAGTGGTCTCGTATCTACACCCTCTCAGTTTTTCCCATTCATCTTTCACCAGTCTGTAATACAGTCATCATCAATATCAACAAGATGACCATTTATACTACCCTTCCCTTTGCCTACAGTCACTGCAGATGCCTCCTGTATGAGGTGGGGGAGTATTTTGACTGGTGTTCACTTTAAGAGATGTGTCCACAACAAGAGGCTTATCCTCATATCAATATTTTGAAGACTGGGACTGTCTCTCTGAAAAGTGCAGGCTCTGTGGAATTTCCTGCCTTCCCCAGGGTGTGATTTCAGTCCATATGGACAACACCTTGGTGATGTGGTACAGCAACAAGAAACAGGGAATCTAATTCTGTCTAAGAGAACATGAATGTGTAGCAATGGATGACGTCTTCACAGTGCATTCTGATCTCACCATGCATTCCGGGTTGGACCAAACTCATAGAGGATAATCTTGTTGCTACATAAATGGTCCCTCAATGCATCAGTAGTGCAGATTACCTTCCATTACTGGATTAAGCCTTGCTGTAGCCTTATTGCATCCCTGACCATACCAAAGGTTTTTTATTATTATTTATTATTTGTTAACCGGGAAAGTCCGACTTGGAATGAAGCCAATTTTCAGCAAAGGCCTGGAGAGAAATGCTCCAGATGCATGTCTTTGTAATGTGGGAGGAAACTGAAGCACCCAGAGGGAATCCACACGAACACAGGGAGAACATACAGACTCCACACAGAAGGCACCCCAGCCGAGAATCGAACCAGAGAACCTCTTGATGTGAGGTGACAACACTACCACTGCACCACTGCACCATCCAAAGGTAGCAGCTACTTTGCTCTAATCCCTCCACAGTGGCAGATACTCAGGGATGCTCTAGTCTATATTCGGTCACCTGGACTTATTCATACATTCCCTCTCTTCCTGTCATAACAAAGTTCCTGCAGAAAGCATCACTATGAAAGGCCTTAGTTATCCTCATTTGCCCTTCTAGGCCCAGGCAAATTTAGTTCCCCGTGCTGTGGAATCATCTCAAAGCAGCAGCCATGGTTGCTAGGACCTGTCTGGATCTATTTTCTCACCTTTATCACAAGCCATGTGCTCCCTGAAGCTAGCAGCATGGTTTCTACATTTCCTGTCATAGCCAGCAACTCTTCATTTTCTTGAATGGTCAAGAAGATCCACTCAGCTTCCCAGAAAAAACACTACTAGAAAGATCTACAAGAAAAAATGGAAAGGATTCTCTTTGTGTAAAATGTAATACCCTTTCTCAACTCCCCTACCTTTCATCCTTCATTTTCTAGCAACCTTGTTTCACTGATTCTAGTTACTTGACTATTACAGTCCATCTGGTAGCCATATCTAATTTTCACAAAGGTTTCAGTTCCACATCCTTAGCTTCCCAAAATGTTTGGAATTCTTTTTTAATGGGAACTACTTGTAAGACCCCACCCACTCATTGTACACCCATCTCTACCATGGTAACTCTTACTTGAGCTTCCATCATATCAGCTAATTTTTGAACTCTGAAACATCCCTCCAGAAAAAAAAAATACTTCTAGTTGCTATAACTTCAGCCAAGAGGATTTCAGAATTACATTCTTTATCCTACAACCCATCAGATTTGATATTTCACAAACATATAGTTTCTCTAAAACCTACCCCCTCCTTCTTACTCAAGGCCACCTTTGAGACAACCTTGAATCGGGCTATCCACTTTCCTGTATTTTTTTCCTAATCACTCCAATACAGGAGAGTTTCTTCTTCACACATTAGATGTTCATAGGCAGCTTCATTTTTACCTGCACAGTAATAATGACCTCCATTAAGCAACCAGCTCTTGGTCTCTTTTTCCCTTTGACAAACTTGGTTTCAAGGTCACAAAGATTACTGTGTTCAGATGGCTTTCAAATTTCATAACATTTCATGACATTCCATCAACACCAAAACTCTTTTCGGAAAGGCTAAGATAAGTTCTACAAAATCCATAGCAACTTCCATAGATATGCTTCAAAAACTTCTCAACTGATGACATTTGAGCTGTAGCAACATGGTCTACAATGCATTCATGCATCAAGCCCTACAAACTGGGCATGATATCTAGGTCCAGCTCTTCCTTTGCTTCCACCATCCTTAAGAGTATCATGTCATGATGCCTTCTGGGAATACCAAAAGCTAGGGAGTCTGTTCCAATAGTCAAAGTGGACAGGTGGATAGTATAAGATATGGAGGATATGTACTTACCATATCACTGAATCTTCATTGTCCCACTCTGTCCACCTCAGCATTTCACTCTCCTCTCCCCTCCTAGTTATCACTTCTCAGTTTATGGACAGTCTGGTAGGCCTAAGCCTGAAGCCTACTTAGATACCCCTTCATTATTCTCTAGGTAGAGTCAATCTGAGGGGTTATAAGGACAGTTCAAGCACTTGAGATGGTGTATGTAACTGAAGATGTTGCCAGGTCAGATCTGCCATGAGGGCAGATAACCTAATAGTAGAGGTGGAGGTGTTTTTCTCCTGTTTTCAGTATTAGAATGAGAAATACGTGGATCTGTTTTCCATTTGTATTTAAATGTGTGTTGAATATTTAAACATAGGAGGAAGTGTTGAGTATTTAAGTACAGGAGGAGGTGGTGCAAATGAGCATGTTGAGACAGCCTTGGAAAAAGGACAAGATAAATGCTGCTGTTAAGAAAAAAAAGATAAATGCTGCTGTTATGCTGTTGTTATAATGGCAGTGGTTCAACATGCCTAATAAGTACAATAGTAGTTTACAGTATCATCCCTAGCATTTCCAGCTTTTTGTTATTGGATTTTTACCATTGTTACTGCTGGTTTTCAGTATCAAAAACTAATTTAGTGGAATGGAATTTGGAAGCTGATTGTATGATGTGTTTGTAACTGGCAAGTGTTTATTTCTTAAGCAACTGTAATGAAAAATCTTTCTTTAGCATTCTGATGAACTTTTGCTAGTTGGCCATTAAGTTTATGTTCAAGCAGAAGATTCAGCATTTACAATCTGCTCAGCTCTCATCAACCAAAAGCAACATTTACAATATATCCAAATGTCACAACACTATTGGTGAGATGGATACTTTGTGCAACTACTTTTCTTATCTTATTCATGTCGGCTTGTGTTTTTTTTCTGAATTTTCATATAGAGCAGAATTTCAGTATCCCGCCAGTCCAATTTTTAGATAAGATGAATGTGGTCAAAAACAGTTAAACTTACCAGTCTGTAAGTTTTCTGTATGAGAATGTTTTCTTATTTAAAAAACACTTAAAATGTGCTCTTGCCATGTACTGGTGGTGAAACGGCTCTGGAATTAAAATAGCCTTCAGCATCATAAACTATATTTTTCTCCAGGTCTGTAAAGCATTTAAAATGAGGCTGAGCTGATACAAGCTCTGTACTGTGTTTCAAAACCAAGCAAACTGCCCAATAAAAATAAAGAATTCACATCCCAGCAATTCCTTAAAATAAAAATATATTTTCTGGATTTGTTTGTTGACTGTGCTTGTGGTGGGAATATCACTATGTAATGGCAGTTTGTTAGTGGTGGGAGTATTACCATGTACTGGTAGTTTGGTACTCGTGGGAATATTACTATGTACTGGTAGTTTGCTATTGGTGAAAATATCACTTATGTACTAGCAGTCTTCTAGTGATGAGCATATCACTGTGTACTCACTGGTAGTTTGCTAATGGTAGGACTATCACTATGTACTAATAGTTTGCTAGTTAATTTCTCTAAGTCTTTTGGGTTTCTAATACCATGACGGGAATGGACCCCATTCCTAAGTCAAAGTATGATTAGAGTTTATGAAATTATTATTGTTTCAATCATTGATGACAGCTAGAAGTGCTCTTCTCAGCACCCACAGTGTACCCAGTAATGACTCCTGCAATTCGTATGGGGTTACATGTATTGGTTGTTCATGTAACATATCTAAATACGATTGTAGATTCTTTATTATAAGACCTCTTAGTCCTACTACTATTGGGACTGTCTGGGTATCTTTCTTCCACACTGCTCTTGTTTCTGCTTCTAAATCCTGATATTTTATGAGTTTGTGTCTCTCTGTATGCAAGATACTATAGTCAGTGGGTGTCACGATTTCAATTATCAATGCTACTTTTATCTTCTTTTTATGAACCACTATATCCAGTTTTCTAGCATCTATCATTTGAACTGTTGGTAATGGGTGAACCCATGTGATGTAGACTTCATCATTTTCTATGATGCTTTGTGGCTCATGTTTCCAGTGTTTTTCAGCCACTTCAGGACCATAATGCTTGCACAATCCCTAATGCAACATTCTTGCCACATTATTATGCCTTTCAATATACAGTCCTTCTGCCATTAGTATGCCACAACCAACAATGAGGTGTATGACTCTTTCCAATTCTGTTTTACAAAACCTATATTTGTCTGTTTCTCCTACATGTTCAAAGGACTTTGTAAACCAGGATGCACATAGCCCACTATCTTGGACCGCCAACATCTTGATGGGACTGCTGCATATCCACAAGTCAAGCTCCACACAAGTAACCCGTACACATAACCTCAACCTGGTCTGTGATATCAACAGGACTTGTTGGCGGGACAGAGTTGTGTCAGAGACTCCCTCATCTGTGGAATAGACTCCCTGTCCACATCAAGCAGAGTACTTCATTATCCTTTTTTAAGTGCAACTTGGCTAAGTGGATGGGAAACACAAAATACAACCCTGGGATTCCATCTGTGTCCCTGGTGGACAGGGGCTTTGGGTGTTGACTTGTCTAAACATGGGCTAAACTCTTGGCTAGGTTTATAAGGGCCTCTGGGCCAATAGCCTAGTAACCTCCTATGATCCTATACACTGAATCTTTCACTTCACAGATACTCCATAACCTCAGTTTCTATTTCATTACTAAAGTCCTTTTCTAATTTTCCTCTTTGTCTTCTTATTTTTTTGTATTGTAAAGTTTTCCATGTCTGGATTCCTTTGGCTGTATTTCCCTTCAAATATCTTTGCTGATGCTCTTTTTGAAGTGATTAGTTTTGCTTTCTCCTTTGAGTAAATATTACACCATATTAAATCTCTTTTTCTTTCCCATCTCCATATTTCTTCTGCAGATGTCTCCTGATCTTCCTGTTTCTCCTTACTTTGTGGACTCATTCCATTGTGCTGTACACTACCGATCACAGTACTTATGGCATGTGCCACAGCTGGCATCCGTTAGATCTTCTACACCAAATCCTTCACTTCGCAGACACTCCATAACTTCAACTTTTATTTTTTTTAACTTCTACTTTACTAATCTTTTCTACATTCCCTATTTGTGATATTATTTTTAATTGTGAAATCTTCCATATCTGGATGCCTTTGCCTCTATTTCTCTTCAAATATCTTTGGGCTGCCTTCTTTATATTGATTAATTTGGCTTTTGCCTTTGCATAAATATTGCAACATATCAAATCTCTTTTTCTTTCCCATGTCCATATTTCTTTTTTATACTATTCAAAATTCTCTAGGTTTTGTTGTTTATATTTTCGCACTTCCTCAGATGCTTCTTTTTCCAAACAGATCAAGGTTTCTTGGTCTGTATACTGTTTTTCACAAATCTGTTGTATTAATGAACACAATTTTTTATTCAAAGCTTCTAGCAGTTTTTCTTGTGGAAGTATTTTTCTTTCCTCTAATTTTTTTATCAATCTTTTTGTACATGTTGTGTCTGGAAATTCTGGGCTTCTTGCATAATAGAAACAATACATAATTTCTTTCTTATCCTCAATACTCCACTCTATTGTCTTTATGGCTCTTCTTTGGCCTATTAGTTTTTGTGAACTGCTACTTCCTTCTAAAACAGGGGGGGCATCCTCCCCCTGGGCCTGGCCTGGCCCCATTGTAGCAATGTTTCCATATTTTGAGGATTCTACACTGTCATTTTTTTTCAGTCCTGACACCAGACCGCCTTCCAGGATTGGCACTTTGTTATCCTGGGTCTTGTGAACCCAGCTATCTTTTTTAATTTTTGACCTACTTCTGTCCATGGTATATGAAAACAGTCTATATATCAGTGTCATCTTGGTGAGTATTTTGTTTGTGGTGGGAATATCAGTATGTACTAGTAGTTTGCTAGTGGTGGGATTATCATTATGTACTGGTAGTTTACTAGTGGTGGGAATAACATTATGTACTTTTAGTTTGCTGGTGGTGGGATTATTACTATGTACTGGTGCTATCTTGTAAAATGCAATACATACTGTAATGCGCACAGTGAAAAAATAGCTAGCTAGTCTTCCTTTATCCAAACTCAAAACAAGCAAAATGCATAAAATGTAATTTGATGAACCAGCAAAGATCCTTATGTCCGCACCTCTCAACCTTGCAGCACAAGAAATCTGAACAAAACCAAAAATAATGAGGGGACAAAGGGCCAAAAATATGAACAATTTTAAAACATTCCTCTTATAAATGTAGAACATTGATAGATTGACAGGCTTTCTATTATCATGCAATTTCTGACAGAGATGAAGCCTGAAACTCAAATGTCTGTCATTATTTAATGATCTCAGTCCTCAATGATTTGCCATAAAACCACAAATTTTAAATATAACAAAAAATGAGACAAACATTTTGGCAGTTTTGATCTATGTTTATGTCAGAAATGTCACTCCCATTTCTTAACGCTGCTCAGTTGATGGGTATTTTGAGATGGTGCCTTTAAATAGACAGGTACTACTCCAGAGATTTCCACCTTTCAAGCAGGTGACAGTGGCAGTGCTGAACCGAACCGAAGACAGTGTGCAATCCCAAGAATAAAAAAACATTTTGGAAATGAGAAGGTTTTTTTTACTGCAGTACTAGCGGTCAAGAAAGAAGTGCAACATTTCCACTATATTTCTTTTGTGGTAACATGGTTGTATGGTACTGATACAAAAAAGGTGGATAAAAATTGCTGATGTATGAGCATGTATACGGTGACCATTTGCACTTCCTTTGCAATCTGTAATTTTAAATAGCAGCTCTCAATAGTAAATTTCATATCTCATTTAGTTGCTCTATTTAGGTCACAGGTGGTCAAGTTTTGTCTATTGTTTGGAGACGGGAGTTAAGTAATTTACAATATGTAGGTACTCTTTAACTTTTACCTTTTTTCTAATATGCACAGTTATTGACACAATGATTTTTTATGTACAGCATGGAGTTCTGTGATTAGACTCCAAGCATGGGGAAAGATAACTTTCTTAACCTCTGTCTGACATAAGAAAGGTATTTAGCTCCTTTCAGTGCTGTCAAGCTCTAGTCTTATGATAGAACATAACAGCAGCCATCATTGCTCAGCACAGAACAGTGGTAAGAAATAAAAAAAAACATTAAGAGCTGTGGGAGACTTCACTATCAAACATACAAAAAAGTGTAGCAGAGCAGTTTTGCAGGAGGACCATCATTTTGTGCACTTTTTGTTTTTTTGGTTTTGTTTTGTGGACCAAAGCACTTTCTGTTTGGTTATTTCTATACATGGTGTGAAGATAGACCACCCGGGAGCCAAAAGTGAAGTCAGTCCTTGTTTAAGGGAACCAACAACTCTCTACATAAGGACATTGCTCCGTTTAATTTGGTCCGAGTTACAGACAGGTTTCTGGGCTAATTGGGATGTTAACTGCCTTCCCTGGTTCTTCAAATTGCATGAATTCTCTTCCAACAGCATCAGCTTTTACACCTAGGCTGATTGTTTCAAATCCATATGCTGAAAATCCTCATGGAGATGGTTTGTGTTGGGACCCTTATCCTAAAGTGCTCACATGGGTGTACCTAATGCTATTAACTTTTCTCATGCAGGTTCTTCTAAGCACTCTGGGGCTGGGACTGATTTTGCATTTTCAGCACTTGTTCCAGTGGTAGAAGGACACTGCAGTTCCATTAGTTTGCTATCTTTTCTTTTACAAAAAAAAATGTTGAAACTTCATAGGTCCCAGTTGATAATGCATATTTGTGAGAACATATTAAATTAGAAATAGTTCCTATGGGATTATACTCTAGATTTCCAAAATGGACAGTATCTGGCTCAATTTTTTTACCAGAGTTTTTTAAAATTAATTAATAAGTGGGAGCTTGATTTACTTCAAGTGATGGTTAAACACAATGATGAAGCAATTGTTTTTCTTAAAGGTGAGGTTAAATTACTTAGTAATAAAATAAAGGATGATCTTTTGTTTGATGTGTAAAGATGAATATTTCAGAGTTTTAGATAGAGTTGATCGATTCTGCCTTAAAGTTCAAAATAAGAAAATAAAAGTTAATAAGAGATGTAACTCAGTATCATCTGTCTACAGTATACTCCCACAGAGACAAAGGGAAGAAATTGAGACTACACATTAACAAGTTTAACTATGGAACAGAGGCATTTCTGGTTAATGCTAACATTGGGCTTCCACAGGGTGGTTGTTTTGACAATAATAATGTAAGTGTTTTGGATTCCATGTTGATGGACCCTTTAGAATCCTCCCTGCCCTGCAGATAGGAGAGTTTAGTAAGTCGCTTTGGTATGCCTGGGGAGAACCATCATGCTCCTTTTCATCCAAACAGAAAATTGGACGACGCAGTGATGCAGCGGTAGCATTGTCGCCTCACAGCAAGAGGTTCTCTGTTTCCATTCTCGGCTTTAGTGCCTTCTGTGTGGAGTGTGCATGTCCTCCCTGCATTCATGTGGGTTTTCTCTAGGTACTCTGGTTTCCTCCCACATTACAAAGACATGTGTCTGGAGAGTTTCTCCCCGGGCCTCCGCTGAAAATTGGCTTTGCCTGTAAACAAATGTTAAATAAATGAATAAAATTGACAGGAAACAGAACAAGGGGCAGCCCAAAAAGGGAAGGGTAAGGGGGAAAGTAAATGGGAAAGGAAAGAGCAGATTCGCAGTACATTGATGACATTACATACCCCTATTATGGAGTGGAATTTTGTTAGCTAGAAACCGTTTTAGAATTTTCAGTTATAGCCGCCTAGAGATTTCCAATGAGCACTTTTCCCTTTTTGAAAAGAGTTTTACATTTATCGCTACTGTGAATTTTGATTGGCAGATGCTTTACTTGAATTCAAGTTGTTCACTAGTAAATTAAACTTGGCTTTAAAATTCCATTCTGAACCTCCAGAGAAGTCCTTGAGGCCACATCAGTTTAGTAAAAAAAGGTACTTTCGTACGTACACCAAACCCCTTGGTGCAAGTATTGGCTTTGACTTGTGAAACCCAACTGTATAGCTTGACAGCTTCTAAGAGTAATCAAACTATATTTTGAATATTACTAAGAGTGGGCATGACCAACTATGAAATTGCGAAAAGACAAAACTTTAAGGGTCATGAAACCCAATAAGGGTGGTGGAATTGTGCTGTATGACTCAATGACTTTGTCAGTGATACGATCTCCCTGTTGTGGAACACTGACACATATGTTAATAATTTCCAGGAATGAGGTCAACATAGCCTATAATAAGATGGAACTCTTTCTAGATGATAGTTTGTTACAAGGGCTAATAACACCAGCCTTGTCTCATTTTTTATGGAACACATCTCCCATTATTCTTACTTTTTTGGGGATCTCCAAAGTGCATACAAATGTGGAAAGACTATCTGTTAGGCCTACTGTCTCAGCATAGGGGGTCCAAAACATAGCCATTTGCAGTTGTAATCAATAGACTACTTAAGCCACTGTTTGCACAAAAGACACACATGTTAAAGAACTGGAATGCTTTAGGAAGGTTAAAACCTGAACTTTGACATAGTAACACAAAATTTTAACTATTGATGTGTTCGATCTTTTTTACAGTAAACTACAATATACTGGCTTAGACTATTCCCATGAGGCTCTTTTAAGCTATGAATTTTTATCAGCCAATGATGTAAAAGTTTTGGATGATTTTATGAAAATCTTGTTGAGTAACAATTTTCTTCATTTATTTATTTACTTTTAGGGGGAATTATATAAGCAGGTAAAAGGTGTAGCAATGGGTGCAGCCTGTGCCCCATCTTTTGCAAACTTAGCTGTCTTATCTTCGGAGAATACATTTTTGTTTGGGTCACAGTTTTTTAAATATTGTATATTATACTTGTGCTTTTTGGATGATATATTCATCCTTTGGGAAGGGACCAAAGCTGATATTGACTATTTCATGAATTACATAGCAAACATTACTGTTTTTGTTTTGAGTTTTACACATCAGTTTAATACACAGTAGATTAATAACCTTGACGTGACTATTACAGCTGACCCCATACAGGGATTTTTTTTTATATCCAACATTTACAGAAAGCCCACCTTTTCAAATGCATATTTACTTTTCGAAGTTGCTACCCCCTCTCACAAAAAATAAATAAATAATAATAATCCTGGTTAAAGGGCAGTTTGTAAGGTTAGTGAAAATGTTTTTTCTAACAAAGCTTTGTTTGAGGAAAAGGTTAAATTGTAGTCCGTGTTTATGTATAGAGATTACCCTGGTTCCCTGGTAAGTGGCATCAGTGAAGAGGCTGCAGAGGGATAGGGTGATAGATATAAACCATTGTTGGGTATACGTTTTGGAGACATCAAAAGGAATTGTAATTTTGTTGAAGTGCACACCAATGACCATGGGGAAAACAATGATGGAATAGTTTTTAATTGGGAGTTGATACGTCAGTACAATTTGGGTTCCCAAATAAAAAGTTTGTGTGAAATAACTGGAATATTAAAAAAAAAACTTTGAAAACATTATCAAGTTTTTGAGAGAGGAGTCCTATTTTCTACATAAGAAGGCTAAGAATGTTAAGAATTTGGTTAAGGGAGGTTTCAACAATAATTGGTTTGAGAAATCAAGGAGAGATGCAAAAGGTGAAGCATGCAGCAAGCTTAGATTTATCTGTGAAGACAAGTGCTTAAGGTTGGACAATAAGATGAGGGCATTAGTCTTTCCTTACAAGGGCAATTGTATCACTAAGGGTTAGATATATTTGGTAAGTGCTCAGATTGCTCAGCCTTCTATGTTGGTAAGACTGAACATATGTTCAGGAAATGCATATATGAGCACAATTACGATATATTAAAAGCCAACCTCAACAATGCCCTTTATAGACACTCTACTGAATGCACAACATTTAAGCACATCTTATTTTTGATTTTATTAAAAATATATCAAAATTCATGCAGCCATTCTTGGGAGACTACTACTGAGTGCAAAGAACTGCTTTGGCAACTTAGATGGAATGCCATGTGTTTGCCTGAATTTAACAATTATATTTCTTTACTACCAGTCTTCAAGCTGAGGGTGGCAAAGTTGTAATTATTTATGTAGTATGTTTTTGCTGCAAAGTTTTCAGGCATTTTATTCGTGTTTATTGTTTATAGTTTATTTATTCACTATTTTTGTTTTAGGGTTGTCCACAATAAAGTATATATGTTTACACTTCTGTTTTTTTTGCGTTCAATATTAATGTTTGAAAAACAGCGAATCTGCTTTTCGATTTGCTGTTTTTCGAACATTATGAACTGTCGGCGTTTTCACATTCATGGTTACGAGTCGCTCATATGAGCATTCGCACCACTGTGAATCGCCTTTATAAAGGTAAACCATTTATTTAATTTATTTATTGAATACATTTTGTAACACATTTTATTGGCATATTCATCTATTTATTTCTTAAACATTCACATTTTTAAATATTTATCAAACATTTATTGGTGGTGATTTTATAATATTCAATAAGTTTAACTGTGATAGCTTCCTTATTTTAGACTCCTTGTACGGAAGCTGCTCACTGCTTACCCCCTGTTTTTTTACATAATGGCACTGTTTGCATAATGTTTTTAATGATATGAATGTTTTGGATTCATTATGTGGTAAATTTATAAAATTCTTAAGTGTTTTTATTACACGTAACCCTAATGGTCCATTGTACTTACATAGGGACCAACTTTTTTTTGTATAGGGATGTTTGATGTCAGTAGTTTCCCATTTGAAGACAAAGATGGTTGATGTACTTCTGTTATTTAATTAGATGTTGTGATAATTTAGTCAGTGTGTATCTTTTTTTTTATTGACTTGATTCGACCACAGTTGATTGCATGGGTTACCATTTAGATTTATATTCACTGCTGGTACAAGTATTTTTAGTTCTGGGGAAGTCCGGTTTATGTGACAGACAAAAACGGTTGTTATACTTATTTGTTTTGTATAATAAATATTTTTAATTAATTCTGCATCTCAGACCATTTAAATAGTGAAAGTTTTCCAGGAGGGCCATCAAACTTTGCAGTCTTTGTTTTTCTTTGGCAGAGCAAAGTATCAAGCAACTTTTAAATCTGTTTATTCCAAAGAGGAACACTTCCCCTTCTGCTCCTTATACTTGTAGCAGCAATACGTGTATTACAACTTTGAAAAGTGTAAAAGACTTCATGATCCTACACTTTTTATGTAGCTGGTAGTCCATGGAGTAGATAAAGCTCCATGCCTGTAAAGAATTATGATTGGGTCTCTCCAATTATAACTCAGTTGTTATGTGTTCTCAACATGGATGTGAAGAGTCACCTCTAACACTTGACTTCTTTCGACTCTCAGAATGAATTTTTTGATATCCTTGTCTTAAGCAAATAACAACCTGGTTAGAATTAGAAACCCAGTAAAAATACTTTGCATTATTTAATTATTATCTTGAAACTTATTTATGTCATTTGTAATGTAGAGTGTTGGAGAGTATTTAGGTATCAACATAACACAGAGATGCAAACTGATTTTTTAAACCAGTGATCCTGTGGATATTTGCAGTGAAATACTAGCTAGCAACATCTTCAGCAGAGCTTCTCCAGTAGTCATGCCCTCCCTCTTTCATTATGCAAGTGATAGTGTTCAGATCTTGTTTGCCACTCTTTGAGACAGACATAGTTCTCTAGTCTTCAGTTCATCGTTGTGAGAGAAGTGACTTTTTTCTATTCCTCTTCTTGCTTATCTCTTTGAAGGTTTTCCTGACTTTATTATCATATCACCTCTTGGCTTAATAATAGCATTTACATTCTAATTGCCAATTTCTCTTCTTTCTCCTTCTCCTTCAGGGACTTAGCTAAACTGGTTAGCAATTTCTTGTATAGACTTTGTCCATTACTTCACTTCACTTAATATTTTTACAAGTCATGATCTGTGATGGAAACAGTTTCTGGCTTTAAAAAGTGCCAGAAATGTGGTTACCAAATCTCTCCATAGAACCTGCATCTTCAATGTGTGATTTACTAAGGGCATGAGCATTTAGATGCCATTTGTAAGATATGCTCTTCACTTTGGGAGCATGCTCCAGTCTCCCCCCTGCAGCATCCATTAGGTCTATTAAGTCCTCCAGGAGTATAGTTTAGTTTGAATGAGGATGGATGATGAGAACCTTTGTGAAGGCTCGGACAGATATGGGGTTCATTCTGTTTCTCTCTACATACTGAGGGCTGACAGAGCTAGCCAGGCCATCCCTCATCCCTCATGTTTTCTTCTTCCCTGGTTCCAGTTCCTGAATTGGTGGTGTGGAAGTGAGGTTTCCCTTGGTCATCCCACTGTTGACTTCGACTGCTCTCACAACCCCTGCTCTGACAATTAATCTGAATCACTTGACTCTGAAGCTTTCAGAGATGGAAGTACACCAGAGCCATGTGTTTGACGCTGAGGCTGTGGAGCCAGCTTCTGCCTTCAGGTGCCATGGCTCTTGACTCCTTGGTGCCAGTCTCAGCCTCAGATCTGTCAAATGCTTCAGTGCAAGGGAGGCATGCTTCTGATCTGTATACTTTGTCTACATCAGATTAAGGGCCAGCTTGGATGATGTCTTCCTGAGTGCCATCAGCACTGACAGCAACATCTGAGACTTTTTAGAAGATATTGGCCAATCGACCTTCTTGAGAAGGGGTTGTACCTACTGCTTCAGCTCCATCTGGACACCCCAATTTATCTGCAGCCTTCAGCTCTCACCATTCTGTCTATGGACAGTCCAGCTCTGAAGGCCTTGACTCTACCTTTCATCAAGAACATAAGGACACTTCTGACACTTCAGATGATTCTCCCACTTGAAGTGCATATGAAGTGTAAGTGCCAGAGGAGGCATTTGGATTCACTACAGTAATCCCTCAACAAAGACACAGAGCTCGATGAAGGGGAAGGTTCCTCCATACTCCCCCTGAGGAAACCACTTTTGGTGAGCTCATTGAATTGTTTAGATAAAGGGACTATTGGCCCACTGATACACCTTTGCCTAATGTGGAAGTGTTCACTGAGACATTCAGAGCAGGCCTGTCTACTTTATGGGTGGTGCCTCCCACTGACCACCTCATTGATAAGGTTGTATAGAAAGTGTGTGTCAGGACCCAGATGTGGTTCACCAATCCCCTGAACCAAGATAAAATGTTTTAGCCACCCAAGGGTTATCACTGTTGCAGCAAAGGCCCATGTGTGGACTCCATTGTGATTGTAGCAGCCGCAAAAAAGGAACTGTCAGAAGAAAGTTCCTTGATTTATCTGCCTATAAGAATCCTGGAGTATGGACTGTTTTGAAAAGTGAGTCTATGCCCCAGGAAATTTTTCCTTGAGAGCATTATACTACATGGGAGATGGTACAACAGGCCCTGAATACCCTCAGGAGACAACTGACAGCTGACACTAGGAAGACTATGGAGACTCAACAGTTGTCTATGCTATCTATCATTAACCTGACCATGAGGCTCATTTCTAATGTAGATGTGGGAGGCAGTCACCGGCATTACTATCCACTGTCATGCCTGGCTGACACTTTGTGATTTTGCGGACAACTTCAAAACATCCATTCTTAATACCTTTTTTGATGGATCATCCCATTTTGGTCCCAAAGTTAAGGATACATTGATGAAGAGCAAGCAGGAGGACAAACCATTTTCTGCCATCAGAGTACTTTTCTCTACCACTCAACTATCCGTTTGGAGGAATCAAAGAGGTGGGAAATGATGCTGGTTTAAAAAATCCCAGCCTTTTCCCCTTGGCTTCGCTTCTGACAGTGTTGTTCATGACAGTGGGTGAACTTTAAAGAACATCATTCCAGGGGCATAGAAGGTCCAGAGAACCATGGCTATTGAGGTCCTTTCACCAATCAACACTATCAGCATTCATGAAAATTTGCCTGTCAATTCTGCACTACAGGCAGTCAGTAAATGTTTCTCTCTTTATCTTCAAAGCTGGATGGCATCACACAAGACTCTTGGGGGAAGAGAATTATATCCAGAGGCTACACAATTCCATGCCATTTTGATCCCTGCCCTTCTTACAAGGCTCTTCCAGACATTCTGCCCACCTAGAAAGAGCATGACCTCAAGAAACATCTCAGCTGCTACACAAAGAGACACCCACCAGGTCCCACCAGGTGAAAAAGAATCTAGAGTCAACTCAAGATTCTTTTTAGTTTCCAGAAATAAGCAAGAACCACAGGCAATACTGGGCATTAGTCAATTAAACACAGTTGTAAAGGAGAGACGGTCATGACCAGTTCATTCTTCTGCTTCTAAGGAAAGGGGACTGGAAGTGCTTGACAGACCTTCAAGATGCCTATTACCACATAAAGATTGCAATGCAATCCTGAAGGTACCTTTGCTTCTGGCTGGGAGCCAGTCACTACTAATTCTGAATCCTGCCATTGGTCTCACCGATTTTCACCGTGTGTTCACCAAATGCATGACAGCAATGACAGGGCACCTCAGGCTGCAAGAGTTCTGAATGTTCATTATTTAGATAACTGCCTCCTCACTGAAAACACAAAGGAGTTCTTAATCATAGTAAGTAACTATTTGCTCCTTTTCTATAAATTATTGGGTATCTCCATCAATTTTGAGAAGTTGAATCTGGAACCAATGCAGAAGGTTC
This sequence comes from Protopterus annectens, assembly GCF_019279795.1. Taxonomy (NCBI): domain Eukaryota; kingdom Metazoa; phylum Chordata; order Ceratodontiformes; family Protopteridae; genus Protopterus; species Protopterus annectens. The sequence continues at coordinate 8,454,544 of NC_056744.1, forward strand.
TCAAGATAGATGTCTCTCAACCTCTCTTATGCTGCGCTTATTGAGGTCCATGGCAGTATCAGTCACCTTAGTTCTACATGCAGTATTATTCCAGGGGGGTCTTCGGTCACTATCCATTCACCAACCTCATCACCTTGTCAAGTTCAGCCCTGTGCTATCATTACATTCATTGGTGGATAAAGTCACCTCTAGTATCATAGGGATACCTTTTTGTTCATCCTCTACCACAGATCACATTTACCACAGATGCCTCCCCATGGGGTGGAGTGGGACATTTCAAGTGGAGAATAATCCAAGGAACCACTTTTTGTATCAATGTACTGGACATGAGGGCATTCTTAGTATTGCTGGCACTAAAAAACTTCCTTTCTTAAGAGATGGCTTCCATCTAAACATACAACACCTCTGTAGTATGGTGACTCAACAAGCAATGGGGAACTCGCTTCTATCTTCTTTAGTTAGAGGATGTGAAAGTATGGCAATGTCTTCACAGTACTTTCTAATAGCAATGCACATTGCAGGTCATTGCAATACTGGAGCAGTCAAGCTGAGTCAATACCTTCTCATGCTTCATGAGTGGTCCCTCATGGAAGATGTTCCTGGCTGCAATAACTTCAGCCAAACAGTTTCTGAATTATAAACATTGTCCTGCAAACAATGTTACCTGATTTTTAAGAAAGACAGTTTCTCAAGGACCAAACCTCTCCTTTGTGCCAAAAGTAGCCTCAGTTTCAACCTTGAAACAGTATATCTATTTGCCTGCCTTTTTTCCCAAATATTCTAACCAAGCAAAATATATTTGCATACCACAGATGTACATCACCAAATGACATTTATGCACATCGTACAAAACCTACATGTAATGCATTTTTTAAACTGTGTTTGGTCTAATATTGCTACATACTCAAGTGTGCTAGCTTGCACTCATGTGAATTGTTTTTACTACTGTTTTTGCTACTTTTCTGTAAAAAAAAAAAACTGTAAGCCTGTTTCCTACCTTTCCTGTAACTAGTGTTCCAGATACAGATTTGCTGTATCCAGGACTGTATGTAAGCTTCTAAGCCCCGCAAGTCTTTCTGTGTTGGAAGGAGGCCTTCTAGCTTATCAGTGGGAGTGGAAAGCACTGTCTACCACATAAGGAGTGGTTCTGGCCCAGAAATTGTAGTTACTGGCCGTTTGGGTAATCTCTTCCATCTCTCTCAATTTTCTGATTTGAAAGCCTGCATTTGCACTTGTTTCTGTACTGTAACTTGTCCAGTGCAGATACAGATTCTTAGTTTTAGCACTTAAATTTGATTATTCATGCTCAGCACTTGTTCAGAACATGTAATCACTAAATAAGCTGCTAATTACTATAGCACTCAATCTTCCTCTTTACCTAGAGGAAAACAGTTTTTGTACTTACTTTTCTCGCTTGCTTAGAGAAAAACAGCTCTTGTACTCACTTTCCTCACTTATCTAGAGGAAAATTATTTTTTATTCAGGCATGTCCAAGGGTCAGCTCCCAGTGTTCTCTCCTGTCTATCTGATGAATCTGGGCATCTTGAGGCAATGTAGAAATTGCCTCATGTACACAGACAACCCTGTCCTCCTATCACCCAACACTACAACCTGTGAGAGATGCACTTATCTAGCCAAACTGGAGGTAAAGCTCTCTCCAACCAAGACTGAACTTGACAGTCATGAGGAGAAGGAAAACATTTGCACCACACCACACTCATCACATAGTCTCACTAAATCTACACCACCAAAATCCACACATAGTAACACAAAAACATTCGCGGAGGCTCTCAATAATAATCTGTCTAAGCAACAGAGACCTCCAAAGCAGAAACGCAAGCAACCGCCATCCCCCAACACAAACCAAATGACACATAGCCCACAGACTCAGTGTGCCACTCAACCACAGCCAATAAGGCAAAACAACATGCCCAACACACTAGTCATAGGTGACTCTATAGTCAAGCACACTGATGTCCCACTCACCAGGCTAAACAAGGAGAAGGATACTGTCAGCTGCCTGTTGGGTGCCAGGATCCGCCACATAACTCATGCACTCAGGTCACTCCACAACAAGTAAAGAATATGACTCTGTCATTGTCCATGTTGGTGTGAATGACCTGAGACATACCTCCCTGGAATACATGAAAAGAGACATGGAAGAGCTCTCCGATCTTGTAGCCCAGGCAGGTATGACCCTAGCCCTGAGTAGTATTCTGCATCACCCAGAATGATACCGCAGTACAAGGACAAAATAATTGACTTCAACAATTGGCTAAGCTTCTGATGTCATTCCAAGGGGATCCAGTATCTGTGTGCTTGGGATGACATGGTCGACAGACCACTATGCTTTGCCACAGATGGCCTGCACCTGTCGCCCCTGGGATTCCGGATACTGGCTAAGGCTCTTACTGCCCCTATAGTGCCTTTTTTAGGCAAGGTTCAAATAACAAATTCACCACCGTAACAGGAACAGGCAAGCAAAAACTGAGGGTAATGCTACTCAATGCTAGAAGTCTAAATCTCAAAATACACTCACTCGAGGCACTCCTTAAAATGGAGAACATCGATATCTATGCAGTGACTGAGACCTAGTTCAAGGCTCCAGGGAGCACCGCTGCACTACCAGGCTATAACTCATGCCACACTTTTCGATCATGTAACCTGGACCGAAACACCAAAAGGCGGAGGTGTGTCCATATTCATTAAGGATATCCACACCTCCAGGCTAGTTGCTCAGCATAATGCATCCGAGGTTACCCAAGTGCAACTAACTCTGGGCAAAACTGCAATCCAAACTGTAGCTTGCTACAGATCCTCCACCATGCCCCAGGATTCCCACTCCACTTTTCTTGATGTACTGGAAAATATTAGGGTTCAACCAAACACCCTAATAATGGATGAATTCAACTAGTGCACCATTAACTGGTAAAACTATTTGTGTACCAACTCCTTAGCTCAATGCTTTCAGGAATTCATAAACTCCAATGCCCTAAATCAACTTATCCACACCCCCACCACGGGCAACAATATCCTGGACCTAGTCGTTACCAACATGAGTGACCGGTGTTCCACACCTGAAGTCAACTCCTCGTTGGTCCGATCCGACCATAAGCTAATTACCCTTGATATCCACATCCTGCCCCCACCCCCATTAAGGAAACCACGGTAAAAAAATTCTCTAAAGCCAACTTCATGCTTCTTAAGACAGAAGTGGTGAACTTCATGACACCCATGCAGATGGACAATACAGTTACAACTGCTGAATCCTACACAAATGCACTCCATAAGCACTTACACAAGTGCATGGATCGTGCTATCCCAAACAGAACCAAGACACTATCCTCCAAAAAAAGGAAGCCAATCTGGTGGTCCCCTGCCATAAACAAACTTTACAACTGAAGGAAGAAACTGTTGCAAAAAAGAGTAAAATCCCATGAGTGGAGGAGCTCCCTGGTCAGCCTCAGTAAGAAGCAGAGATCCCTTATAAGATCCTCCAAAGCTAGCTACAAAAACAAAATCACCACTAATTCTAAGGCAACCACAAAGCATTCTATAGCTATGTCAAGAATCTCGATGGCAACACCCAGATCTGCTCTGAGTTACAGCACAATGGCATGAAAATTACAGAACCAACTGATATTGCCAACATCCTGGCAGATAAGTTCAGTGCTAACTTTACCCCCCCCCACACCCCCTAAAGGGCCCATATCTATACAGGAAGAATGCAGATTCTCTGTAATCACAACTACGCAGGTAAAAGCTGCACTCTCTAAAGCCACAAACACAGCATCCATGGGACTGGACAACATCCCAGGCTGCATTTTACATGAACTTCAGAACGAACTGGCTCCCCACTTAAGCACTATGTTCAATAATAGCCTCGCATCAGGCTTTGTGCCCACTGAATGGTGCACAGCAACAGTTATCCCACTCCACAAAGGGGGAGCCACTACTAATCCCGGGAACTATCGACCTAGTAGCCTGATGAGCCTGGTCTGCAAGGCCATGGAACGTATCATCATGGAACTCATAAATAAAGACATTGGTAACCTCCAAACTCTGGATCCTACCCAGTTCAGGTTTGTGAAAGGCAGATCATGCCTCCAGAATCTGATCGACTTCTTTGAGGCAGTCACCAAAGCCATAGATGAGGGTAAGGTGGTTCACACAGTCTATCTTGACCTCGCCAAGGCTTTCGACACCATCCCCCATTCTGGAATTATAGCTAAACTCACTAAACTAGGTATAAATCACTATGTCACAAGATGGGTTGCCAACTGGCTCACTGATAGAACCCACATTGTAAACGTTGTAGACTACAAATCTGACCTAAAAGCATTGACAAGTGGAGTACCACAGGGTTCCGTCCTGGGACCTCTCCTGTTTGGTATCTACTTCTCGTAAGTACAGGCTAACACAGAAGGCCTCTGGCTAATGAAGGTCACAGATGACTGCAAACTAGGAGCCATAGTCAAGTCCCCAAATGATCTGGACGTCCTACAGAAGGGCCTCGCTGAGACAGATGCCTGGTGTCAGAGCCATGGCCTCAATCTCAATGCCAAAAAGTGCAGTGTCATCCCCTTTGGTAAAAACTCTGTACCCATTAACTACCACATAGGCAGCAATCTACTTAACACCAAATGTGTGATAAGAGACCTTGGGACCCAGGTGGACAGTAGTCTCTCCTTTGATAGTCACATTGCCACAGTAGTCAGGAAGTCCTCCTACGTGGCATACCTCATCATAAAAGGGTTCACATCCAGGAAAAAAGAGGTCATTGTTCCCCTCTACTCGACACTCATTAGACCCATTATAGAGTACAACACCCCTTTTGGAATGTACCTCACAAGACATCTGCAGCAGCTGGAAAGGCCACAGAAGTACCTCACAAATAGGATTACTGGCCTCAAACAAATGCCCTACACTGACCACCTCAAAAAGCTCCAGCTTTACTCCGTAGCATATCGCCTACTCTGAGGTGATCTCTGCCTAACATATAAAGCTATGTCAAACCCAGAGCTGTTGGACATGCTACATCTAAAGAAATCCCAATCCCTCCGAGATACATGCTCTAGGGACCTAAACCTTGACACCACAATAAACAGGACATGCTGGAGTGATAGATTCCTATCCCAGAGACTTCCCATACTCTGGAACAGGCTACCCATCTATGTCAAGCAAAGTTCTTCATTAGCACTCTTCAAGAAAAATCTTGATGAGTGGTTGGGAAATAGGAAATACACCCCAGGGATCACTTCTGTGTCTCTGCTCGACAGTGGCACAGGAAAATAACTTTCTTGGGTGGTGTAAGCCAGGGAACATTGTTGGCTAGGCTTATGTAGGCCCTTGGGCCGATAGCCTAGTACCTACCTATGAACCTATAAAGATGACCAACTATTTATGCCTTTCTCAGGAACAAACTGGGATATAAAGTTCTCTAAAGCTCTTTGTCTAGGTGGTTGTCAGGTTGCATAACCTTTATTTATACTTCAAAATATTTGATCCTCTCTTCCAAGTCAAACTTTGATTTCACTAGATCCATGTCTATGTCTGCTGCTTATTTCAGTCATTCCACGGTGGATGATATGTGTGTGGCAGCAACCTTGTCTACAATGTACACCTTTATCAAACATAAAAAGCTGGACCTGATATCCAGGATTAGAGCAGCTTTTGAGTCCACGATACTCAAAGGAATCTTTCCATGATGTCACCTAGGATACAAAGTAGTTAGGGAATCTGTCACAGTCAGTCTAGATGGATGGAGGGGCAACACAAGATATGAAAGTTATGTATTTACCATAATAGTAGATCTTTGCTGCCCCTGTCTTGACAATCCCCATCCACCTGCCTCCCACTTCCAAATTGTCATGTGGCCTTCTCTGTTCCTAGACATATGTCTGAAGACTTTTACCATTGCTCAAAATTTTTGGTCCCTTTTCCCTATGAGACATTCTGCCATTATTCTGTCAAATTCAATCTGAGAAGTATCACTCACATAGCAATATAGGAGAGAGAGAGAGAACGCTGGAGAAGGTCTACTGAAGAAGTTGCCAGCTCAGACCTGCCTCAAGGCAGATACCCCAACCAGTCAAGACTGACAGACAGAGAAGGACATTAAGGGTGTATCATTAAGCTAAGCACATAATGTTCATTTTTTCACAGGTTTTTATTTGTAGTAGCAGATTTGAAGAACATTCTGAGGTTGGTGCTTAAACAAAAATTATGAATGATCTTAAATATTTATAGTACACACTGTTTACAAACTGGTCAGTTGTAGAGAAACAAAAATGAGCTTAGTGAGGTAGCTTCTGTTAAATAAATATTAATGTTGTATTAAACTATGCTTATTAGTATGCTGTATTAAACTATGATTATTGTGTACCTAAAGGTAGAAAATAGTTCATTCGTAATGCTTCACATGCCATTTTGATTTTATTTTTGTCATCCAAGGCAATTTTTCTTAGGAACTCTGTGAGATAATTTTAAATGTGATGTCATGTTTATAAGCCTTGTTTGTATATGAATTAAAAGTGTGCTGTTAGGTCTGCTACTTTTTGTTCTTCTGTTTAAAGGCATATTTTAATAATTGCATATAGCAGATAATATGAATACTGTGTTTAATTTCTGCAGCGGGAATTATAGAGTTGGAGTTCTTGTTTTCCATGTTTAGAGTTATTATCCAGAAGCCTATCTTTTGTTCAGGTGCTTACTTAAGAGCAGTAGTAACTTAAGAGAATTATATATTGTTACACGGTCCAGACGTCCCCTCAAGTCGGACGGTACAGATTCACAAAGCTGTTTTACGCAGACAATGTCACACTAGAAGCAAACTCTGAACAGGAACTTTAGCAATTATTAGGAGACTGGAAAGCAAAACTGAGGCCCTATGGGATGAAACTGAGTACTGACAAAACAGTTGGCATGGTAACAAATGGGGGAAATCAGAATAAACTTAAAACTTTGACAAGAAGGAAGAACAGTGGAACAGGTTAACAGCTTCAGGTATCTGAGAGAGGTGGTTAAAGAGAAGGGAAGTCTGAATTAGGAAGTCAAAGCTAGAATCAGAGATGCTGCAGCCAACTTGCACAGAGTATCAGGGTTAGTGTGTGACAGAAGAATGTCAAGGAAGCTAAAACATACAGTGTATAAAACACTGGTGTGACCAGTGTTACTGTATGGTACAGAAACCTGAATAGTAAAGGCAGAGCAGCTGAGGAAGCTTAAGGTGATAGAGGTAAAGCACCTGAGGCAGGTGTTAGGCTGTACTCTATAAATGAAGAAATGAGGACATCAAAGTAGAAGCCAAACTAGCCCCAGCTGCAGAGAAGTTCAAGAAGAACAGATTATAGTGGTTCAGTCAAATATGAAGGAAAGAAAAGGACAGTTTGGTGAAGAATATTTTGGAGAGATGGGAAGAAGGCAATAGGAAATGAGGATATCCAGCCAAGAGATGGATGGATTGCTTGACAGAAAGTCTGCGACAGTCAGTCAAGAAAGTAAAAAAAGCAGGAGAGCATCACTGAATCAAGAGAGGTGGCAACAGTTCATGTAACTCCCCGACCCCATGTAGTAAAACGGAAAAGATGATGATGATGATACAGTCAGTGAGGGACACTGTATTTAAAAGCAGCATTTTCTGGTACACATAGCTTATTCTGAAATACAAGTGCTCAAATCAGAGAAAATCAGGCACAGTGGTTCTGAAAAGTTGCTTTTGTGTTCTGAATTTGTAAAAGAAACAAGAAAGGCAAAAACTTGATGCTTTCATAAAAATGCTTTTTTTTTTTACAGAAATTGTAGCATCAGAGGTAGATAAAATAAACATTGGGAAATAAGTATGCAAGGCTACCACATAAGGAAAGGTTGATCCCTGTGCAAAACATTAATTTTGGACAAATGCCTGTTCTTGATTTTCTGATCATTGTGTTGTGCATGCATGGGAAAATCTTTGTGATTTCTTAGTAGACCCACATTATCCAAAATATTCTTGTTTATTGTGTGATTTATTTTATTAGGTTTTTTATTATTTTTATTTTTTTCAGTAATCATATGCACATGACCTCACTGTCGTTTCTAAAAGAGATGTTTGAGCGTTCTGTTATTTCTAAATGTGAACCTTGGTACTTGGCCCAAATTCTTCTTAAGATCAGCATCTGTCATTAAGATGGTACAGTATTTCTTAACAATGTCACATACTAAGTTCACATCACACCATAGCTGGTATATATGTTTGGTAGTGGGAGGCTTGCTGCCCACATTAGTGGATCCATGGGGCTTGCAGGGGGCTTGCCCTCTTCAAAAATAAAATAAAATAAAAATTTGATATTCCCTTTTTTCTTATATTTTCAGTTTTTACTTTGTTTGTTTTGTGAATCAGCATTATGGTTCCTGTCATCTTAGTAGGGAGGAGAAATAAACATCAAACCAACCAAACTGCATGCAGGACTTCTGTTTCAGTGCCATCCTGAGTTCCATATAGTTTCTCTAGATTTCCTTCTTGTTTGTCTTTTCCTGGTTAGGGGTCACCACAGCGGACCTCTGGTCTGCTAAGGGTTGGCAGTTGATTTTTATGGTGCCAAGTTGCCAGCCTGACGCCCAAACTTCAGCAAAAGCACACCCATTCACGCATGTCTTTTGGAGGCTACTCGACCACGGGGAGGACATGAAGACTCCACACAGAAGGCACTCCAGCCGAGAATCGAACAGGAGAACCTCTTGCTTTGAGGCAACAATGCTACTGCTGTACCACCGCAGCTTCTCTAGATTCCTTTCTAAGTTGTGCAAAACCTTCTTACATTTCACAGTAATATGCTACAACTATAGTCAGTATCACAGATGATTAAAATGTTTTCACAAATCCACCGTTCTTAAAGCTTAAGCCAGGCATGTGGGGGTCATATGGAACCAACTAGTTCAAACAAGATGAGGAATAACAAATTACTGAAATTTTTGTCAAACATATACAACTTAAATCAAGATACAGGTGTTTAAGTGTTTCAATTAATGTAATTCGATGTCCACTTATTTCCCCTTTATCTCATTAAAAAGTTGTTAAACTATAATCATAGCTTTAACTATACACTAAAAAGTCACTGCATACTAATATTCCAAGATATCTTACCTGACGTATCTTCTTATTTTTTGCAGGAATTTGTCTTAAATTCTGTGACATATGTGAATCACCTGTCCAAAATGGATACTACAAAGTCATTAGAATCCTGCAGTTCAAGTTTATGAAATATAGGTGACGGAGCAGATCAGGCAAGGGAATCAGGCTTCACACTGAGGTGGCATTAATTAATTATGAACTACAACCAAAAAGTATGATAAAAAATGTAGTTTACCTAAGTTCTGTGGCAGGCTTAAATGCAATGTAAAAGGTATTTTAGCATGTCATAATTGGCACAAACTAGAGTTCATAGGTGAAAAAACTGACACTGGCTTCAGAAACATTCTAGGAAGCTAGTGAATAACAGCAACATCTTGTAAATAAATGCAAAGGTAAATCAGTTAAATGGCAATATCTAAGCAATGACACGTTATAGAGACATACAGTTGATATAAAAAGTGTGCACATCTCTGTTAAAATGCCAGGTTTTTGTGATATAAAAAAATGAGACCACAATAAATGATTTCAAAACTTTTCCCACCTTTAATGTGACCTATAACCTGTACAATTCAATTGAAAAACAAATCTGTTAGGGGGGAAAAAATATAAAAAAATAAAAAAAGTACAATAAGCTGGTTGAATGTGTGCACACCCTTAAACTAATACTTTGTTGAAGCACCTTTTGATTTAATTACAGTATTTGGTCTTCTTGGGTAGGAGTCTATCAGACATCGTGACTTGGCAATATTTACCCACTCTTCCTTGCAAAAGCAGTCAAAAGTTGTCAGATTGCGAGGGCATCTCTTGTGCACAGCCCTCTTCAGGTCACCCCCCGATTTTCTATTGGATTTAGGTCTGAGCTCTGGCTGGGCCATTCCAAAACTTAAATTTTCTTCTGGTGAAGCCATTCTTTTGTTGATTTGGATGTATGCTTGAAGTCACTGTTGTGTTGAAAGGTGAAATTCCTCTTCATCTTCAGTTTTCTAGCAGATGCCTGAAGGTTTTGGGCCAAAAGTGACTGGTATCTGGAACTGTTCATAATTCCCTCCACCTTGACTAAAGCCTCAGTTCCAACTGAAGAAAAGCAACACCAAAGCATGACACTGCCACCACCATGCTTCACCATGGGGATTGTGTTCTTTTGGTGATGTGAAGTGTTTTTGCACCAAACGTACCTTTTGGAATTGTGGCCAGAAAGTTCAACCTTGGTCTCATCAGACCATAACACATTTTCCCACATGCTTTTGGGAGACTTGATGCATTGTTTTGCAAATTTTAGCCAGCCTGGATGGTTATATGTGTAAGAAAAGGCTTCCATCTTGCAACCCTAGCACATAGCCCAGACATATGGAGAATACGGGAGATTGTTGTCACATGTAGTACACAACCAGTACTTGCCAGAAATTCTTACAGCTCCTTCAGTGTTGCTGTAGGTCTCTTGGCAGCCTCCCTGACCAGTTTTCATCTTGTGTTTTCATCAATTTTGGAAGGATGTCCAGTTCTTTGTAACATCACTGTTGTCTCATATTTTCTCCACTTTTTGATGACTGTCTTCACTGTGTTCCATGGTATATCCAATGCTGTGGAAATTTTTTTGTACCTTTTTCCTGACTGATATCTTTCAACAATGAGATCCCTTTGATGCTTTGTAAGCTATCTGCGAAGCATGGCGTTTGCTGTAGCAGGCAACTGAGTAAATGTCAGGAAAATCCTACTAGGACAGCTGAACTTTATTTGGGGTTAATCAGAGTCTCTTTAATTGATGGCAGGTGTGTACCCAAGAAGACTGAATGCTGTAATTAAATCAAAAGGTGCTTCAACAAAGTATTAGTTTAAGGGTGTGCACACTTATGCAACTAGCTTATTGTATGTTTTTTGTTTTTTACATTTATTCCCCTAACATATTTGTTTATTTTTCAATTGAATTGTACAGGTTATAGGTCACATTAAAGGTGGGAAAACTTTTGAATGATTTATTGTGGTCTCATTTTTTTTTATATCACAAAAACCTGGCATTTTAACAGGGGTGTGTGCACTTTTTATATCCACTATAACAGCTATTGTGTGTTAAAGAATAGACTGAAAAATTAAATTCCATCAGTGTGGCAGTCCCAGCAGGCCATTCGGGAATCAGATAAGTTAAAAGCTCCAAAAGAAAGTCAGTAGAGGAAACCGCAACCACGCAAACACTGTAGGTGAAATAAATCGCTAAAAATAGATTTTATTATCAGATAAAAAACACTGAAATACCAACTCATCTTATATAGTCTTGATGAATTAATTAAACAATTAAACAATTAGTATTTAAAACGGCAATGTCCATCTTAAGAGGTTCTTAATTTATAAGCATATAAAAAATTCTTATATACATTAGTATACTTATTGTGTTGATAAAAGTTAGTAAAATTCATAAAATTTGTGAACATTTATATAAAATATTAAATAAGAATGATGAATAATAATAAATGATAATAAATAAGCACATGTGTATTGTCTATCATTATATAATACTATATTAAATATGTTTAGAAGAGAGTTGAAAATTTATTTGTTACATTAGCTTCATGTAAATAACTATCTTATTATATATGTGCAAATAATATTTTCATATTCTACCTGCTTTTAACTTGAGAAGTGGAGCAATGGAAATAGTGTCATTTAAACCTGGAAACCTGTTGGCTTCTAATGTTATCTGCCAGCAGGTTTCTTTATGTTCTAGTTTAATTTCCCAGGGTCCTCCCCTGTTATCTCTTGCCATCATCTCGAGAACAAAAAATTGAAATTTGGCAGATATACATACCAGAGAGTGACAATATAAGGCATTGTTAGAATTATTCTTGGCTATCTCATAACTGTGTTCATAGATCCTCCTTTTTAGGGATCTTTCAGTTTTGCCAACGTAAAATGCTTGGCATTGTTGGCATGTCACCAAGTATATAAGTCCCTGGCTGTTACAATTAGAATAGGAGCTTGCCCTAATCCACCTGTTTCTGGACATTAAATGAATTTTATCAGTGTTAGAAATAAATCTACACTGTGGACAAGTTCCACACTTATAAGTGCCCTTACGTTGATTTCTATTGGTAACAGGTTCATATTCAAGAATGTTCTTGATGTTGTTCCCTCTTCTATATACAACATTCACATTTTTGTTCTTAAACTTGTTGAGATCTGTTATATCCCTAAAGGCCGCCCACTCGTCATTAATAATTTTTCTAATGATTCCAGAATTTGCACTGTATTGAGTTACAAAGGCCTTACTGTATTGAAAATCATGTTTCAAGTGATCAACCTGGCCAATATTTTTCTCTAAAGTACCTGTTCCCAAAATGGGCTTAAATTTAGTTGTCCTACCTTGTATAACCTCTTGTTTGATGTTGTCAACAATCTTAGCAGGGTATCCCCTTTCACGAAACATGTCAAGAAGTTTGACACATTCCAAATTGAATTCATTTTCGTCCGAGGTCATTCTGGAGACCCTAACGTATTGCCCTTTGACAATACTAAACTTCTGGTGTCTTGGGTGTGAGCTGTTATAATGGATGTAACTATTAGAAAAAGTAGGCTTCCTGTAAATAGCCGATTTGAAGCCATTGCCCTGCACTGAAAGTGTTACATCCAGATAATTAACCTTACTGAAATGTATCTGATGAGTAAAAAACAAAAAATCCGTAGTGTTATTTAAATAATTAACGAATTCCGAAACAGTATTAGTTGATCCTGTCCAGAAAATGCATATATCGTCTAAAAATCTGGAGTAAAAAGTCCAGTTAGTGTGGTATTTACTATTCAGGACATATTTCTTCTACCAGACAGTCAGTATAATGTCCGCATAAGTAGGGGCAAAATTAGCACCCATGGGTACACCAGAAATCTGTTTAAAGTATTCGCCCGAAAAATATAAGAAATTATTATTTAATACTAATTCAGCTAGTTCAAGGGTTAAATAAATATCATTTTCATTCACATTAGCTCTTTCTCTCAAAGCCTCTTCAAACCACAGTAAACCCTGTTGGTGTGGAATGACAGAAAAGAGGTCTACAACATCTATAGTAAGAAATGTTAAATTGGCGTCATAGAGTTCCGGTGTTACTTTACTCAAGAATTCCCAGAAATCCTTTAACAAATGGGATTCTCTACCCCAAAATGTTTTAAGTTTTTTATCAAGTAGTTTAGATAAAGATGAAATAATAAAACCCTCAGCTGACACTATGGGTCTCAAGGGGGGGGGGGTCAATGATGCCCTTATGTATTTTGGGTACCCCAAAAATTGCTGGTACTCTAGGGTACTCATTTTCTAAAAATTTATATGTATTGTAATCAATAACATCCTGATCTAATAGAGCCTTAATAGCAAATTTTATCTTTTTATATGAAATATGTATTTCATTTATAGAGACTGATTTATAACGATTATAATCATGTAAAATAGCATACATTTTGCTGTCGTATATGTGTTTGTCCATTAGGACAGTACCACCCCCCTTGTCTGGTTCCATGATCCTTACTTCTGCATTATGACTAAGATGAATTAATAACTCATGTTCTGCTACATTTAAATTATGAGAATATCTGTGATTTTTACAACTTATTCTCAGTTTTTTCTCAATCCTGTTCTCTAAATTTTTTAATTGAGGGTGTATAGGTGGATTATATACACCAGTTCTATATGGAATCGAAGTGTCATAGTTTGTATTGCTTCCCAACAGGTTTTCCAAATTGAGTTTCCTAATGAACATTTTAAGATCCAGAATGACCTGAGTAATATTGCTATTTTTGTGTGGAACATGCTTGAAGCCCTTGGTAAACAAATCAAAAAATGTATTAGTTATAAGGATATCGCTGTAATTGTAAAGGTAATACCCTGCTCTGTTAGCTACAGAAAAGTTTTCTCCTTGGAATTCTATATTAATAGCCACTGTACCATCTACCATTTCCGATATCTGTTCTGATTCCTGCTTGTTTTGTATCTCCATCCCTGTTGTTGGGGAGTGCGAGCTGGGGAAAAATGGTAGTTATTATTATGTTGGTTTTTAATTCTTTCCGATCTCCTATGTAAAACATCTTTTTCTAAATAATCCCCTTCATGGTTGTTATCTACACTCCCCAAATTAGAATTGTTATGGGGAGATTCCTGGGGACGAGACGTGTTTATACCATTCTGACCCTTATCATAGAACCTAGAATGCACTGGTGGGGGTTTGGGATATTGACACCCCTCTTGGTACTCTTTAATATCTCGGTCAAGCTTTTTATATTTTCTGCGTAGTATCTCATTACATTTCTTGTCAACTTGTACCCTTATATCATAATACTTTTTCTTCTCTTGTTCAACAGTAAATAACAAATCATTTGTAACAAATTCATTGTACTTATCAATGTCTTTCTCTAAGCTACGCATATCTCGCTCATTCTTGTTGATAATGGCTTGAACTATGTCAAAGCCACACTGATCAAATGCTTTTATAAGTTCCTGGTGAAATTCACTACCTTCTAAAACATTGTTAGGGTATTTAAAAATACGAAGTCCCTTAGTCCCTTATCAATGTCTTTCTCTAAGCTACGCATATCGTGCTCATTCTTGTTGATAATGGCTTGAACTATGTCAAAGCCGCACTGATCAAATGCTTTTATAAGTTCCTGGTGAAATTCACTACCTTCTAAAACATTGTTAGGGTATTTAAAAATACGAAGTCCCTTAGGGACTATTTTTTTATGTAAACATTCATGCAAGTATAAGTTGTCCAATTGTAAAGTCTTCTACCTATAAAGTGAAGTCTGTAAAGCAGCCAACTGGTCAGCGAAAGTACTATTCTCCACTGTGTTAATTCTGTTCCTTCCGTCGATGTTAAAAATGGGTTTTGCCTGTATCCACTCCTGAAACGTGGATGGTTGTTCATAATGGACGTTCGTCTCTTGTTCATTACTTTCAGGATGGTTAGAGCGTAACACTCTTGGAGTGTTACAAAACAGTGCTAACCACCTACAGTGATGTACAGTGAGTTGTACTGCATAAACAATGAAAATGTATATGCATGTGTGTGCAGCTGTGCTTTTGTTCATATTATATGTGTGTGTGTGTGTGTGTGTGTGTGTGTGTGTGTGTGTGTGTGTGTGTGTGTGTGTGTGTGTGTGCGTGCGTGTGTTTTGTCTTTTTCATAGAGTTATCCTTTTTGGCTGATTAAGCCTTGTTTGCACAAATATAGCATGGATCTTTGAACAATGTTATGTACTATAAAATTATATTCACTTGACCACTGCCATTTTAAGGATACGTGACAAGTTAAGGGAGCTTTAGCTGTGCAATCCATGAAGCAATCTAAACTAGGTAAATACTTGGTACTTTAATTTTGAGCACGGCATCTCTTGCAACCTATCTGCAGTGCTTTTCCATGCTTTTATTACCTAAGGGAATTTGATTCATAGGTTCATAGGTGTGTACTAGGTTAACGATTACTGGGGCCTTTTAAGCCTAGCCATGCACCCCAAACCTCTGACAAGTTCTAGTACCTATAGTAGTATAAGCAGGAGTTTGGGAGATTAAATATTTACAAGAAGGGGCCTGGAAGATGAACTATTTACCTTAGAGACAGAAGTGCCAAACCAGAGATGAATTTCCTGTTCCCTATCCAATTGTCCAAGTTACACTTGAATTGGGTTAGGGAGGAATTCTACTTCATAGGGATGGAGAGCCTGTTACAGAGAAGGGGTAGTCCCTGGGATACATATCTGTCTTTCCAACAGGTCTTATTTATAGCACAGGCAATGTATAAGTTTTTAGAATGAATAATTCTGATGCTGTTTGTTTTCTGGATATGCAGGAGGTCCATCAGGGTGGGGCCCAATGATGCCATGCATGCCAGAAATAGATCTCCCCTTAATAGCCTGTAAGAGACAAAATATAGGGATAGGGCTTTGAGGTGGCCTGCATAGGACATGTTATTTATGCCCTGTATTCTTTCAGTGAGGAAACTCTGTGGATATTCTAATTGTTGGACATGCCTGGACAATTGGATGGGTGACCATAAATTCACCCGAGGGGTGGCATCTATGTCCCTCATGTACAAGGGCAGTCAGTGCTGATCATAGAATCACTGTGCTAACAACAACCATCTAACTATGGCCAATTAGGGTACATGAGTCTTTTTACATGGCTAGGCTTGTAAAGGCCCTAGGGCCATTAGCCTAGTAACCTCCTATGAACCTATGAACCTATGAGCCTATGGTTACATATATAGCCAAAGGAAATATCGTACTCAATGACAGGTCTGATGAACGCTGAATATATTGGAACAATGACCTCTTTGGACCTAGATGCCATACCTTTGTTTATAAGTTGCACAACAAAGAATGATTTCCTACCATAGACACGTGATGATCAAAGACTAGATTATTGTCTGCATGTGTCCCCAAGTCAAGACTGTTGGGTCATCTCATAGGGATGTGTTTTCAATATGTTAGTTACCAGTGGTTTTTGGTTTCCAGAAGGATACTATTATGTATTTCTTGGCACTTAGTTTTAGTCTATGGCTCTGGCACCAGTTACTTGTCTATGTCAGCCTTTCTTGGAGAACATTAGTGCCAGTAGTGGATTCTATAACTCTTCCTAATTTGCAATCATCTTCAAATTTGGTCAGATAGAGGTCCTTGACACTGGCATTGACTTCAGAGAAGTAGATGCCAAAAAGGAGTGTTTCCAGGACCGATCCCTGTGGGACTCCACTGGTGAGTGGCTTCTTTGTAGAGATGGACTCCCCAGTTCTAACTTCCTGGGTTCTGTACTCATGGCTTGTAGATGGTTTACATGGACCAAAAAATCATGAGCCCTGATGTCCTGGGGAATTTATTTTTTGACACTCTAGTTTTAGCTGTTGACTGCTTTTAAAGCATTGGAGTATTGTCTAGTTATGCAGGCTTTCGGGCTGAAGGGAATGATTAGTGGTTTTGATATTTGATTGGCAGGCATATGACATTAGGAGCTTGGAAATGGGCTGGAAGATTGATTGCTTTAGGTTAAATTAAGAACATACCATGTTTTAAATGTTACACATCTACACTCTAGAGCTTCAAACACATGTAACCATGAAAAACGTTTTAGCTAAATACTTATTTATTACCTGGTCTACTTCAAGACAGAAAACAATCTATTACAGAGGAGCTTTAGGCCTTTCTGAGGCCTGTTGCTTATCTGAAACAGCAGCTTACCTGCTGTTACTAGCGTACAGTCCTGTAGTATAATGTGTCCCTCACATAGTAGACAGAGCAAGAATGGGCAACTACAGAAGGGATTCAGGGATTCCCTTCTTTTTGGTTGTACAGAGTATAAAGGGTTACACTTCCGTTATTTAAAGGTAATTACAGACAATGGTGGGAGGGTTTAGGAGAGCTGATTAAAGGAAAATCTGGAAGATGATAAAACAAGGAGCCAATCTCAAAACTTAAGAGGTTAGTCCCTGAGGGTTAACCAGCTCAGCAGCTTGTGGAACCTCATTCTTAGCTGAAAGGTTTATTTGTATTTTTATTTTTAACAAACATAAAAAAGGAGAATTCAATCATGATCAGTCACTATAGAACTATATTTAAGAAAACACCTTCACCTGAGCTTCATCAGGTCCATCTTATAGAATGGTTTGTATAGTGGTTTACAGTTTGAGCACTGACAATGCCTTTTACAAGGCTCTTGACAGACTTTAACATGTTTGTATCACATGTAGTGTTAAAGACTGCGTCTGCCTTTGTGGGGCTCGTATTCCTCAAAGCAAATTATGAAAACTTTATTACATAACTACTACTAGTCTGGCTTGACATTATCAATGCTTGCATCACATGTAATATGAGAGGCTTTGCCCACTTTTACTAGGCTCATATTTCCTGAAATACATTATGAAAGACTAATACTCAGTGACCATTTTAAGAGCGCAGTGTGTGTGTGTGTGTGTGTGTGTGTGTGTGTGTGTGTGTGTGTGTGTGTGTGTGTGTGTGTGTGTGTGTGTGTGGGTGTGTGTGTGTGTGTGTGTGTGTGTGTGTGTGTGTGTGTGTGTGTGTGTGTGTGTGTGTGTGTGTGTGTGTGTGTGTGTGAAGCAACAAGTCAGTCAGTAAGCATATGAAGTATGAAGTATATGTACAAGTTACAGCTCCTGATGTGTGTATGTAAAATAAGCAACTTGAACGCATACCCAACTTCAGTGTCTCATTTGAATACACAAGACATGTGATACCAGTGTATGAAGAAATACAGTTAACTAGCATTGTGTCACAAACAGTAGTCACTTTTACAATGCTCATTTTACTGTTATTTTTTTATACAAAATGCAGCATAGTATTGGAGTTAGGAATAGAAGGCATATGTGTATACTCTCTTTTGAAGTTGGAGGTAGTTCGCATTATGTTTAATAAGCCCCTACACCAGACTATGCGAGTGTGTCTTTAATTCATTGCATTTAAGCATTGTGAAAGTGGCTAGTAAAGATTCAACCTATCCTGCTGCACCCTTTGTTGTGTCTCTAAAGTACAAAATGCATCATGACAAACTCTGTTTCCTGTTTAGCTTACTATTTTGTCATTATATATGAAAGACAGAATAGTGTGAATATGCAATAACATATTATATCTAGGTACTAACTACAATTCTTTTCTACTTTCATATCTCTCTTTATCATTTTTAAGCTACATTCTACTTGTCGGTCTTTAAATTATTACTCAACTCATAAACACCCCAGTTTGATCTTTTCCCCGCAGCCATCATGCTATAAATACAATAATTGTTACTGTATGTTATTTTTCTATTCAATAATTAGCCAATTTATGTTAATTTCTCTCTTTTTGTGTTATAATCATACCTCTCAACCTGGAAACATTAAAAATCTGAACAAAGGCATATGAAAAGTAGATACAACTGGTCAAAAATTGGGGTGCTGATTAGCATAATATTTGCATACATAATCATGTAACCCCACCCACAACATTGGAATTGTGAGATAACAACATTAAGATTGAAGTCACTAAATAATTATAAATGGCAGACATTTGAATTTCAGACTTAATATCCCTCAGAAAATGCATAATAATGCAAATCCTGTTATTCTAGCAAGTATATGAGTTCACAAGAGCAATATTTTAAAATCTGTCCCTATTTTGGGCCATTGTCCCACCGTTATTTTTGGCTTTGACCACATTTCTTGCTCTGAGAGATTGAGAAGTACACCCCCCATACACACACTCATGCCTGCATGTAAACCCAGCCATCACTATAAAAGACGTTTGCGTGTTCACAATTTCCTTGATGACTTGCTCAAAAGTCAAGTGAGGCATTGTGTGGAGGTACTGCTTAGTGACAGAGAAAGCAAATGCATCCTAGTGTTTTTTTTTTTTTTTTTAGTATTCTTACCTGGAGAGCCAGAGGAAGTTGAGCCGTTTCTCATCCATCCAGAGTGACTACTGTTCCTATCCTGATCCTGGGTTTAGGTCTCTCTGGGGTCTGGTATTCCTGGAGTTCAACAGATGCTGGGTAGACTGGTCTGGTCTGGGATTCAGGACTCTGCACTAAACTTGAACTTGTACTTTGCAGCCCTTGCTCCTTCTTGGCTTGGCTGCCACTGGCAGAAGGCATCAGAAAGTTTAGTTTAACTTTACTAATTAACTATAAAAAAAAACAGCTTTATACTTTTTACAGCTTCTCTCCTCTGCTCAGCTCAATATGTCCTGCTGCCTGCAAGCCTGCTGCGAACATTCAATGTACAACTGAGCATATGTTAAAAAAAAAAATTAACAGACACAGTCCAAGGAGCCCTATTCCGACAGGCTGGCAGTCTCCTTCACGAATATGAAGTCATTGCACACACCCTACATGTGATGACATCTGTGACAACTCAAAAAAAATTTGAAAAAATGTGAGTTAAGGGGCCACTCAGGAATTCATGGCACCCCATTATTTTTACCTCAGAAATGATAAATACAGAGGAATTTGTTATGGTTGAGAAGTATGGTTAAAATGTTATGCTCATGTAAAAAAATATTTAAAAATATTTAGAAATAATGTAAATAAGCTCATGTATAGATGTTTTTACCTTGCAATTATAAATGACATCATGTGTAACTTAAATGTGGAGCTTTTCTCCCTGGGCTTCTGCTGAAAATGGGTTTTGCCCAGTCTGACTTTTCCCAGTCAACAAAGGCAAATAAAATCAACAGAAAAGTACATGACAGCTCTACTCATTGTCATGCCACATACAAAAGCATTGACAGTAAGATAAAAACATAAACCAATAGCTGCCAATATGGAATCATCTAGAATATAGAGACTGGTAAAAAATATAATTGTATAGCAAAGATCATTAACTGCTTCTTAGTTATCTAATCCATTTCTATAAAACATATACAAAACAGAATAATTTGGAACAAACTTCCTTCTTAAAATAGCATGACTTTAATAAGTTAATTGAAATACCCAAATGACACATCAACTATGAAATGGCTAAAAATCAATCAGGTCAAAATAAAACATAAATAAAAACAGAAAACCTACCATGACTGTCTGCAGAAATAAAAGATAACACTTAGCCCCAAAAACCTGCTGTCTTTTACTGACAGCAAGCATTTGCTTGGAAGCAAGATGCATCCCCTTGAAACATAGTCTTTAAAGCAGCCCTCCTAAAATCTGGAATACCCCAGTATATTGCACTCCTATAGTATAAATGACTTACTGACTATAACATCATTATGCACCTTGTGCTGAATAGACTTAACTATCTCCGCACAGGTTTAATGCATCTTGATCAGATTATGTTCTCTTCCAAACAGTTAAATACAGTATGGTGTAAAAGATGGTTCCCTATTACGTGATCGAAACCTTAGGTTATCGAACACCTAAAAGTCGATCATGAAATGTCGAAGTCTGAAAATTGCGAACGTCCGTTTCTACACAGGGAAACGAGTCATTTGGCCATTATGTGGATTTTGTTCTTTCTCCGCTGTAGAGTTGGTACATTTAGTTGGGGGGGTGTGGCACAGCCCCCCACATCAGGGATTGTGGGGGGGTGAAGCCCCCCAGTTTATTTCTGTTTACAGCTTTTTTTTTTATTTGGAAAACGGCATTGTTACCCTGTGTGGAAATGGCCATTTTCGATCTTAAGGGTTCGATATTTCTTGATCAACCTTTAGGTGTTCAATAACCTAAGGTTTCGATCACGTAATAGAGACCCGTAAAAGATAATCTGTCTTCAGGAAAATGTCTCAAGGTAAATTACCATCGATAATATTTAATATAGATGTGAAAAGCATTTGTAACTTAAATTAGGCATATTTGTTTATAGTTTCATGAGTTCTTACTAAGTTTATAGACTAAAAGACCAGTGAGAGGTTCAACCTCATCATCCATTACAAGAGGGAGACTAACAAATATCCCATATTTAGTAGATTATCTGCACATATCCCAGGTGAAAATTTTCAATTACCCACCCAGTCATCCAAACTGGTTTTAAGTTTGTTATGAAAGTAGTCTGCTAGATATTTATGGTAAAATCCCAAAAGGAGAGTCCAACTGTAGAAAGCCCAACGCACTGTCCGAAACACAAAGTGTGTTAATAGTACCACTTCAGCGGTGAAACAACGGACCACATTTGTTGTGTATTTTTAACGTTTAATATTTATCGTTTCAGGATGTACAAAAACAGTACTCTAACTTCATCAGAATACATTAAAAGTAACAACCATACAGGTTTTGCCACTCTACTTAATTGTTTCATTTGATGCAGACCAAGAAAAAAAATAATGTATAATAAATTTCAATGATATGCAACATATGTGAGGCTAAATGTAAAATGCAAAACCTAAAAAAACACAGAAAACATGAAAAACTCAATTTTTGGCAAATATGCAACATACAATTGATTTTAAATATTTTTAATTTACGTGTTTTTCATTTTTCGCAATCCATACATTGTGTTGGCTTTTATTAAGATGAGTGTATAAACCTCACGTCGTGTTACTTTATATCAATTAATGAGTAAGTGTAAAATTTCAAGGTAAAACTGTACTTCAATTTTATTAAATTTTATGGATCACACACAACTCGTTATAACTTCTGTTTGGCGCTGCTGGTGTTTACATTTGTACATCTTCAACACGATTGCTGCTGCTGGGCGTTGTTGCTCTTTAACTGGTTTTTTTGGGATTCTGATTTTGTTCTCGTCTAGATATTTATGGTAAGCCTATTCCAAAATAGAGACTACACTGGGATAGGTACCTCAATTGCCATCTGGGGTTGTTGATGTAGTAGTACAGGTTTAGGTCCCTAGAGTGGGTGTTTACTTTCCCACTTTGTCTGAAATAGTTCAAAGAGTGCTGGGTCCTTCATAGCCCAGAGGGCTAATTACAGATCATCCCTCAGGAGCTAGTAGAACACATCATAAAGACACAGGACGTTTTTATTCTGTCAAAGTAGCCAAGGGTACTGAGGCCTGAAATCTTTTTGATGAGGAAACATTGAGGTCACTCAAGTTCATGCAGGTGTTTACGGAGGTACATGCAGAAAGTACTGTTATATTTAATGATGTGCCCAATAAGGGATGAGTAAAATGAGACTATAATTTCTTTGGGCCTTGAGGAAGTAGCGCAAAGAATAAACTGTGCATGGCAGAGCAATTTTCTAATTCCCACAGGGATATGGTGGTCAAACATAGCTCTCAACCTTCCATCTCTGAAATGAGGAACACTAACCCACATAATGTGGAACAAATGGGCAAAATGCGGAACACATACTAACAGCTTACTAATAACTTCAACTAGGAAGGTCATACAATGATTAAAATATGCTGGTTTTACTTGTACAAAATATCTTTTGATGAATTAATATGATTCTTTTCTATTTACCATGGATATCAGTAAAAAAAATTCCTAATAATTAATGTGTGACAGAGCCTTCCAATGTGGAACTTTGAGAAACATGAACTTTTTAAGACCCCAAATGAGGTACGTTCCTCATAATGAGGTACACTTCAGAGATATGTGGTCAAACAAAAATCTGTCATCAACATATGTAAACAAATATGAGATGAATGTGTCAGATTTAAGTGGAATGATGTTAGTCATAAGTGATAGAGATGCTAGATTTACCAAAGGAAACTATGCTGAATTTCTTGATGTTGACAGTAAGCATATGATTAATACATCAAGGATTTGTTTGGTTCAGTTTTTGCTGGAGACTTCAAGTATCAGAATGGGATTTGCTAGCCAATTTAATTTGCAGTCATCAAGAAGCTTAGTTACAGTCCCTTGATAGTAACTTTCATTGCATATCAAAGAGGAGGATCTTGAGAACAGACCTCTCTGGAACACTGCTAATGACATGTTTCTCTCTAGAGCAAAGACTTCTGACCTTAGCAGTATGGTTTCTGCCAGATATGCAGTTAGCCATCCAGTGAAGTATGTATGACTTAATGTTGACCTGGATAGTTTGTTTACAACACCAGCATAGTAGAAACTGTTAGAGGCCTTAGTAAGGTCCAGGTAAATAGTGTAGACTGTATGCCTACCACATATGGTCTCATTAGCTCTTTTGAAGAATTTCACCCCAGTGAGCAGGCATGATCTACCTTTTATATGAACCGGTGTGTCTCTAGGGAAATATAGTTGCATATATCACTGTTTATTAGATCCAATAGCCTTCCAAATAATACTAGTGAAATTGATAAGCCTGTAATTCACAGGGTTTGCAAGGTTACCACAACTGCTGCTCTCCACACTTCATAGATGTAACCAGTAAGGCTAAAGTGCTGATGGAGGATTTTTTGTCAGATGGGGCTTAGCACTTCTCAGCAGGTATGTAGGGATTTTTTCATTACCAGTGGAACTAGAATTTTTTAATTTTGGAGTGCACCAAAAGGACCTAATTGAAATTGAGAATATTAGGAGAATGGATGAGACAGGGGGTAGGGTCGGTAGGGTGAACTTGGAGGAGAATTTGTCGGCAAGGATACTAGCAATGATTTGGAATCAAAGAAGTAGGTACAATTAAATATAAGTTCAGTACAGAATTGTTAGTTACTAATTAGCTAACAAAGCTGAAGAAGGTTGTATGGCTGTTTTTTGAATTAAGTATAACCTCAAATTTATATCTAACCTTGCATTTGTTAATGGCCAGTTTGAGTGGCTTACTTACCAATTTTAAATCCCTTTTATAATAATGAAGTAGGTATCTTTTAGTAATAATCGGGAACTTTTTTTCTTTTTCTTATAGAGTTTATTGAAGTTGTAATCCTCTATAATGGTTTAGTTTTAAACTTCCTATTATGTGTATATTGGGCTAACATAAATGCCAAAGTGTATCTGTCCAAGTGGAAGCAAATTTTAGAAGAGCTGGCATATGTTTCCAGCACACGGTTTGTTGGGGAGCAATAACATTTCTGATTATCAGTAAGATCATTAAATATTAAATTGGCTTTGGAGTAATCCCTGAGTGTAGAAAAGGCATCAGGCAAAACAGAACAGGCCAAAGTTTAATCTTTCAGAGAAGATGATGCTCTGTGACTAGTTTGGATTTATTGGTTTATAGTTTGCAGACCTGAATACTGTTTCTTATCTTTTTATCTTTTATTGCAGTTTGTCTTGCTTTTCTTTTCTTGGAGCAATACAAATATAATACTTATGACTGTTTAGCAGAGATTTGTATTGCATTATTTGACTGCAAACAAATTACCTCTATTTGAATTGCAGGAAAAACTGAGAAGCATCATTTCTATTCAAGGTAAGCAGAACAGGCCAAGGTAAGTGCTCCCAGTGCTCTGAGACTGTTTTGGATTTCTTGGTTTATAGTTTGCATTCCTGCAATATGTCTTGACCTTTCCTCTTGCTCTTATGCTGTTTGTTTTACTTAAAATGTGCTTTTGCTGGAGTTTTAAAATGTCTTTGGTTAGGCCTAGTTATCAAAGATTTATGTTGCATTCTTTGATAGCAAATTATCTGAAGTGGGAGAAGAGTTAAAAAGTAGCATTTTTACTTATGATAAGCAAACAATGACCAGGGTTTATCTGTGCCAGTCGCCAATTCTCTGAGACTGCTGTTGTGTGACAGTTTTTGATTTTCCCGTACTAATCACCCTGGACTTATTGTGTTAGTAAGCTCAGTGAAGCTCCTCATGGTCTGATCCTTTTTTAAACAAGAATCATCTATATTAAATTCTCACTTATGAAATAGACAATCATACATTTATATAAATGAAAACAAACCATATTGACATAATTTTAGCTGCAAACATTATACATCACAAACCAGGCATAATTTTAGTTGCAAACATTATACATGATTTATAATCTAACAATCATTGTCCGTCAAACATTACATATCTCATTCATATCCTACCTTCTTTTAAACCTTGTTCATCTTCTGCATGTATTGTTCCCACAATTCCCATTTTTGTTATGCAATTTGCTCCTACCCTTTTCAAAAGATCCCACTTCCAGTTGTTTTATCTCTATTATTATAGTCACTACTTATAGTAAAGTTGGTTTAGACTTTGGTTTCCATTTTCTAGTAAATGCTTTTTTGGCAGCCACCATAATTAGACTCAATAAGGCCTTACTATGTCTAGGCAATTCTGATTCTGTATCATAGCTCAAAAAATAATTTTTTTAGTTACACTAATATTGTCACCCAGTATCTCTGATAGAGCAGTCTGCATGGAATCTTTAAAGTCTGCCAACTCATTACACTCCCAGAAAATATGTTCCCAATTATATCTTTCTTCCCTGTCACACCTCCAACATTTGCTATCTACCTGAGGAAAAATTCTTTGGAAACTACTTGGGGTATAAAACTACCTATGCTAACACTTCCAAGCAAAGATCCTAAATCTTCTAGATTTTGTTGCATATTTGGGAGACATATATACATCATCCCATTGATTCTTTGTGAATTGCTTATCCAGTCTCTCTTCCCAATCCTTTCTAACCTCCTCTGATTGATTCTTATAGTTATCATGCAATATTTTATATGCTGTACTAATTATCCCTCTTTTAACAGCAGCTTCTATTCCAGATTCTACTAAAAACTCTACCAGTGCTGGTCTTTCACTTAGAATTCCCCTATTTCTTTCTCTTTGCCTATACTGTGATATCAGTCTTTGATAGAGAAGACAATCTCTAGGCTGCAGTTCAAATAAAGTCTTGGTCTCTTCCCATTCTATTACCTTTCCCTCTCTAATTATTTCCTCCCACTGCCTTGGCTGTTTTGCCAGTTTTCTCCAATAAATTCCAGTCTCCTCTTGCCTGTTGTCTGTATCTCTAATTGCAGTCCTCGACATCTCACTGTCTGTGCTTCATCTGCTCATATCACTGAGAACTAGAAGATCATGTTGGGAAATTCCTCTCCTTGAAATGACAATACTTTAGTTTCACTTCCTTTCATATCTTCCTACCCAGTAACATTGATCCCCTTTTACAACTTGCTGCTCCTAGTACTGTCCTACAAAGCCTGGAGACAATACTCCAAAGCACACGGTCATGATTCTGTGTGAGCTGCCTAGTTGGACTTGCCCAGAGTATTGGTTAACTTCCTCATTTGTATGAGTAAAGGCAAGTTTCTTCATGCCAAGTAATTATTTCAGAGGAGCAGATTCCACTTGACTCATCACTGATTGGGTAGCTCTTGTTTTGTAAAGTGCCACTTGGATTTTTGAATTTGGATGACTGTGCTGCTTAGTGCTCTTTTTGACTGAGTTGTACACCATGCTATAATATGCACCCCAAAAAGAGAGACGAGAAGAGAAAAAAAATAGATACATACTGTTTTGCAATCCGATTTTTCACCTCAAACTACATAGAACTGCATTTTGTAAGGATTCTTGGGTGAGCTGCCTACGTGAACCTACCTGAAGTCTTTATTAACTTACTTTTTGCAAGAGAAAGGACAAAATTCCTTTTACAGATATTTTTTGGGAGTGATGGATTCCACTTAAATCTTCAGTTAATTGCTCCTTACTGCTTCACTATGGTGCCATATGAATGTTTAAATTTAAAATTTAGCAGTTTTGCGCCCTTTTTGGTTGAGCCATGGACCTTGCTAAAATACACACACACACTGAAAAGACACAGGAAGAGAGAAGGAAAGAAAAAAAAGTCAAAATAATTGCTCTACAACCAAGTTTTGCCTTCAGCTATAGCACTACTGCACTTTGCTGGACTTCTTGTGTTAACTGTCTAGTTGGAGCAATATTGAGTGTTTGTTAACTTGATTTTTTATGAGGAAAGACGAGCTTCTTCATTCCAGATGACCATTTGAGGTTTGAGAGGGGTAGATCTACTTGAGCCTAAAGGGCTTTTATGACTCCTGTTTCACCTGGAGCCACCAGGATTTTAATGGTTGTGCAGTTTAGCACATATTTTGCCTGAGTTGCACAGTGTGCAGTATGGCACGTACTTTGCCTCAGTTACATATTGTGCAGTTTAATACTTGTTTTGCCTGAGTTACACATTGAGCAGTTTTCACGTTTTGCCTAAGTTACACATTGTGCAGTTTGGCACTTGTTTTGCTTGAGTTACACATTGTGTAGTTTGGCACTTGTTTTGCCTGAGTTGCGCATTGTGCAGTCATCCGCAGGCCATTTTTCCTGTACAGGTACTATTCCACTGTCTGTTTGATTAGGTATCAAGTATTGCCTTCCCAGTACCAGGAAAGTCTCTCTGTCCCCCAGTGAGACTTATGCTATTGCCTTCAGTAACTTGCCACCCAAGTCTACGTGCATGGGAAAGCAATATAATAATAGGAAGCTGCTCTGTACAGTGCGTGGTGATCTTTTTGACATCTACGATTCAACATCTAATCACAGATCACCCTTAACATCCTGCTGAATCCTGTATCAGCCACAACCTTGTTTTGCCCTGAAACAACTTCTGGAGTGACACTGACATCTAATTACTGACTCTGCTCTCCACATCCACCTGATCAGGTAACTTTTACATTCCCGATATCTATGCATTTTCATGCAGCTGATGATAGCAAGGTTAGGGTTTTATTCTTATTTTAGAATTCCTAATGAAGTTTACAACTTTTTTTTTGCACTTCTTGCAGATTTTTCTACTCTTAGACTGTATTTCTTTTAAGCTGGTTTTGCTGCTTTTTTCTGCAATTAGACTGACAAAAACATAAGTGAGACTGTCTCTATTTTTAATTTTAATTTTGTTGTTGTATTGTTGCTCATTCTAACACTGTCATTATTTTTCAAAGCATATATCTAGTGTTTCCTACATTGTCAGCTGATTTGTTCAATACTTATTTTCTTACCTGTTCCCCTCACCACCCCATTCTCTTTTACCATACGTTATCTTAACACCGGCCCACTAATTCAGCCCGTCAGTACCTCAACATTACACTTTATATTAACAGTAGTGCTCTTATACCACACTATAACCCTATCACTACATGATTCATGTTTATTGACAATTCCTTACTCCTATATATTTGTAAGTCAGTCTCTGAGCTATGCAATTACCTATACAGACTGGAAGCACAGCTGTCTGTGCATCAAACACTGTCAGTTAGCAGCAGCATATCACTACACTTACTTATACCAAGGTATTCAAAACTCACTGTCTATGCCACTCAGGTACCCACCTAGAAGACCTCAACCATCTAGAGATATGCTGGCATCTACATCTACAACACCAGTATATACACCCACACCTGGACCTACACATGATTCTATAGATAATCACAGAGACTGCAAGTCTGAACTTCTAAGGTGACATAGACCAGCTTCATATCATAAAGTCCTTATTATAGGTGATTACATTATTAGACTGACTAGCACCACATTTTCCATACTGGATAATAAGTGGTTAGTGGTCTCTCTGTTACATGGATCATGGAAATTGTAAGTGCTTTCAGGACTTTTGCTCATTCTAAATATGAATACGACCTTGTTGGCTAACAGGACTCTTTTCTATTCTAAATATGACTATGACCTTTTTGACAACCTTGTTGGGTTAAATGACCTTAGCCACTTTATCCAGAGGGAGATGCAGGGAGATGCAATTAAGGTTGCCACCCGTGTCTCTGAAGAAAGTAAAGCAGTAGTGGGGATCACCATTCTTCTCTCACCACACGTAATGCCTACAGTCAAAGAAAAAAGGAACTGGCAAAAACGATGGGCTTCTTAACTGATGTTATTCTAGGGGGAATCAAGTATGCATATGCCTGGGACTAGATGATCAGCAGATCCTTCTCCTTTACTGAGACAGCCCGCATGTCTCATCACATAACTTTCATGCAAGAGCATTCACTTTCCCCCATAGTGCATTTTTAGGCAATGTTCAACTCATGCGTATACCCACCTTGCAAATTTCAATTCAAACAGTATCAAGGTTGTTCAATTCAACACTAGGAACTTAAGCAACAAAATGTCTGAGTTTCCAGCCTTCCTCATCCTCAAAGACATACATGTTTCTGTAGTTAAAAAGCTTGGTTTTAGAACACAAATAGTACTTCCTCCTTGCATCATACTGTGCCTTTCATGTATTCAGGACCACTGGGACCTGCTGGTATGCATCCATATTAATAAGGAGCCCTATTGTCTCTTGCCTACTATTATATAATACTAATCTACAACTTACATAGATCCTACGGTATCTCAACAAAACCATCTACCACATCATTGCCAAGCGCAGCTCACCTTCTATATTTCTTTCAGAGCTTACCGACTGTCTAAGCCAACCCAGAAAACGACCCTTGTAGTACATGGACAGTTGTGTTTATGCACTGCATTCAGGAAAAAAAACAACTTTGTGAAGCTCTTTTTTGACATAAGAAAGATGCTTAACAAAGTTTTGTTAAACTCCTTTCAATGTTGCCAAGGTCTATTCTTGTGCTAGAATATATCCAGCAGCCACCATAGGAATGTTTCAAGAAGATAAAATAGATTTGAAAGCTGTAAAACACTTCAAACTGCCATTTTCTCTGTGTGTGTGTGTGTGTGTGTGTGTGTGTGTGTGTGTGTGTGTGTGTGTGTGTGTGTGTGTGTGTGTGTGTGTGTGTGTGTGCCATCTATAAGAATCTGTAAGCCTATTACAGGATCAAAATGCACTTCAGTTAGGGCACTGTCTGTGAGGCAATGCTAAATGCATCACAACCTTCAAAGATGTGAAACACTTAGCTCTCCTACACTGTTCTGTCCTTCTTTGAAACTGGTAGAACATAGAGTAAGTAAATCTGCATGCAATGAAAAAAAGTTATGATCAGCTCTCTCCAATCATATAGAGCTAAGTTGTTATATGTTCTCAAATAAATGTCAAAATTCATCTCTTGAGCTTTGTTTCACTCCTCTGTCAAGGTAAATTTCTTGACATCCATTTTTTGAACATATAGCTGCTTGTTTATTATCAGATACCCACTCCTAATCCTCTATATTATGACTGATTTCACTTATGCCCCATCAACTGGCTAACCCATCTGTCCATTGGCTAACATGTACAGCTACCAGTACATATGCCCAGTATTTCTTTGACTCTGTAAATACCAACTCCCAGTATAAATTGTCCCCACCCCCACTAGGGATATAAATCTCCTTAATCTTGCCCTTACCCTCTGCTCCCCCTCCTGTACCACCTCTGCACCTCACCACCTCCCTGGTAAAATCAGGTCACATAATTGTAATTTTCACCCTTAATTCAAGCCCACTCCAATCATAAACACCTTACCAAAACTGGGGATTTATGTGGGTGCAGGTGTGGGTGTGTACACCACAACTTACTGATACTGTGATACCACTATTGCTTCTGCATACTTTGCAGAGTTTTATTCCTATATGAATATATATATATATATATATATATATATATATATATATATATATATATATATATATATATTGAAGAGGCTATTCCCATCCACAAGAACAGTGATAAATTCAAAAGTAAATATTGTGAAACTCCCCAGTAAATTACTTCTGTAAGAAAAAGAAAAAGCTCATGACTGTTTGTAAAAGAATGTTTCCTGCTATAGAGGATATCTAAAAGCATTAAGCAAGACTCTAAAGCACATGATTAGGACCTCAAAGTCAATTATGAGTTTATATTAGCCAAAATGCCAAGAATAACCTCAATGCCTTCTTTAGCTACATTAGAAAATGCAGAAATATAACCAATCATGATGTGAACATATCTCCATGGCATATCCTAATATGACCCAGAAACCATGAATAAGCTTACTCCCAGCTTCATGACACCCACATATCCCTTTGCTACCATCTACTAGTCTCCCTCTTATTATCCTGCTTGTCATCACCCTAGATCAAGTCACATCACCACTCTCTAAAACCATAGCACTAACTCCCTGGGCACCAATAAAATTCAGGACTTCTGCTTGCAACTATCAAGTAACACATAGCCTAACCCCTTCTAAGTTTCTTTAACTTTTGTCTGTCTATAGTCTAGGTACCTGAAGTATGGAGAGCAGCCACAGTTCTACACCTCTGCAAGGGTAGGCTCCCAACTGACCCCCCAGTAACTTATAGGCCTATTAGTCTTACTAGCATTATTTTATCATTACTTCTGAGCTAATTATCAATAATACAGGCATCCTAAAGATTTTTGAAAAAAAAATAATATAGGCATCCTCCAGGCCCATGACCCTAATCAATTTCAATTTATTAAAGGCAGAGCACGTCAATTTGTTTAACAAGTTCACAGAGTCTTATTTGTGAACTTGACTATTCACACTGCCTGTCTTCACCTTGCAAAGGCCTTTGACACCTTTCCTCATGCAAGTATCATAAACAAGCTCGCCAGTCTCAACCTTCACTCTTACATTGTCCACTGGATAGTTAACTGGCTTACTGACAGAACTGACATTGTTTAGGTGGGATATGTTTTCCTGACACAGATATAGTACAAGGAACAGGCCTGGGTTCCATCTTGTCTTGCATTTACTTTTCAGAAGTGAAATCAAGCATCCAAGATCCCTGGGTAATCAAGTTTCCTAATGACTGCAAATTAGCTGCAGTTGTCAAATCCACCATGATACCTATATTCTCCAACAAGGCCCAGATCAGACCAACATCTGACGTGGTAGCCATGGGCTCACTCTAAATACCAATAAATTCAACATACTTGCCTTCAGTAAAACCCCACCTCCTTCACTTGTAATACTTTCCCTCAAAACTGTTATTAGAAATCTGGATCCCTACAAAGAAAAATTAGCTTTTTTGACTACCAGGTCTCAGTTGTGGTAGTTTTGGTTCGAAAACCCTTCCACTATACATAACATATCTGTTGGGATATCTCAACCCAGGTCAAAAATTAGCCTTGTCCCTCTGTTTTCCTGCCTTATTATTTCTATCATAAAATACAGTGTTATCTTTTAAATTTATCTAAGCACTTTCTACAACTTTAAAAGCATCAAAGATACTTACTAAAACATCTCTAATCACTAGACTAGTCTAGTCTAGCCGCTTAAACTATCTCAAAAGGCTGAAATCCTTTTCATTTTACTCCATTTCATACAGTCTTTTGAGAAGTGTACTTGGCTTTGCATTTTGTGATATCAAAGGTCCAACACCTTGATAGAACAAACATACTAATAAAACAATCAATCTGAAGACCTAAACCTCCAGCAACATCTGCCAGCATGACAGGTTTCTTATCCAAAGCCTCCTCCAACTTTGAAATAGACTCCCTCTGCACATCAAGCAAAGTACCTCCCTAAGTGCCATGAAAGCCAGCCTTGACAATTGGATGGGTAGCTACAAATTCGTTCCTTGCAATAGTGTGAATGATCTTCTGCCCAGCAGGAATTAGCCAGCTCTTGTCATTACAACAGAATGTGGCTACATTTCTTAGTGGCTCTCCAGCTATAAACTTAGTATTAACCTATGAGCCTGTGAGGAAGGTGAGGCATTAAGTAGCCTGAGAAAGTTTTAGATCCCAGGCTGCCTAATGCCTGTCAGTATTATACTGTTGTTAACAAGGTAAGACCCACCAATCCAAATCTACCTTTGTGATAAGTGCATAACTTTCATTTCATTTACGCTTCTACTCAGACAGCTGGTATGCCTTATTTAGACTATAGTGTGCATTAGCCCTAATCATTATAAGGGCTTTGAGCAGCTAAAGGAAATTCAGAGAATGTTAACAAGAATGCTGTATATCACACACTAAAAGCCATATCAGAAAATACCGCATGAGCTTAATTTATACTGCCCTGAAGAAAGAAGACAAAGAGTGGCACTGGGGCATGTGAGAAATGTTAGTATCATAAGCATATCAGTAAGATCCAAGCAGTTGCCTTCTTTAAAAAAAGTGATGCTGACATACAAGAAGTCTCTCTTCATAGATACAAGGTTGGGTTATTCATAGAAGACATGCACAGGAATTATTTCACAAAAGGACTACTGAGTGAGAAAAAAAGGACTATTAAATAGCAGGAACAACCTACCTAAATAAATAGTAAGGGCCAAACATAGTAACAAAATTCAAGAATGAACAGGGCAAACCTAAAAAAATTCCTTTGAAAAAACAATAAAAAAATTGCTTAAGTAAGATAGTTTATTCAATAGGTAGAAAAAGGGACAGACTATGTGGGCTAAGTAGCTAACCTTTGTCATCCCATTTTATGAAGTATTCTATAAAAGACAGCAGACCACAGAAGGCAAGGATGCTGAGTAACTGAGACCAAGTCAGCCTTCTTTTTCCTTTTTTTTTAAGCAAGAAACATCTTTATTGAACTATCACTTATGACATAGGCAAGCATGCATTTATATGAATGACACAAACCATACTGACATATTTTCAGTTGCAAACATTATACATCACTTATAATCTTCTAGATAGTCATTGTCAGTCAAACATTACATTGTGCATTCAATTCTTCCTGTCCCTTAAACCTCATTCCTCCTCCTCCTGGACATTACTACGAAGGCATTGTTCCCACAACTTCTATTTACTTCTATGTAATTCACTGCTTCCCTTTTCTAAAGATCCCTCTTCCAGTTCTTTTATCTCTTTAATGTTTGTCTTTTCAGCTTTTCCTGATTAGGGGTTGCCACAGCGGAACTCCGGTCCACTAATGATTGGCAGTTGATTTTTATGGTACTGAGTTGCCAGCCCGAAGCCCAACCTTCAACGAAGGCACGCCCATTCACGCATGTCTTTCGGATGCCACTCGACCGCAGGGAGGACATGAAGGCTCCACACAGAAGGCACTCCAGCTGAGAATTGAACAGGAGAACCTCTTGCTGTGAGGCAACAATGCTACCGCTGTACCACCGCAGATAATATTTAGTAATTCAAATACAGTTGGTGTACACTTTGATTTCTATTTTCTAGCAATTGCATTTTTGGCAGCCACCAGTATTAAACTCAGTAAGGCCTTATTATTTCTTGGCAATTCCAAGTAGTACAGTGATGCTCATAGCTACTAAAAATTGTGACACACTGGCATTTCATTAAATGTTATGTGAATACATGTATGACTTAATGAGGATGAACTATAGTCCATTTTCAGAATTAATACATTTTCAGCATTCCCATTCTAAAGTGAGGACTAAGGACATGGATGTAAAATTTAAGTTTAACATGACACTTTAGTGGTAAATTACACAACACTGCGTGAAATGGGTGTCCTTAGAACTGAGATATACCCTAATCATGTTTCAGTTAACTAGGAAAATACACAACTGTTTTCTGCTGGGTGGAAATAACTGTTGTTTCATTAATGATTATTGTCTTACAGTAGCTCAGAATGTGGTTTACTCTGAGCTTATTAAACTTTGATAGAGTTTCTTAAGCTGCACTGCCTTGTAATCTGGACTAATCAAATACTTGGTATATGAAGTATGTTTTACTTCAGCTGAGCTGATCAGTAATGGTAGTCTGTACTCTTTCCAAAACATGTAGATAGAATATATTATACAAAGACCCCCTCCATTAATATTCAAAAACATGCATGCTGATTGGTCAGCGTGCACATTGTAAATCAGAGTTATAGTAATGGAAAAAGGTCCGGTCGCCTGGACTTTTTCCATTACTATAACTTTTTTACAGCAACGGAGAACGCAAGATCTCCGTTGCTTCACACTGTCTTGCTATGCTAAACTCGTTTAACATAGCGAGACAGTTTGTAAAAAGCAACGGAGATCTTGCTTTCTCCGTTGCTTTTGCCCACAGCTCTGATGTACTGCGTAGGCATGCGCATTACATCAGAACTGCCGCAGAATACCAGACAGCTGCGGAAAGGCAGCAAGGAGGCATTATACAATGCCATTATTTAAGAAAAAAAATTTTTTTCTTAAATAATGTCATTGAATAATAGTAATAACCCACTTCTGGGTGTGGGTTATTGCTATAATATTGTCTTCAGTTGTAATTATTTTGTGAGTTTATGCTGTGCTGTTATTGAAAGAAATTGTGAACTTTGTCCAGCAGAGGCAGCAATACCTAAAATATAGGCCACACTATTTCTTTTCCACTGTTTTTTTTTTTTTTTTTTTTTTTTTTTGACTGTTGATCATATTATTTCTGTGCCAATTACAATTGTCTGCCCAACTGTCAATCAGAGAGTTTGTTTTGTGATCACTATTTGTTGTACATCATGCCTCTCAACTGTCCAGATTTCCACAGACTGTCCAGATTTTTGCCTCATATTTTTCGTCTGGTTCACATAAAATTTGTGGATTCCTAACAAATCACTGAGGATTGAAGTCACTAAATAATGCCATACATTTGTGTTTCAGATTTCATTTACTTTAGAAGATGCATACTGATACAAATCCTGTTATTCTATCCACTTTCTAAGAGCAATATTTAAAATGTGTCCCTATTTCTGAGCCTTTGCCCCCCACCCCCCTTACTGTAGGCTTTGTCCAGATTTCTTGCACTAAGAGGTTGAGAGGTATGACTTCATCTCATCCCACTGTCCCTGCTGTAACCATATCTATTCTTTCTATGCATACCTATCACCCTGCAGACTTGGACACTGAATTTGCATATAGTTTGAACGTATAAGTCCTCATTCTTCAAATAGGATTATGAGATACTACTCAAAACACAAGTTAAAAAAAACCTGTTAGTGGCAAAAATATAAGCATATTATGAACAACACACATAAAATCTGAAATGTTTAAGAAAAGATGCTGCCAAATTCTGGCTAAAAAACTCCTTTTATTTTTGCTCCTGAAAAGGTGATATGCAAAATGTGGGCCTTCATTTTTAAATTATTGGTGTCACCAGTATGCTGGTGATGAAGTCTTGTTCCTGTGTACTAAACAGCTTTAAAAGTATATGTGATAGGTGGCAAGACTGAAAAAGAAACATGTAAATGGATAAATCAAGCCAGTAAAGGAACAAACCTGATCCCTGGCTCTCAAATGAGACAAGGCAAAAAATGAGACTGAGAAATAAAATCTGGAATATATGGAGAAGTACTAAAGACCCTATTGATTATTTAAACTTTAGACAACTCAGGAATGCCACTAAAAAATCAATATCCTCAATAAAAAAATATTACCTTAAATTCCAACAAACCCAATATCCAAACCCACAAAAATTCTGGTCAGGATTAAATAAATTACTCCATCCTAGACAAGCCAAAATACCTACCCCCTCTAACTTGACTCATAATTCTCCCATCCAAATTGCTGGCATTATTAACAATTTTTTTTCAGAAACTGTTCAATCTTTAGCAAATACCTTGCCACCTGTTACCACCACTGACTCATCCATGCCAACCACTGACTCATCCTTGCCAACCACCCTACCTCAATTATTACAACTGTAGCCTGTCCCAACATCTCTCATACACTCCTTACTTCTTAAGCTTAAGCCATGCACTCCATCAGCTGACCTCCTCCCAGCTGAATACCTTCAAATGGCAGCTGGAGTGCTTGCCTACCCTGTTTCCATCTTAATTAACAGGACCATTACAGAAAGTTCCATCCCATCCCTCTGGAAAGTCTCATATATTATCCCACTGCATAAGGGTGAGAACTCAAATGAACTCTCAAACTTCCGCCCCATAGCCCTACTTTCCCCCTTAGCAAAAATTATAGAGAGATGTATTCACCATCAGCTACTTGATCATCTCCTCCAAAGCCACCTGCTAGTTGACTGCCAGCATGGTTTTTAGCCTTCCCATAGTACTACAACTGCTCTACTATCCTTTTCTGACTGCATTAATAAAAATCGTAACAATAGCATACTGTCCTCAGCCCTCTTTATTGACCTCTCAAAAGCATTTGATATGGTTAATCATCAATTACTGTTAAACTCACTCAAATCACTTTCACTAGATACCCAGACAGTTAATTGGTTCAAGTTCTATGTAGGAAATAGACAACAAGCAGTCTTCTGGGAAAATAAACTATCTACTCTGATCCCTATAACTCTTAGAGTCCCACAAGGCTCTAATCTGGGACCCCTCCTCTTCACTATTTTCATAAATGATCTGAAAATCTCCCTTCCACAAACCACCTGCATACATTATGCCGATGACTCAACATTAATATGTTCAGCCTCCCCACCTGCTGGACTTCATTCGAGTACCCAAGCAGTATTTACCTTAGTTGAAAACTGGTTCCATCAACGCTGTCTCCTCCTTAACCCCCAAAACACTAAATTGGTACTATTCTCTCCCACTCAGAAGTCTCCTGCTATCAACTTCACAGTTACATCTAATAATGGTACTGTAATAACTCCGGACACAACCACCAAACTTTTAGGTGTAACAATTGATCATAATCTAAACTTCGACACATATCAACCTAACCATTAAATCAGTTAATAAAAAACTTGGTTTCCTCTACAGACTTAAACCCTATCTCACACCTCTAGCTAGGACTGCTATTGCCCAAACTCACTTAACCTCCACCCTTCTCTATGCATCCCCAATCTGTACCAACTTATCCAAAAATAATCTTCATAAGTTGGAAACATCCTATAATAACATAGCTAGATTTGCCACTGGTGCCCCTTTTCGAGCCCACCACTGCCAAAATCTTAAATTGCTAGGATGGCTGGAATTGCGAAGCCAGATTCTTTTCCAGCAACTTACTACTATACACAAATCTTACACCATCCCACAGATACACCCATACTCTCTACCCTTATCTGCCCATATAAAAATCTAACAACCCTTCGATCAGTTAATAAGGTACTAGTAGCTACCCTAAAGTCCAACAGCAAATCTGGAGATAGCTTGTTCTCAAACTCTATTTGTAACTCGTGGAACACTCTTCCAACTGAACTAACAGCCCTTTCTTCTACCCCACTTTTCAAGAAGCAATTAAGAATCTTTCTTAAAGCCCAATGGCTTTGCCCATACACTTTCTCTCCTAGCAGGACCATTCTTTACTATCTATCTTTAACATGCTATTTCAGGTCCTCTGATATTCTCTATTAATTCCTACTGTAGTAGCTCACCTCCTAAGGTTTGGTAAACTTTATAAACAATGTAAAAAAAAATTATTTAGTCAGGTATGTTGGTATGTTACTGTAACAGTACTATATAAATGTTCCTGTATTTGAAATGTTTTACCTGTCTGACATTATCTGTATTGTACATGGTCAAGATTTCTGTCTTGTAAATTGTCTTAATGTGGAGCTTTTCTCCCCGGGCCTCCGCTGAAAATGGACATACATCCAGTCAGACTATCCCGGTCAACAAATATAAAATAAATAAATATAAAAATAATAGGAAACAGTTACATACCTCTAAAAACAGATACATCATGCAGGCAGGTAAATCAAACCTGAAAATAGGTACATACCTCTAAAGTTGGTTTAAAAGATCTGTTTCTGTATTGTCATTACTGTAACCTCCCTAGATGCACCCTAAGGTCATTGACTTGTTCAACATATTTCCCTGTCTGCTTCTTTATACATTGTTTAAGTGCTGTGTGCCTTCATATATTTCATAACAGTAACACATAATGGCTGTACATATAACTGTGTAGCACACGGAGATTGTTGATTGCAATCTGCTGTTGGGAGAACGATATGCTTATTCATGCACCTCTCTGAAAAGGTGCATGATAAGTATTGCTAAGCACCTTTAGAGCTGTTATGTTCTAGTCTTGCAGTAGAGCATACGCAGAATCAAACTCAGAGCAACCCATGGTAATGGTAACAGCTTTTAATGCAGTAAAACACTTTAACTGCCTCACATACATACATTCACACACACACACACACACACACACACACACACACACACACACACACACACACACACACACACACACACACACACACACACACAGACAAACACAGGCTAAATAGATTTTAAAACTGTTAGTCCATCAGAGGTGCACTTCACTTTTGGCCACTGACTGCATGACAGTTCTAAGTGTCTAAGTGTTCCATGGCTTTCAAGGTTATAAAATACTTAGTGCTCCTACACAGTTCCTTTTCTTCTAACTTGTAGTAAATTATGATAGCTGAAGGTCCACATACTATAGTGAATTATGGCTGTAGCTCCCTGATCATAACTAGGCACTTATGTGCTCATGACATGGGTGTCAAAACTCACCTCTCTCACTTCCCTTTGCTCTGTTCTCAAAGTGAACCGCTTGACATCCGTGTCTGTAACACATAGCAAGTTGGTTATGATCAGAGACATTTAGTAAAAACTGTTAAGTCATTATTTAACATGAGTTCATACCTTGCATTTGAATGCTAGCATACCATTTTTTTATATTATGCAATGATTTCCTAGTTTAGATTATGCTGTCTGCTGAGGTATCACATATCAGATTATTTTATTTTGTCACGTATAATAATTTGTAGCCAAAGAAATAAAACATATCATTACTGGTGCAGTGGTGAGTCTGAAGTCGCAGCAGTGATTGTTTACATGGCAGGATACTCATTTTAATTTATAATTGTCTTATTACTGTGTTTCCATGAAAACTTATGTATTGCTACTTTTAAGTTGTAGGTAATTGGCAGCCATAAGAATGGCAATGCACACACCATTGGTGTTAATGACTGCAATCATATGTTATGACATGTCTTTCCACAGTTTCATGAGGTTTCTAAGAATTAGCATTACAAGAATGGAATACATACAGTTGAAAAGCATCTTAAGCCCTACTTTTTTTTTTTATTATTAATAATTTATTCCCTTTTGAGTTAAACATTGCCCTGTGTTTGTGAAGGTCAAATTGAAAGTAACAGAAATGTCACACTTGAATCATAGTAAGTCAGGGTCAAATGTGCCATACACTGTCATGAGAGATGGAGGATGAGTTGATCTGATGTTGTGACTTACGTGGTATGGGTGAATATACAGACACTGATCTGACAGTGATATGAACCTTGAATGAGAGGTTCTGCTAGGTGTAAATGAATGTTGACATGGCCTGCATGAAATCTGGAGGACTTTTACCATTTCCAACTGACTCTCTGTGGCAGTGCTCTGATCCTTAACAATATCACTGCATATTTGCTGCTGGGAAGCCAATGGTTTAGGTGTCCACTGGGGCAGCACACCTGGCTCCCCTTTGTAATACTGTTACCCCATCCTGAAAGTGTTTGACTGGGTTTGGAAATGGAAATATTGGTGTAGAAGTGCATGGGTTTTCTTCCATTACAAGCTGTAGTGCAATGTTTGCATGTGCCTGACTTTGTGATGCACTGTCACTTCTCAGAGTTGTTTACATGTTGTGGGGTGTGAGATCCTGCATTTAAACCTGGAAACTACGTCTCACTTTCCTCAGGCTGCCTCATAAATAAAACCATGTCATCATCATCATCTTCATCAGCCATTCTGCTGCTGATATCCTTCAAATGTATTCAAACCCAGAAAAAAATGAATGGAGTAAATAACCAAGAGCACTGCACCAAAAATAAAAATCCAACAGTTTTATTCCACCACGATAAGAGTTTAGCACTTTCGTCAAAAGTACATAAAATTGACTTCTTCAGAACTACATGCCACACATAAAATGCTGATTTAAATAGCCTGCCCTACTCAACAATTAGTCAAACAAGAAAGATGTCATTTCCTTCTAAAAAATGTCATTTCCTGCTAAAAAAGTATGTAATTTCCTGTTAGAAAAAGATATCATTCCATGCTAAAAAAGTACCACCCCACTAAAGTAATACAACTGAATTATTGATCCATTGATCCCCCAAAAATAGAGCATATGTTAAAAATATTGCATAATAAAAACATCTTTTAGTTTTAACATAGAACTAATAGAAATTTTATCATTGAGCCCAGGTGGCACACATGCATTTAACCTTATTTGCCACTTGAGCTCTAAAAATTCAAAAAATCATTGACAGGTGATTGTACCCAAGCTGACCTGCTCTAATACAAAAAACTTGAAACATTGTGTGGGATATAATTTAATATGCTTAAATAAGGCTAGGTCTCCCTATGTTTGTTAATATCATAACTGTGTTGATAGATCCGTTGTCTTAAAGCTCGGACAGTCTTACCCACATAGTAACAGTCACAACCTGTACAGGATGCAACATATACAACCCCCTTGGTGTAACAATAGTACTTTTTATGTGTAGTGATTTTACCAAAATTCCTAAGTTTAATAAATTCAGCATCAATCACAAAAGAAGATTGGGTGCATCTTCCACATTTGAAAATACCACCTAGTCCAGATGCCACCTTTTTTCTGTCAACTAAACCTTTGAAAGATGTACACTTTTTGTACACCACCAGGGGTTTTTCACCTAGTTTATTAATGATATTCTCATCAATACAAAACATATTCCAACAATCACAAATTATGCTTTTGATGTCAAAAAAATCAGTAGTGGAAGGTAACACTAATGCCCTGCTATAGTTGTTCATTCTCTCATTTGCATTTTATGTGTGGCATTTAGTTCTGAAGAAGTCAATTTTATGTACTTTTGATGAAAGCGCTAAACTCTTGTTGTGGTGGAATAAAACTGTTGGATTTTTATTTTTGGTGCAGTGCTCTTGGTTATTTACTCCATTCAGTTTTTTCTCCAAATGTATTGATAGAGTGGAACTGTTTGTTCCTGATGCTGACATAAGAAATAGTTGAAATAGCATACACTACTGTGTTGTTTTCATGAGGTGTGAGGCACACTTACTATGCGCACTGACTTCATTGTCATTTGTGTAGATGGGGAAGGTTCACCAATTAATAGTAATTCTCCTGTGCTTAATGTAATCATTTCATGACAGTATTCAAGTCTCTATATAAATACTTACTGTTTTTAAACTAACCTTCCTGAGCAGATGGCTATTGCTACTGCAGGTATTGGCAATAGCCGGTGTCAACACCACCTCTGATTATTCCAGTGCCATCATCTTCTATGTCACAGTCATCCTGATGGATGCAGAAGAGGTATTCCTCATCTGGCTTTAATGGGATAATTGTTGGAGCCCCCCCCCCCCAGTACTGATACAGGCAATTGCATTCTGCCTCATCTTGCTTCTAGCATGTCCTACCTTGCCATTTACCCCATTCTTGCATTCTGTGATCCACTGCATTAATGTCCAGGACAAATTGACTCCAGGCTTTTGTCCTCTTAGGATTTTTTTGTTCCCCCCTATATGTCCTAAGGGGTGTTGTGCTGATGCAATTTTCCTCATAGCTGAAGTTGTCCTTTCTCTACCTTGATCCCTTGTTCTGCATCATTACTGCACATGAGAAAATATGCCACAGTTATATACTAAACTTTGATGATGTAATCATCAGTCAAAGTACACAACAATGAAATTGTGCCTGCCATCCTCCTATAAAAAACTTAGGGAACACAAAATGCATATGTATATATAAACATGAAAAATCTTAGTGTAGCCAAGTAAAGTTGCACTATACTAATGTCTGCACTATCATAAATACATTCAGAAAAGTAAAGCCATCATTTGTTAACAGATTCGTCCCTCCCCTACCATTGTCATGTATTCATAGCACTGTCATTTTGCATTCTTCAGTGACACACATAAATCTCCAAGGAAAGACACATGTATGCTCAGCCAACAACACATCCTTAACATATCACTATTTCAGAATTAAAACATATATGTATGCACAATCACTAAATGATACCAAAGTAAATGATTTTCACAGCGATCACTAATCATTTCCATTGCTGCTATAATGATTTTCCACTTAGAAGTGACAAGTTTACACTCTTCACTAAAGTCATGGTAATATGCTCAATATATCAGTAAGCCACACACACACACACACACACACACACACACACACACACACACACACACACACACACACACACACACACTACTACACATGATCAACATTTCAAAAAGCCAAAGACCATATGGCCGAGATCATATGATCGACTTTTGAAGTGTTGATCGTGTTAAAAAAAAACACATCACTAACCTTCACATTGCTATGCCCCCCACATCCCTCGGAGCTTAAATATACCAACTCCAAGATTGCACTACAGTGTGGAAGATGCAAATCCTTCCATTCCACACTGCACAAAGATGCCCATTCCGTATGGTCGATATTTCAAAAGTCGATCATACGGTCTCATTCATATGGTCTTCGATTTTGTGAAATGTCGACCATGTAAAGAGGACCCTATATATGTATATATATATATATATATATATATATATATATATATATATATATATATATATATATATATATATATATATATATATATATATATATATATATATATGTATAAGGTATATCATTTTTTCGAGGTAATCACTAAGTTTGCATAATTTTGAAGTGTTTCATACTAAATTGCAATATTTTTATTCTTTTTTCTTAGCAAAACATTTGTCAACCTACTCAAATAAACACATGTTAATATGGCAATGACAAACTATTTCGCATAAATTCAGGTCCATTTACTTGTTTTGTATGCAGGTTAGGCCCTTTTACATTTACCTCTATGAACTGTGACAATATCCGAGTATGTACAGCCACTTATGCAAATAATTTGTTCTTGGCTGCTCAAGAACACTGCCTCAGTTTGACATGAATGTGTTGCGGAAAGAGGTGGAATTTGCAGCAATCCCCCAGCATGCTACAGGAACGTGCGGATAACCTCAGATATGCACATCTGAAAATACTTAAAAAAATAAAATGGAGTCATATGTATGACAGTTTGCTCAACCATGAAGTGTAATCACTGCCCATCTAACATCATGTGTCTCACTTTCTCACCTCAGACCACTCAGCATTTAATAAAAGTTAGTAATCACAAACATAGGAATATGTATTTCTGCATCCCCCCCAATAAATGCTGCTCTAATTTGCATTTCCACATAATAATTTTATTTACTATTGCAGTACCTTAGGTACTAGTTAAATTACATGCAGACAGTTTTTGTAA
Organism: Protopterus annectens; assembly: GCF_019279795.1. Classification (NCBI taxonomy): domain Eukaryota; kingdom Metazoa; phylum Chordata; order Ceratodontiformes; family Protopteridae; genus Protopterus; species Protopterus annectens. The sequence continues at coordinate 8,498,953 of NC_056744.1, forward strand.
AGAAAGGATTTTATTTGTGTAGGTCAGAAAATTATTACTATATTAATTGAAAACAAAAGTAATTTGTTCCACAAAATTAACTGCACATACAAGATGGCTGAACTATCAGTCTGGTACCACACCTTAGTCAGAGTACAGTTTGTGGAAGGTTGTGTAGGTTGCAATCTCAAGTGAATGTCCAGCACATACTTTAGTGAGAAATGACCAATGTACCTCTTAAAACCTCTAAGCACAAGAAATCTGAGCAAAGCCAAATAAAATGGGGTGACAAAGGCCTAAAAATAGAAAACATTCTTAAAATCACTCTTATAAACTTAGAAAGTTGCTAGAATAAAATGTATTGTGTTAGCATGTATTTTCTGAAGGATTTAAAGTCTGAAACCCAAATGGCTGTCATCATTTAGTGACTTCAGTATTCAGTGATTTGTCAGAAAAACATAAAGTTTATGAGGAACAGGACAAAAATATGATGCAAAAATCTGAACATTCTGTGAAAATCTGCACAGTTGAGAGGTATAATGACCAAGGGGAGGATTCACGAAGCCTCCATGTAAGAGTTATAACTCTTACACGGAGGCTGCAGTTAAACGGAGTGATGTCAGCATGCTTTGCATATTCATGAGAGCATGCTGAATCACACCTAAGGCTAACACGGTCCATGTAAGACAGTAGGGGGTGTCCGTAGGCGAGCCCTGTAGCGGACACGCCCCCAGAAGAGTAAAAGTGCCCAAAGTAAACACCCATGACAGAGTCCATGGAAATGTGAATAAACACAACACAACACATGCCCCCACAGACTATGAACAGAAAATATATAAATGAACATGTTATAAATTTTTTTTAAATCGTAAAGATGTTTGCCCGTGAGTGCGCGGGTGTGCCCGTAGCGCAGCTACAGTTAGCAGTCAGTGGGAAAGCATATAAGAACTAAATATGCAAAGTAAGCCAAGAAGCAATAGCGTAGCGGTAGAGATGTCAGCTGAAGAGCAGGCATTCATGGTTCAAGCCCCCACAACACCAATTTTTATTTTTAGCAAAATAAGCACGAAACAAGTCCCTGACAAACATGTACACATATAAAATCACATTTTATGTAAAATGTAATGAAATAGTCCATTTATTTTGAAGAAATGTGAGGTAACAAAACAATAAAAAATGTCAGATGTGCCTATAGCTGAGCCATAGTTTAACAGGGTGAGTGCATCTGCCCGTAGGTGAGCAGTGGTTTACCTGGTGCATATTGAGTGCCCGTAGGTGAGCAGTGGTTTAACATGCTGAAACTATGTGACCCAAGCTGAGCTAAGCGTGATATGCGTGCTGACAGCCAAATGAGGCGTGAGCCAGCGCACCCCGTTTGCGCGGAGCTGCGCACCGCGCCAACAAGCTAACTGATGGGCAACGTTGAGCAAGCTGTAACAAAACTGCCTTTACACAGACACACCCCCTAGCCTGTCTAGACAGTCATATAAAAAGCAGTGGCCAGGTTCAAACCCAGGATACCATGCACCATAGTCAAGGTACTGAACCACTAAGCCACGACAGCTGTACTCAGAAATGCAGTAATAGCAAATATATAGGAATGAATAGAAAGTGGAGCATGACAAAGCAGGTTTTGTGAAGTGGATACAATTCCAAAATGGCCAATCACAGATAAGTGCGGAAAAAACGGCATATATAAGCCCCATAGGTGGGAATACACAGCATAAACGATTGTAGAACTGACTTGCAGCCAGAATGTCAGGTGTAGGTGAGGGTAGTTGCTTTCGAGCACAGAGGTGGGGCGTTGAGGAGTCCAGATACATGGTCTGGCTCCGAGTCCACAATCATGAGGCCCAACTCATGCAGGGCCAGGTCCTGTGGGGACCATATAGGGCTGAGGCGTGGGACCGGTTGGCTCATGATCTCACCAGTGCCACAGGGATTCCAAGGACTGGTGAGCAGGTCCATCACCACCATGCGGACCTGAAGAGACACAAGCAGGACCAATTGAACCTTTGGATCCAGGAGGCCCGGCAAATGCCCAATGCCCCACTACTGAGTAAGTTACATTTAATTATGTATGTAACAAATTAAACTAGCTGATATTATGGATGTGTATTCCAATATTACTTCATTTATATTACAGCTGCAGGTGTCCGTTCTGCGAACCGCAGAGCCTATGGCGATAGGCTGGTGCGGTTGCTCCACCAGGCAGGTCAGTAATCCACTCCCAGTAACTGTAAAGAAATATCAAAGTATGACAGTTAGCAAAAGAGTGCAGTGTAGTCACTAAGTAATAAAATGTGCAAGTAACAGTGTAAAAGTGTTTGCAAGTATTGCTTGATTACAAAAGTGTGTTGCAGTCTGTAATCCAAACAGAAAAATGAAAATGTCTCAAATAAAGTCTGAAATAAAGATGCCCCACCTGTAATATAATAGTGCATAACCTGCAGCAGGCTGAAAAGTACAGCTGCAGAAGATGAGCAAATCACATGTGTGAAATATATCCCTGTTGAAATACTGAAACATGACAGAAGTGAGACTGCTGGAAAGGATTGTAATAACTACAGGTAAAACATGTCAATAAAGCCTAGAAGTAAGTACCATCCTGAATAGTAAAATGAAAACAAGTGAGAGGGTGTGAGAAAGAGTTATGAATCCACCAATAAAGTAGTAATAACCCCTGAATAAAGTATACTGCAGTCAGTACAGAATGAAATGAATGTGACAAGTAGAACCAAACTGCGAAATGTGTCCAAAGTGTTGCTGCAGCTGGAATGTGTATCCCAAAATCTGGATATGTTGCTCTCAGTCTGCAATATGCAGATAGTGATTGTCTGAAATATCAAACATCCACAGTTGTCTATAGCTATATAAAGCAAATGTAGCAGGATGATGTAACTGAACAAAGCCAGATATGAACGTGTATGAATAACAATAAAATGTATATTGATGTAGCAGTAACAGTCCTATCACCAAAGTGAAGTAGTTATCATATAGGAAACTGTAGTTAGAACAGTAGTGTGTATATATCTGTAGCTATTAGAAATGTACAGCATATATACTGGTATTCAAAGGTGTTAATAATATTTTCTTCACCCCACCCTATAACCACATATAATCCATTCCACGCGAAATTGGTATGTGCAATCACAATTAACACCCTGGACATTTGTCCTGATGGGTCATAAATATTTGCATGTCCGTTGATGCATCTGCCCTGTTCATACATCCAAACCTGATGGCCTGTTGCCATCAATCAACCCTACATGTTGTTGGACTGTGTATTGCTGTTCAAATTATGCATGTGTTATGCTTGCTGTTCAATGGTGTGAATATCTGGGTGTTTGGTTAATGGGAATACTAATGCATGCTGTTACAACTAATTGCTAATGGTATTGTATGTTACTAACCCAAACTGTCATGACATAATGCAAAACATAGGACGACAGGGAAGGCGGGTTCCAGCGGACCCACCTCTCCCACCTCAGCTGGCGAGTGCACCTGGCACTAGTGCCCAGTCTGGACCCTCCTCCGGTGGCCCTGTGCCACCTGCGGGTGGAAGCGCTGCAGGGGATGGGGCCCGTCCCCCCTCTGCAAGCGTGACTGGAGTAGAACCACCACTCACCCTCCGTAGCGTCCGGACTGTGGTGTGTAGGGAGATCCGGGACTCTGTTCTTGAGCCCCTACGCCAGCTTCAGGCACAGGTGGCATGACTTACGGGCATGCCTGTTGCCCGGCCTACACAGCCCCCAGCACAGCCCGTCCTGGGCAGTGAAGGAACAGTGGCAACTGCCCATGGGTGGGGATATCAGTTCCACTGTTGCCATCTGTGGGCTCATGTGCTCTGGATATCCAAACCTCCATCCCGTCAATTGTGTAACCCCCACACGTGTCATACACCGCCCCTGTATGCATCTTGTTTGTCTTGTCTGTTGACCTACCCAACCTACCTCCCCAGCTATACCGACTTCCTTCACCTGACATACCACTCTCACCTGAAAAAAAAAAAAGGGCACTCTGTACCCATAAAATTACGCCCCATACATAGCTGCCCATTCCACACACATGTCTGCTGGACATGGAAACTATCAATTACAATTGGCTGTACAACAAGTATTATTGTTGTCCTGACACCTCTCTCAGGGGTGGAAGGTTTCAAATGTCACACCAAATTACATACATATGCACAGCTGTTGCTGATGAAGAAGTGGGCAGCTATGGGCCTTACCTACATCCCTCCTGCAAATCCCAAGCTTGTTTCCCTACTGTCTTACCCTCTTTGTGACCCCTTTTTCACCACTTTCCTGTCTCCCCATTTTCATTTCTTTCAAAGAAAATAGCGCAGGTGTGCGCCAGAGTAAGCACTGTTAAGCGGTTGTAAGCGGGTGTGCGCGTGTGTGCACGGAGCTAAACACCGGGGATACGTGCACCGAACTTGTCTGCAAGAATGTTGCCAATATCTGTGTGTTCGATGAATGTTAAGTAGGTGTGTATTAACTCAGAGCATATCTGAGGCATTTGGTCCATATGTGTAACATAACTGAAGAAGGCCTTGTGGTTATCTATAGTGCTTGTGGCCATTTCCCTCCCAGAGTAGGCCGTGGCCGTTGTTATGAGAGACCGTAGCATATTACCAGTGCTGACCACAGATGCCTTCCCTTAATGTGAATGTGCTCTGTCCTGCAGTAGCCTCCTGCTATCGTTATACAATCTGCCTCTGGCTGGGGTCCACCGGACAGGATGCCTAACCTTTGTGCATAGGGTCTGGGTTAGAAATGTGTGTGCAAGTTCCATGCAATCTGTGGGATGTCCGTGGTAAGCATTCGCAAAGGGGTCAGCAGTGTGGGTTGTGGCTTCCACTGGCCCAGTGGGCTGCATGGATACCATCTCAGTCCTAACAAGTGAATAACTGTCTAATCACATACATATCAAAGTAGTCTACTGTGCTGGTGGTGGTGGTGGGATATGTATATCCAGGCCAAGTAACTTGTGTCCACATCACACTAGTGGATGGCGTTCCACATACAGTACCTTGGTATGAACCCCCAGAGTGAGGTTGTGCATTGGACCTGTCGCAGTGTGCTGACCGATGGGGCATGCTACTATGTTGTATGGAATGTGGCAGGTATTGTTGCACAGGTGTTGGCTGAGCACTGATATCTGACCATGTACTTGTGTATCCACCACGAGATACACACATGCAACATATGGGAGTAGTAGTATATCACTACACTTGAGTATCATGTATAGTATGTGTGCCATATATTGCTGACATAGTCTGCTGATATCCTGTTTGTGTTCTCTTCCAGGAGATGGCTCGTCAGCGTAATCCCGCCTACTCTGCAGCGGAAGATGAGGAGATGCACCAGAGCCTGGTGCGGGAGTATGACATACTGTTTTCCCGCACCAGCCAGAATCAGCAGGAGAGGGCTGCACTGTGGCAAGACCTTGTCCATAGGGTAAATGACATTGGCATGCATAATAGGACATATGAGCAGGTGCGACATCACTGCAGTGATTTAATCAGAAATGTCCATCAGCGTGCGTCGGATATCCACAGGCAACAGGTTGCCACAGGAGGTGGGGTGGCCACACATCCCCCCCTCACCAGACTGGAGGGGCTACTCCTAAGTGTTGTGGCTCCAGCCCCGGAACAGCAACAGCAATACACCTGCATCATGATGGAGGCTGGATCCACACAGCAGCACGACATGGAGCATGCAGGTAATATGCCATATGTACACTTGACTGTTCTGTACACTGTTAGTTTATGCATGTGTAAGGTGTGTCCGTGGTATGTAGCTGTCAACATAGTATGTAATTGTGCATGTGTGATATTGGCAATATCAGCAGCTGACTTGTGAAAGGCAACTGGTGTACTACTGCACTGTATCATATGCAGTATCAATGGCACAGTTGTGCCCACTGACATTAATCTCCTCATTTCTGCAGGTCCCTCTGGGGTTACAGCAAGGCAGGCCATCCATGCTGGTGAGTGTGTTTAACAATACATATAATGCTGACCTACCCAACCTATTATTATGTCCTGATAGTGCTAGTAACAGTAGTGTAACTCAGTAGTGCTCTGTGTGTATACTGCGGGGTGTGCATGTGTGCAGGTGTGCCTGTGTCCATGTGTGCATGTGTGCATGTGTGCAGGTGTGCCTGTGTCCACGTGTGCATGTGTGCATGTGTGCCTGTGTCCACGTGTGCATGTGTGCATGTGTGCATGTGTGCCTGTGTCCATGTGTGCATGTGTGCATGTGTCCACGTGTGCATGTGTGCATGTGTGCATGTGTGCATGTGTGCATGTGTCCATGTGTGCATGTGTCCACGTGTGCATGTGTGCATGTGTGCATGTGTCCATGTGTGCATGTGTGCATGTGTGCATGTGTGCATGTGTGCATGTGTGCATGTGTGCATGTGTGCCTGTGTGCATGTGTGCATGTGTGCATGTGTCCACGTGTGCATGTCTGCATGTGTGCCTGTGTCCATGTGTGCATGTGTCCATGTGTGCATGTGTGCATGTGTGCATAAGTGCATCACTGGTAACATTGTGTGGACACTGTAAACTGCGTTTCCTGTCTTCCTCCCACAGGTTCTGGTGCTGCTCTGGTGTCCTGCAGCAGGGAACCTGAATCTGGTGCCACAGGTACTGGTAATGATGATATCTGTGTAATGGTACAGGAAGGTGTGTCAGGGTCCGCCATCTGTCAGCCAATTGACAGTACACAACTGTCAACCCTATCATTGTGCACAGTCATCCTGCCAGTACATCCTTTGTCACCATTGTCCCTAGGTGATGGACAGGATACAGTGGGCATTGACCAGGGTAATGTGGTATCTGTGGCACATGCTTCCCCACACAGCAGCCATGGGCAGGGTCCTGCGATGGTACCACACAGACAGTTGCCCATGGGTTCTCGTGGGAGCATCCGTGGGCATACTGCCACTGGCAGATGTGCCCAAAGAGGTCTGTCAACCTCAGCTATGTTTTGGGCTGTCATGCAGGCACAGTCGCGTATGGAAAGGTACACCAGACAGGGTCTGAGGGACCTGAGAGCATGTCGCACAGCCATGACTGACAGTATGCGTGACATCGCGGATGCTATCCATAATTTCACCGATGTCATAGACAGATGTTGTGGGGACATATTACAGCAGTTCCACAACCAAATGTCCATGAGCCAGGGCAATGGTGGGCAGTTGCGGCATCGGCGTGGCCGTATGCCGGCAACAGCAGCAGCTGGCAGTCGCGGATGACAACAGGCCCGCGCCCCCATAGTGCCAGCAGCAGCCCCAGCAATGCTGGGTCTGTGCTGTCATCGGAACGCCCCAGGAGACCAGGTGCACGTGGCTCTGGACAGTCCCAACAGGGACCTGTGTCCAGTCAACACACTCCCGCTTCTGATGACAGTACCCAGTCTGGCTTAGTACTGGATACGGTCCATAGCACCCCTGCCAGGCACAGGTACCGTGTCCGTGCCCACAGACACTGATCTGTATGACCTGCCAGGTGCAGTCTGTGGCTGTCCACAAACCCCTGTATATGGCAGCCATGAGGTGGAACTGTGTGCGTGCATACACACATGCAAAATGTTAACACCTAGGGCTACCACATACACGCACACACTGCACCAACAGTGCCCCACCCTGTACTGCTGTCCCTCACCAATACACATACACACACATGTCAATTGGTGGTATCAGTGACAGACTCAGGCATACCTAATTCACACCCTGTGCATATGATGACACTGTGCCACCTCCTGCAATCTCCAACATCATTGCGGGAACAGGTAAACACGTTGCTGATGCACAGGGTGACTACATAGAAGTGTATTAGTAGTATCATGTTGGTAACAGTACAGTGTGCTGATATGACTGTGTGTATATCCCAGCATGCCTGATGCAGTAACCGTATGACTGTCCTTAATTGTTATCTGCACCCATAGTACGTACCAAAGTGTAACAGCTGCACATTATTGCATGCCGGTGGTAAGGATGTCAACAGATAGCCACATACATGGGTAGCACAGGGGGGAAGCTAATGCAAGTAGTGATATGCAATGATGGACATGTACAGTAATGGTGTCAAGTTGCCCACAACGACTATGCAATGTGGATGTTTGCGCATGTTGATATGTGTGCAGTACCAATGTAATCCAAATCACAATTAACTATGACATAATATCAGTTCTACCATGGGCATCTGCGCTGTGCATTCCTGGGTACATGTTGATAGTGCCTACATATTTGCACTGTTACCTACTGTTAGTGTTACCCCTTCTTTGTTGTACAATGAACTACTTCCAGCCCTGCTTACTGTAGCTTTGTTTGCATGCATGTTCGCTTGGGGTTCCCTGGAACACTGCTTCCACCTGCAATGCAGAGTTACAGTGCTTCTGTGGACTCCTAGTGACATCTGCATAGCGTACGATACGTATGTCAAGTTTACACATGACAGAATGTCACTGTCCATCCTGTTCGCATGTACGTTGCCTGTGACACATTGCACATGTCTTACCTGTCATTTACCCACGTGTGCAGTCATATATGCCAGTGCTATGAAACAGTAGCAGTACACCCACACATACACACCTTCAGTATGTTGTTCCCCATTGGCCCTATGTGTTGGTACTCACCATGGCAATCACACTACTAGGGTAGTATGTGCAAAGGTAACCTGTGAATCACCTCTATGGTCCAGTTGTGGTTTATGTGAGTCATGTGGCAATGTCACAGCTGCCACATGTATGCAATCAGCCATCACCCTTGGCCAGGAATGTACAACACATGTCTGGGATGCCACCACATAGCCAATCTGGGGACTGAGCTCTCTGAACCCAGTAATGCCATACCCTGTCAGGTGGCATGTCATACTACAGTGACTACAATACAAGTCAGACATAGACACGCACTGACAGCATGCTGAACACACTGGGGCATATGTGGGAACCCAGAATAGTATCCTGCCTGAGCATCACACACCCATATGTTACGTCAGAACAGAGCACATGCCACACATGGCACACACATCCCGTGTGCCACACACTCACAGCCTGTAGGGCTACACAACACACCTGCTACAGATGTGTCAGGTACCTGTCTTGGGCGCTGCACTGGGGTCCTGCTCAACAGGCTGTATATGGTGAAGGTCACAGTGATATGCCTCAGGGGCACTATGGTCCACCACAAAACACATGCATACAGGTCAGTCAGAGGCATGGACACATATGACTCAGTCATTGACCATGCCACTATGGATGATCTGAGACATACCTCCCTGGACTACATGATAGGGAACATAGAAGGGATCTCTCAGCATGTGGCACGGGCCAGTATGAGCCTGATCTTGGTTGCCAACATACCCTCACCAGGTATGCTACCACTATATGTAGGAAGGGTGTTGTATGTCTACATTCTGCTCAGTCTCCAATGTCATTCATAGGGTATCCGCTGGCTGTCACCATGTGCTTACATGCTAGGGAAGCCACAATGATGTGCAAGAGGCAGCTTGCATGTGACACCCGTGGCCCAATGTATATTGGCGAAGCTCCTTGATACACACATACTGCCTTATGCTGCAGGACATGGATTACATAGCCACCTCCGCAGGTATCACACAGGTTTGGACACTAACAGTGCTGCTACACAACACCAGCAGTGTACACTGCAAGATGCATGCACTAGACACTGTCTTCAGCACGGTGAACTGCAATGTCTGTGCAGTACCAGAGTCCTGATTCATGGCTCACAGGTGCAACCCATCACTGCCAGGTTATGCCTCATACCATGCCTGTCGTCCCCTACACATGTAACACACATGGACAGGGGGGTGGTATCCCAAGGCACCACAGATACACACACCTCCAGGTTGTTGGCACAGCACAAAGCATCAGGGCCTATTCATGCAGCTAACAGTGTGTCGGACTGCCGTCTGGTTCATAGCCTGGCACACACAACCCTCCCATACACAGGAAAACCACCTATCCTCCATAACAACACTGGCAATATGGCAGTCTCAAGAACTGTCTTTATATGGCTGGACTGCATCCAGCCAAACATTGTGAGTGAGCATTACTGTAGCTACAACACACTAGTTGAAGGGTTCACAGCATGTGGTCACTGAATTGCAGTGGAATGACATGTTACCACTCCCACAACAGGTGGGAACATGCAGCACCTGTACATCGACTACATGTAGACTATATGGCCCAGACCAGATGTGTATCCCCTGCTGTAGGTATTTTACCATATACACCCACACTGTATAGACACATACCGCGTGCGGCCCCTGCACAGTAAGACACAGTCATATTATTATGCATTGCAAATACCATTTATCCACTCGAGGCATGTGTCAGACATGGTAACTACTGCAGGTCACAGGTATTTATGTGTATGTGTCACACACATACATCATGTGTGCAATGCCATTGCTGGTTTAGGCAATGGCATGCATTGTTATGCACAAAGACCCACACAAGGTCATAATGTGTGACACAACCACACATGGCAGTTGTGGGTTACCAAAACATACCTATCTGTACTCTGACAATGGTAATAGACCCAGTAGCAGAGCGCACTATTGGCATTACTGGCCAACTAGCCCTGTTTGGCTGTGCTGATAGTGTGGTGACATCCCCTGTGTTTACTGGGGGAATATGCAGCATCTGGTGTATTGTAGTATTTGCCAAAAGGATCTGTTCTCTCACACTTGCATTTACACACACCCTACTACCCCCACACACACACACGCACACTTGCCATTTGCAGGATTCATACCCCTACCTAACTAAGTCACGACACATGAAAGAGACGCATTAGTGAAGCACACTATTCAGATTACTAGATGGTTCCTCTTCTCTGGCTGTACTTATAGGGTGCTGACATCATCCGTGCTGAGATAGGGGAATGTGCATCCTGTAGAGTGCTTTCACAGTTGCCAAAAGGGACATCTCCCTCACACAGACTTGCACACACACTAACCCCCCTCCACACACACTGAGCATTTGCAGGATTCAAACCCCTACCTAACTATGTTATGACACTCAAGACGGATACATTAGCGGAGCGCACTATTCGCATTACTGGGAGGTTTCTCTTCTCCTGCTGTACTTATAGGGTGCTGACATCATCAGTGTTTAGAAAGGGGAATGTGCATCCTGTAGTGTGTTTTCCCAGTTGCCAAAAGGGACATTTCCCTCACACAGACTTTCACACACACAAACTCCACACGCACTGAGCATTTGCAGGACTCAAACCCCTACCTAACTATATTATGACACTTGAGGGAGACACATTAGCAGAGCGCACTATCCGAATTACTGGGCATCCGTTCTGCACCTGCAGTATGTATAGGGTGCTGACATCTTTATTTCTACAGAGGTATGTACATCTAGTACTACCTGTCAGGTGGGGGATAGCATATATATGCATTTGCAGCCACCTACGTCAGGGTCAGATATGCACATCGCACTGGCAGGTTATGTTCTATACCATGCTTTGTGACCACAGGACCTGTAACACACAACACAACCAGTCCAGAACACCACACCCACATCCAGGACACACACTTAGCTTCCCTGGGAACAGTGCCGGGATATGCAGGTGTTCACATACACCATTCCAGTTGTTAACATCAGGTACAGGCATATTGTGTGTGAGAACTACTCAGGCCTCTACCACTTTACCCTACAGCCACTACAATTTCTGGGTCCATGTGCTATGGCAGAACCACACACCACAGCCACATGGGGAATACATATTGCACCTGTCCATCTGCAACATGGGTACTCACTGTTCCACACCAGAGGTAGACCACCATTGTTGATATCTGACCATACCCACCTTTCCCTGGACATCCATATCCCATCTCCACCCCAGGCAAGGTTGTCACTGCACACAAACTGTATTTAGCACAAGCAGACTCTACACTTGTGAAGACTGGGGTGGGCGACTTCAGAGGACCCATGCTGGGGACTATACTGGCCACTCAGCATAATCCTTGACAATTGCATTCTATGAGCATGTGTATGGTTTGCATTGATCATGCTATCCCACATATACCCATGACTGCTCCACAACAAGACACCTGTCAGGTGTACACCAGCCATGTATGAGCCGTACAACAGACAGAGTGAGCTAATACATTGCAGAGCTGTAGCCCACAGAGGGAGGACATCTGTGAACAGTTCCGGCACGGCACTTCATTCACACATAATCATCACAACACAGTGTTGACAGTGGAATTGTCCAGAGAATGCAGATAGGGCTCCCCTCAGTCTGTTATTGACGGCCACTTACTGTTAGAGATCCTCAGCAACCCTCTTCCAGCACACACCGACAACATGGCTGTGGCTTAGCACATTCAAACCCTGGGATCTCCACTGTGCCCCTGCTTGACAGAGGCACAGCTCACTAGCCTCACGTTGCCTTATGTGACCTACTTTACAGTGGCACAGTAGCCTACTGTACTGGGGATGCAGATGCCAAGCACACTCTGGCTGAGCTGTCATTCCCTAGGGCAACAAGCCTAGTATTGACCTCTACACCCATATGTTCAATTGTCGGATGCACAATATTTGTTGTGCTGTTCTACTGTTTGCAGGTCTTTATTGCCATAGCATTCCCTGTTCCTATGACCAACTTGTGTATCTGTGGAAGATGTTTGCATATGATGGCGATCCACTATATCACTTATGTCTCTGTAGTCATTTACTGTGTGCACTGGGCAGATTGCTGTGTTGTGGTTGGTTCCTGGACTGACACGTACAAATACCAGATATGTGTGGCCAACTGCTAAACGGAGATATGGCCTAAGTGTGTGAGCATGCCCAGTTCAGCCTTTCCATGGCATGTTGTCTGACATATGCCTCATTTATCAAAGTGTGCGAGCATGCCCAGTGTGAGCTTTCCATATGTTGCACTCTGAAGTCCACCACATATTTGGGTGTGTGTGAACTTCAACAATATCTCACGTTTATGGTTGTGTGTTGGGTGTCATGTTGTGTACTAACTGGCCAACTGCTTTGTGTCTGCCACAACAGGGATTATACTGTGCCTGCAGGGATTGCATGGGATACTTTGCAGACAGTTCTCAACATACTTTCATAATGACCTAACACTGTAGTACCGTATAGTGTACTGGTTCAGTACTTTCACTGTGGTGGACAGTATCCTGGGCTTTAGTCCTATGACTGCTTGACATCTTCATAGTGAGCACAACAGACTGTGTAGGGGCCAGTTGTGCACATATGACCATGTTGCATTATGTTCAGATATGGACTACCTACACCAGGCTCGTCCAACATTGGTAGTGTATTCCACAACATGGGTGGACATTGGCAAACACTAGCGATGTTCCCTAGGCCATTTCTGATGCTAGTCACAGGGTGTGTTTGTCCTCGACACACATTGTAACTGGAGTTTGCCATGACATATGTCATGGTTAGTATACTGTGCCTCCGTCTACCTCTGACATAACAGTGATACCCAGGGTTAGCCTACCATCTCCCATCCACTCATCAGGATTCCTCTTGAGGGGTGTCGATAGGTGACTCTCTGGCTGACCTGTACGGGAGTTTACTGAAGAGTGGGGTGCCTTCTGTGTTATGGATCATTCTGTACAGCTTGTCCTATGTATGTCAGTGCTGGGGTTCAGGTCTCTCATGTGCATAGCTCACTGCCATTCAGATTGTACAAGGTGCAGCATGTTCATTGATTCCAGGTTGGACATGGCTTCATACATCAGGCACAGCTTGCCTGTAGCTGGGCAGTATGGCAGTGTGTGGGGCTGCAGTTTGTTTACTCAGGCAACACATGGCATCTGTTCATGCTCTTTGCTACTCCTGGTGGGGTACTGTTGTGGACTTTACAGTTGATGGAGGTGTCTGCTGAGGTATATCCCACAGGGGCTATTGTAGTCAATTGTGACGCTGATGGAGGATGACTGCAGAGCCACAGTGACCTCCCCTTAGCTACATCTGCCAACCTTCATGTTTGGGTGGGTATATAGTATGTTTCTGCGAACACTACAGCCACATGTTTGTCCAGTGCAGGATATCTATCACCTTTTGTCCCCAGGCCTCTCATTACATGTTAGGTACTTAATGGGTTAACACCTGTGTGGTAATTTGTGGGCACTTACTGTATATCCATGGTGGTTGTCTATACACAGTTCTGCAATTAGCTTGCTGACATGGCTATGGCTCCAGTTGTCTGTTTGTAGGTGGCCCTTTTGTGGGTTGCTTGTGTCAGCTGGGGGTCGGATATGGTGGGCTGTTTGTACTCCTCTGCATACATGTTCAGTCACAGTCCTTCCATGTTGGCCTATACCTATGGGACATATATACAGAATGGGGGGGGGGGCAGGACCAGGCCTTGTGGGATGCCACTCATATCTGCTTTGTAGTCTGACATGGATGCGGCATGTCTGACCATGTCAGTTCTGTCCTTGGTCTGGTTTGCAACCCCTCTACTGACATAGGGGTATATATTTAAGCTGGTGAACATATCCATACTGAACTCGTAGGGTATTGTCTAGAAGCATATGCACGGTCCAGCTATGTTGTGTGGACCACATTGCCCTCATCAATGACCTTAATGACTGCTTCAAATGGGTCATACATGTTTAGGGGCAGGATCTGCAGTTATGACAGCCACACTGTGTAGGGTCCAATATCAGTAGGTCCACAATAGATTTCTGTCTGCGGTACATACTGATCCTTTCCATAGCTGTGCAGACCAAGCTTGTCAGGATCCTGGGGTGGTAGTTTGCAGTATCCATTCAGGCAACACCTTTGTTGTGAAGGACCACTGTTGTTGTACACTGCTCTTTGGGTACATATCCTGTGGTAAGGCTGACATTGGGCAGTAGTGTGATTTGGCATTCAATTATTCTTGGAGTCCATGTTGGCCTCAGCCCAGGACACCATCACATACCTTTGCTGCTGTGTGTTTTGCTTTGCAGATGATGGCTGTTACCTCAGCATCTGCAATGTCAGGGGACCAACAGTCTGCTGGGATAGATATTTTGCATTCTGGGGGGGGGGTTTGCACTGCACCTGTCAGGTTGTATGTTAGCAATATGTGTGTGTGTGTTTGGTATGTTGTTTGTAATATCTGTGTGATTTGGAGCATATCTGTGGATGCCCAACATGGTTCCTACCATCAGTTAAGTAAGCCTTGTGATTATCCTTAGTGTCCTGTACAATTTGTATCTTCATAGGTTCATGGGTTCATACTAGGCTATCCATCCTAGGGCATTAGTAAGCCTAGCCAGAGTGTGTGTGTCTTTCGCCGCCCCTTGCTATGTGACTATTATGGCCATTTATGACTTTCTTTACTGTGCCTCTGTCTGGTCGTAACACAGTGAAGACCCCCAGTATACATGTACGATCATCCATCCACTTGGCAATATTACTGTTGAGGGGTGTCAGTGAGGGGCTCTGCCTAACATGGATTGGGATCCTGTTTCTGGGTGTGGGGAGCCTCTGGGTTATGTATCTGTCCCTCCAGCACATCCTATTTCATTATGTGTTGAGGCTGACATCTGTCACTCTCACAGCTCAATGGCTTTGATTTCCTGTGGTGGAGCATGTCCATTACTCCTGTGTTGGACATGGCCTTGTACAACAGACATACAATGCCTCTGTGTAGGCGGTCTGGCCTTGTTCAAGAGAAATCTTGACCAATGGATGGGAGATCGCAGATATACCCCAGGGATTACCTCAGTGTCACTGCTCAACAGAGGGCACAGCAATAATGGGGTATAGTTCCCCCATAATAGGGGTGGGGTGGGCCAAAAAAACTGGGCTGGGCTATAAATGCCCTAAATGCCCTACAGCAGATAGCCTATATGAAACTATGACTGCATTCAGCTGGGGTGTCTACAGCCAGGCAGCATATGACATATATTTCACACTCTTTATCCTCTTGGTGGGGTAACTATGAGGTCTTCCGAACCGCTGCAGGTGTCACGTACGGTACATCCCATATGAGTCATTGTACTAGATTATGGGTCTGATAAGGGAACAGTACAGCGGCACAGTGACCTCTGTTGATGTAGATGGGAATCCTTTCATGATACGGTGTCCAATATCGACAATCTTCCTAGCCACATTGGCATTGTGAGTGTCACATGACAGATTACTGTCGACTTGTGTCCCTAGGTCCCTGATTACTCCTTGCATACATAATGGTTTGCCACCTATGTGGTAATTTGTGTGTACCTTGTCTGGTATTTGGTGGGACATTCATACTGTCCAGTGTCTTCAGGATGTGTGGGTGGGGTTCTTGTGTGTGAGAGTGTGATCTGTCGCATGCTACAGACTGTACAGCAGTTTTGACTACACTTAGGTGCACATGGGTGGTCTCCGCTGCTTTGTGCATTGTCAGTTACCTGGCCGTATGGGTGTCTGTGCTGCATATGGATACTCCCCCTCCTTTGATGTCATACCAGCCTGGGGTACATACTCAGAGAGCTCATCCATGTCTCTTTTCATGTAGACCAGGGAGGTACATCTCAGGTCATTCACACCAGCATGGACATTGAGTGCATCATATTTCTGCTTGCTTTGGGGTGACCTGCATACTTGTGTTATGTGGCATTTTGTGGCAGCCTACAGGCAGCTTACTCTACCCTTTCCCTTGTTCAGTCTGGTGAGTGGGACAGCAGTGTGTCTGCCTATACAGACACCTGTTATGACTGTATCAGGCATGTTGTTTCTCCTTCTGGCCTGTGACTGTTTGGCACACCAGCTTTGTGTACTATGCGTTGCATGTGCTATGTTTGGAGGTTGTGGTTGCTTGTGATCTGCTTTGGAGGCTTCTGTTGGTGTGGTGTGTTTGTAATTAGGGCCTCCAGGAATGTTTTTCTGTGTTTATGTGTTTGGTTTACAGTTGTGGTAGGTCTATGTGGGACTGGGTTTGTGGTGTATGTGGTTACCTTCTCCTCCTGACTAGTTTTGACAGTACTGAGTTGGGGAGCTCAACCTCTGGTTTGGATACATGGTTGCATCTATCACATATATTTGTATTTATTGGGGGGAGTTGTGGTTGTCTGTGTACTTGGGACAGGTGTCACATTGCCTCTGGATTCACAGATTCTACTTGTTGTGGCTGGACTTAGTGGATTGTATGTGTGGACATATGTTATTGCCATACTACTGGTCAGTGATTACTTCCCTTTCTATGTTTGCTCTATCATGTGGTAGCTTCCTCATTCTCTTGCATGGTTTGGTAATGGCTGGAGTCCAGCTTGCCAGATGCCTGCATGTATGGCATTGTGTGTTGTTGTTATTTGTGATTGCATACTCCAAGCATTCCTGGCTGTGTTTATGGAATGCCTGTATAACATGTTCTGCGGTGTGTCCCATATTCTGCACTTGCACAGGGCCTTTCGTGGATTCCACATCGGTTTGGAGGGCTGCAACCTATGCTTTACACATGTTTTTCACTGTGGTATTCTGGCCAGGGACTGGGGTCGGGATGTGTATATCCAGTGTGATTACTCTATGGTCTGGTCTTACCAGAGAAGGATACACTTCTCATCTTGCCATCCAGTACACATGTTGCTGATTATCACATCCAGTATGCTTACCCCTCTTGTGGGAGTGGTACATTGTTCCTGGGCATTTTGGTTTATGGATTCTGGGAACTTTTCTCCGACTGTGTTGGTGCTAGTATAATGCTCCCGGTATATGTCTGGGTATTTTCACTCAAGCAATATAATGTGGTTTTGGGGCTTGATATATTCATGTATTCCAACATAGGCCAGGTGCAGTTCCTGGTATTAGGACAGTAGTCTGCAGCAGGCTATATACTGGTAGGCGGTTTTAGCCATTGGTATTTGACCATGGTTAATCCATGCTGCTTCTTGTTGTAGTACCAACATGGGGGTGTGGTTATCCTTGACATTAATTGCTAGTCACCCTCCTTTTGTAGCTTGTTCCATGTTTTGCGGCTGTACAGCACAGTATGAGGTGTGACCTGGTAGTGTTAGGGTGCTGATGTGAGCCTTGACCCAGTTCTCTATTACAGGACTGATATCTACATTCTCCATACTGTGTGCGTTTACACTGCACACATCTTGCTGTTTAGACTTCTGGCATTGGGTAGCATTACATCTAGGTTCCTATCCCTTGTGGTACCTATGAAGGTGGGTTTGTGTTTTGAGACTTACCTATTCAGGGCATGCTGTGGGTACTGACAGCCTTTGCCAGTATCCATGGGGCATGGAATGATAGGTGCATGCCACCCCTAGCAGGTGGTGCATCATGTCATGCTCTGCATGTCTTCCCAGCCTGAAACACATTGGCTCCCCTTTGACTAACTGCATTACTTCAGCCAGTTATTGCACTTGATCATCCCATCGTCATTTTGTGGCTTCATGCTTGGTGAGGTTGGATGTTAGTCAGGGTGCTCAGGTGTGCATATAGCACATGGTGTTACATTACTTAACACATGGCATTCATGCCTCAGGTGGTGCTGCAGGGCTGCCTCTGTCGGATGCGCATATTACACTTCCCTGTACATGTTTGTGAGCAGGTCATGTCATTTTAGGCATCCATGTTATTATTTGAGTGAGTCAGAGGGGTATCATTCCCAGGGTTCCTACTGAGCCAGTGTATGTGCAATGCGTTGCCTCTTTGCCAAGGCCAGGGCATACTGGGCACGCCTCCTTCTGCCTACTGGAGCAGGCTCAGGTTGTTCTTCCTCAGAGTCACGCTCTGCCTGTGATGGCCTTGGCAATGGTGGGGGGCTGTTTGGCCCAGCCCTATGCTGGTCCTGCTGCAGCTGTTTTCGCAAGATCATATTATGTAGCATAGCACATACCATGACAATTTGGGTACATGTAGTTGGTGTGTACTGCAAGGCTCCACCAGATGTGTCCAGACACCGGAACCGTGACTTGAGCAGCCCAAACACACGCTCTATTACATTACGTGTTTGTGCATGTGCCTCATTATGGCGTTCCTGTTCAGGTGTGTGTGCATTTCTGATGGGTGTCATCAGCCACGGCTCCAGTGCATAACCTGCATCCCCCACTAGGTGTCCGTGTGGGATGTCCCCATTGGCAAATGTCTGGTACAGCTGCGTCAAATGCCAGATGTGGGAATCATGGTAACTCCCAGGGCAGCCAGCACACACATTCATTATTATGCCCTGGGCATCACACACGACCTGGCAGTTGATGAAGGAGAAGCCCTTGCGGTTAATGTAGGCCCTACTCCACTCACCGGCTGGTGCTTTGATGCATATGTGCATGCAGTCTATTGCACCCAGTACCTCAGGGTATTCCGCTATTTGCTGGAAGAGATGCATATTGCATGGCCATTGGGGAAAAATACATGATCACCGACATGTGCTAACATGGCATCCAGGAACTGGTGCAGTACCCTGGAGGCTGATGCCTGTGATATCCCCATCATATCACCAGTTGGTCTCTGGAAGGTACCTGTTGCTAGTATTCTTAGGCCAACACATACCTTGGTTTCCACTGGGATGGGTTCCCCTCTGTTGGTTCTGTGTGTGAGGTGTGGCCTGCACAGCTCAACTATTTGCTGCAGGAGCTCTCTGTCCACTCTATAGCACTCTACTATCTCCAGCTCATGTAACCCGTGGTAGGTGACCCTGGGCCTGTACACTCTTCTCTGTCTCCTCAGTGTGGGTTGTCTGGCACCATCTGCATTGTCACCACCCTCAGCAAGTCGCCTATGTCTCATTATGACAGCTATGGCAGCCCCTAACATTCCTGCTCTGAGTGAAGCTTTTTCAGTTTTCACTTCTATTAGCTTACTCCTGTCTTGCAGTGTCTCTTAAGAGAAACATCCTGCACTACTATTTGCAGAGTTTTAAGTGCTGGGCTGGGCTACTATTCTGCCTGTGCAATTGCCTGCTTCTAATTGTTTTCACCTGCTAGCTTCAGCAGTAATCCCTTCTAGCTTCTTACTAATTCTGTTGTTTCCTTTTTCCTTTCTGTTTCCTCAGGGGGGGAGCAACGTGCATACTAGCAGAAACACTCTCACAGTGGCTTACACGCATGCACACGTGCTTACACGGTTCAGAATCTACTTATTCGGGTTAAAACGCGCGCACACCCGCGCAAACTGTGTTACAAGTCTGCCAACAGCCTCCTACATGCTCAGCCTGCCCCTACACGCGCGCACACCAGCGCAAACAGTGTTAAACATCTACCAACACGCTCCCACATGCTCAGTCTGCCTTACACATGCGCACACTGCCCTATTCGCGCTTCATGGTGCGCACACGTGCGCATGCACGCCCAGCAAGAAACTTTAGTGTAAGTAACAGTGTACACCTTCTATTTCTTGACTTTCCCACACTTATCTTGTGGCACTCCTCTTTCCCTGATCTGT
The DNA here is from genome assembly GCF_019279795.1 of Protopterus annectens. NCBI lineage: Eukaryota > Metazoa > Chordata > Ceratodontiformes > Protopteridae > Protopterus > Protopterus annectens. Next base: position 8,519,319 of record NC_056744.1, read on the forward strand.
GTTTGTCATCTGTCTTGTTACACTGACCTCCAATGAACTGCATTTCTTTCTACCATTCCCCCCTGTGATGTCACCTATCTCCTACTCTATTCCTCCCCCTTATGTATCTCTTACACTACTCAGACTGTGCTCATTTGCTATGTGACTGTGAGATTCAGTATCCTAACCCTCATTTACATGAGATTGCCTACTAATGCTTAGTTACATTTCTTACACTCAGCTTCCCCCCTTAGCAACCACTACACGGTGGCCATGTTGTTTTTGGTCTGCTGGTCCCTGCATTGTCATTCCATGTATTGCATAAAACCCACATTTGTGAGTTTATAACCTTCATTTTTATGTTTTGTACAGCGCAGCCCATTTGCGCGGGGCTGCGCTGGGTTTAAACATAAAAAAAATTATATTTTTATTATTTTTGCATCGGGTTACCTTGCCAATGGCCACATATTTGGCCATTGGCATGCTGCCTGACACATGTGCACCCTTTATTTGGAGCTGACATGGCTCCATTGTGAAATGTGCAGAAACATACTCAGTTGTCAACTGAGTACATTTCTGCAGCTAAAACGTCTCTTACACGGGCTGGTTTCTGCTTCGTGGATCGCTAATATACCTCATTTGCATACATTTAGGCTGCAAGTGAGGTATTTAGCATGTCCACGCCCAGTCCGTGTAAGAGACGTTTTAGCTGGTCTCTTACACGGAGTTTAGGGCTGTTCCTGGATCGCGAGGCTTGCATGGAGTGTTACACGTCTCTTACACTCCATGCAAGCCTTCGTGAATCCTGCCCCAAGTGTATTACTTCTGAATACATCTTTAAATCATCCTCATATACTTAGAATTCGTAAGGAAGAGGACTATCAAAGCATATACTTTTGTACAGCTATGGAAATGAAAACTTCCATGAATCGCTACATTGTGTGTGAACAACTTCTGCCTGAACACAACTCACAGACTGTTACATGCAAAGCATAATAGTATTCTGTCTTTAACTGATTTCATTAATATATATATTTGGTACATTGCTACAACTAAGAGTGAGATATATGTTGATATATAAGTGCAGTATTCTGTCTTTAATTGATTTTATGATATATAAGCATTTAAAAAGGATGATTTCAGTACATAATTGCAAACAAATGCATATCTTGCACAGATATGATCATTATGTCTGTGTAGTAGACTGCAACATGTAAACCCCAACAGAACATGATAGTAATACACTTTTCATGCCAAGTACACATAAACACTTCCCAAAAAATTTCATCCAAAGTCTGCATAAGCACTTCAATTAGCATTCTCACTACATACACATATGCACTTCCCAAATCAGTAGTCCCATGTCTGCATAAGCACGTTCCATACATTCTGATTACATCAATAAAGATTTATAAAAATAAAAAATGTTTTAAAGTGAGAAATTGAATGCTGTGTAACATGCTTGAATTTATTGTGTATATTTTCTCTTTTTGTCTCTTTTTTCTCTGCTCTTCTTATTTTAATTATGCATTCCTTTCTCCTTTATTATTTTCTTTCTCTCCAATTTATGTTTATTTTTTTACAGATCCAGAGTCCTTAAGAGTGGCCCAAACATGTTATCTCCCAGGTTATGGAGCACTCAGAAATTAGTGTAATGCTTTGAAATTCACTGGAATATGGGTGCCGCAGCTGTAGAGCGAAGGGAGAGGGGAGCCCCCCCTCACTTTCACAGCAGATCCAGCATTCATGTGCAGCAACTTTCCAACTTACACAAATTCTCCATTCAGCTGCAGTGAGCTGACAGCAACTTGGCCCTGCCCACCTTTCAGCAAAAGCTTAGCTAAACATCAAAACATGAAAAAACATGACATCCTTTCCATTCCTTTGTCCTTTGTTATGGGTGCCGGAACCATAGAGCGAGGGGGAGAGAACGGGATCACCCCCCACTTTTTGCAGCAGCAAGACCCTGTAAAGAATCATGCATGCATCGCACACTAGTTAAACACAAAAGTGCGCGCGGAAAAAATGGTGGCAGATCATCCACAGTAAGGAGAGGTTTATTTATGTGTTTCCCCAAGGCTGTATACTCCATTTATTATTTACTGCATCCATCCATTTATCATCTGAGTAGCTGGTGTGCTCCGTTTATCATTTTACTAGCTGGTATGCTCCATTTATTATTGTAGTAGTAGCTGGTGTGCTCTGTTTGTCATCTGAGCAGCTGGTGTGCTCTGTTTATCATTGTAGAGGCTGGTGTGCTCTCTTTATCATTTTAGTAGCTGGTATGCTCCATTTATCATTTTAGTAGCTGGTGTGCTCCGTTTATTGTGTGTGTGTGTGTGTGTGTGTGTGTGTGTGTGTGTGTGTGTGTGTGTGTGTGTGTGTGTGTGTGTGTGTGTGTGTGTTTGTCTTTGTAATCAGTTGTTCTTATGTATAGTGCTGCTTGCATTCTTCTTGCATGTGGAGGGTCAGTGTATGTTTGTGAAACTTACTGAAGGCTCAAAAACTTGTCTGTGGGGTTTCAGAAGTTCAATGTGACTGTTTAAGAACAATATTCATATTAATAACTTCTGTTGTGATGCATCTAAAAACATATTGCTGGAGCCCATCTAAGCTGGAGTGAAGCGCTAAGAAGAATAACCTGACTTGACTGCAGCACAAGTGGTGTAGGTTAGTCTGTTGCTTTGCCTGCAGATTGTTTGATATTTCATCATGGTCACCAGCATCATCATCATCATCATCTTCATCATTGTCATTGTCACTTCCAACCTATTCATCTCGGAGAAGGAAGCCATGCCAAGCTTTTTTCCTGCTTCTGTGTACTACACTTATAACTGTAGCAGATGTCTGTGTCAGAAACAATAAGGGCACACCCAGAATCAGGTTAGAAAGTAATAATTTTACAAGAGTAAGATCATTTATTGCCCCTCATGCCACTGATGGATAGAGGCAGTTCCTAAATGCTGCATCCCTTCCAAGGGTCCCCTCAAATTATCTATGGTATGATCATAGTTATTCTCACTAGGGCTAATATACAATTATCAGCCATGGGATAGGTAAGACCAATCAGAAAATGTTAATTCAAGCACCAAAAGGGAACTGGCTAAGCTTAAAATGTCCTCCAAGTGAACCTATGTTGTGTAGTAAATAGTTATAAAAAATTGCCCTTTTTAGATCACTAAGTGCCCCTCTCACCCTCTGCCCCCCCCCCCCAGTTTTCAACAGTTTCTGGTGCCTATGCACTGGAATCAGTTATTCTTTTTTTCCTAACAAAATGCAATGCCTCATCCATTCTAGTATATTCTGCTTGCATACCATGCTCTTCTGAAAAAAAAAAACAGAATAGTGTTGAGGAAGTAACTACACACTACTTAAAATTTGCCTTGCCTACTTTTATAACCTAAAAACTTCTAAAAATCAACGTCTCACTTTGCACAATCTATTTAGTCAAATACCTGCTTTAGTCATCATTGTTTTAGCAAGTTTTATTGTTTTATCAAATTTTGTGCCAAAATGTTAGCTAAATTCATTCTTTCTTCAGTCAAGAATGAAAGGCATGTAAATTCTTGAAGTTTTTCTCAGTTGTGTGGTGCTTCTACCAGAAACAAGATAAATGCCCTAAAATAAAAAAGGGTAATGCTGCAACAGGGCTGATAGATGCTGTATTCATAGCACAGTAGTATTCAAGTAGTTAGATATCATTTTGCAGCCATTTATAATCTTCTTTATTACTCCTTTTGTAAAGAGTCAGGAGCTGATTGTGGATGCTACCGAAGTGTAATAATGCTGTACAGTCAGAAGACAAATTAAGTTTACCTTTTGTCCTTGAATGTTTTCAAACCATGGGGTTCTCCCATACACTTTAACACCATGCATAAATGTGTGTATTCTTTTGGATCCACCTTCCCCACTGTTCTAAATGCATAATTAATTACTAGATTATTTTAAATTATTTATTGCTAATAAAGAGAAATTTGTTTGTGTTTGTTTTATATTTCAGGAGACGTGAACATTTTTTCCCAGCAAAAAATGAAACAAAAATCTACTAACCAATAATAACAAAATTACATGTTTCAGATCATTTCAACATTAAAAACACCACGCAAACTGCTGTCAGCATAATATACTATATCAATACCCATCAGTTACAACCACTTTATTAATTGTGTATACCTCTAATGTCTGACTGTGATAAAACTGCCCAATGCCTAGTGTAACATATTTCAAACTAGCTTGTTGACAAATGCACACTACTTCTGCAAAGTCAGTCCAACTGTTTAACCTTGTCATGACAGCAGGGTCAGTCATTTTCATCTACAGACAACCTCCATACCTACTGATTACAGCCACATTGTTAACTGTCTACACGTCAGATGTTTGATTGTGGTAAACAATAAATTAAATTGCTACATTAATGTATTTCAAGTTTGATTCATGCAAGCATGCAGTGTCCACAATATTCTCAACTTACTTCACACAAAAGCACAGCAACCCTTGCTCCTGCAATACCATATTAATAACCAATTAACTTTAATTACATGAGGATAAGTTATTTTCATCTATAGATAGGCCCACTCAACCCAAAGTTTATAACCACTTTGTTGACTGTGTTCATCTCAGATATCTGATTGATTTTGATAAAATGGTCAATGTAATGTATTTCAAATCTGCTTCACACAGATGGTAGTTTTACACTAAAGTGTTGCAACATGTTTGACCCAAATCAGATTAGTGCCAACCAAGAATAATGAGATTCATCAATAAACAGACATTGTACCAGCAATTATAGCCATACCGTTGATTGTGTACACCTCAGATGTCTGAAAATAAATAAAATAATAAACATGACCATAGAAATACATTTCAAGTTTGTTTAGAAAAATGTTGAGCAGCCATAGTAAATTATTCTAACCTCACAGAAATACACTTACACATACACATGCACACACACACACACACACACACACACACACACACACACACACACACACACACACACACACACACACACACACACACACACGCACACACACTTCTACAAACCCAGATTAGTAGCTGTTTAAACTGAATAAGTAACATGGTAAATTATTTAAGTACACAGAAAGTCCCCAACCACATTTTAGCCACTCTGTTGAATACTGCAGGCAAAGATGACACCAAATGTATTAGAATGAACTTTACTTTAGCGCTTTCATCAGGTATATGACTTCTTCATAATTCATTAATTCTGAAGAAGTCATATGCCTGACGAAAGTGCTAAAGTAAAGTTCATTCTAATACATTTGGTGTCATCTTTGCCTGCAGTATTTGCCTTCAGGAATTATTTGGTTTGTGAACTGTTTTTACTTTAAGCCACTCTGTTGACTGTGTTCACCTCATATGTCTGATTGTGATAACAATAATGGCTAGATCAATATATTTCAGCTTTGTTTCACACAAACAGGAGCCACAATCAATCTGTCCACAACCTCTTTTTCCCATTTTTGCACATGGGGTCAGGTTGTCAATTCAACAGTGACAAAAGGATTAAAACTTGTTTCACACAAATCATAGTTGTCCCACAAAGCCAATCTAGTCATTTTGAGCCCTAGAATTTTAGACGCTTTGTTGTCAATGTATATCTCAGTTGTTTGAGTCTGACTGTAATTAACTTTCACACAAGTACTTACTTGCTGGCTAGTCACAGCAAAGGACTCACCTTCAGAGTTGTCCAGTGCCCATATCCAGTTGCCTAAAAGGCTTAATAAAAGAAAAAAGTACCACATGCTATCCCTGGTGGGTGCTGTGTTCCGTCATGACCATTCACTTGACTGTTTAATATTTGTGAGGTTTCAACTCCTTGGAGGAGCAGAAAGCCTGAAAATTGATTGGTTAGGTATATAGCAATTCTCTCTCCTATAGGACACCTCAGTTGCAGTTGCTTCTGACAGAGGAACTTTGGGTTATTTATTTATGTATGTATTTATTTATTTATTTAAGTAAAGAAGCTCTGCTGCATTTCTTTACTTTAAAAATAAATATATGTCAGAAAAGCATCGCTTACATACTCACAGCATTATTGGTCCAGTCAGAGCAAGTGCAAACATTAGCCACATGAGTACAAAGCTATATATACAGTGGCATTTAAGTACTTTTTTATCAAAGCTAAAAATCTAAAACAGTGCTTATATTTTCAGTGATTATGTTTATGACATAATCTAACTAAAATGAGCTGGCAATACTATATCTAGCAAAACCTTTTTATAAAATAAAATTATTGTATAATTTTAGATAGACCACTTGACTGGCTGTACAAGTCCCCCTCTGTAGCCCTGGGTCCCAGGTGGCCACACAAGTGCCCTATTATAATCTGCCACTGTGTTCACTATTAAATTCGGATTGTGAACTTCAATGTTATAAACTCTAAACAGAATAAAATGGTTCCCTGAAAAATTAGTTCTCGGTTATCATGTGAGGCCAGGAAAATTTTGAGTTGATGAATATCATAAAACTCTTCTCAGTGTAGCAATCATATGTATTCATATATTTTGTTACTCTATGTAACCAGTCACCCAGTAAAAAAAAAATCACACACTCAAACACACATATACTGTTTTAGAGTTTGGGTTATGCATGCAAGTTATTCAATTTTACTAAGGAAATTATTATGAGACAGACAGATTCATCAAAGAATAGTCTTTATTTTTCCAGAAATTGTGCTTCATTATTAAGCTTCTATATGTGTAAACCAAAGGTCTTCTTTCAAAATTACTTTTTATACATATATATATATATATATATATATATATATATATATATATATATATATATATATAGGTGTAGGTAAATAAATAAAGCTAATTATTAATATCTCAAATGTCAACAATAAAAGGTCAACATTAGGAACACTGACACATCACTATGAATGCATGAGAAACAACCACGAAGAATGCAATTATTGTTTTTTAATTTAAAACATTGTATTTTGCAGGGGACATATTGATAGATGTGTGTGTGTGTGTGTGTGTGTGTGTGTGTGTGTGTGTGTGTGTGTGTGTGTGTGTGTGTGTGTGTGTGTGTGTGTGTGTGTGTGTGTGTATGTGTGTTTGTGTGTGTGTGTATGGTTTACCATAAGGTTGAATGCACTAACATCAAATGTGCATTCGACCGAAAAATAACATCTAAATCTAACATATCTAAAGAGAGGAATGTCGAAAATAGTTTGCACTAAAAAGTGCATTCCATAATATCGACATTCCCCTCTTTAAGATACGACAATTACCTCATCTCTATTATTTTGCAGGGGGGCTATGCTCTGCCCTCCCACACCCCCTACTTAAATATACCAATTCCAAGATTGCACTACAGTGAGGAAATGGGCTACTTCCCTGTTCCTCACAGAAGTGCGACCTTCCTCCACAGTCTCAGTATGCACTTTCTCAACTGACCTCGTTTGACTCCTCATCATTCAGTTTCCTGCCCCGTATGAACCATGACTTTGCACGTCAGCCATTTGACGTCCTGCAGTTCGGGTAAGTGATATCAACTATATATATATATATATATATATATATATATATATATATATATATATATATATAAACTTGTTCTGAATGTCCACAAATTAATCATAATGTAAGGTTACAAGACAAGAGAAAGCAAAAATGCAAGGAATTTTCACATGGATTATTTATTGTTAAACACTGTAAGATGTAAAAGGCTGCCTGAAATGTTTTTAATCCCAGAGTCAGTACCTTAGCAAAATGGTCAAATTCAGACTAAACAACAGAGAGGAATATTGCATAGTATAAGGAGAGTTATGCACTATGTAAATGCATACATAAGCCGTATATCTGCTGCTAATAATGTATAAAATACATGTGAAATAGGTCATAAGGAAGAGCAATCAATATGTCAAAATGTGTTATAACAAAATAAGAGCAGTAGTCCTAAGTATAGCAGGAAATGGTTCTACCAGACTCCATGGATGTCTAATTCTTATAAATTTTCAAATTTTGGGGATCACATTTTGGAATGTGCAAGAGATAAGATCACAGCAGAGGTGCTCTAAAGGTTAAAATTTGGATGTCTTTCCTTAATATCCTTACAGAGTTAGCCCCTTCCACATATATCCCATCCTCAATGGTAGGGAAGTTAAGAGAGATCTAAGTGATCCCAGTAGTCGGTGCACAGTGCCCAAAATAAACCTTTTAGTGTAAAGCTATTTCTTTACTAAGCTAGATAATCATGGTATGTTTTAGCCGCTGTGCACCTACAATCCCTTATAACCTATTTTTTTGATTTGGTGATAAATTAATCATGATTACAGTCAGTCAGTAGTGCTAGTCATTAGAGTTTTATACTTCATATTTTTCAGAAATGTGTATTGATGCCAAAACTTGATGTTAACTTTTTAGGTAAATCAGATTAATATTTGAAAATGTCTCCTGATTTTATTCCCCCACCATCATTTCTGGCTTTATCCAGAATTCTTGGCCAAGTAAGTTGAGAGGTATGATGGTGCCCAAAACATCCAGATCTATATTATTTCTGTTGGTGTTATTTCAGCAGACCAGAAATAGCAGTTCAAGTTGCTGAATTTGATTTGTACAGTTTTTGTCTTTCTCAGTGCTGTTTTTCTTGAAGGGGAATGGAAAGTTAACATATTTATTTATGGTTGCTACTGTATCTAAGATTACATCTTTGTTCTCTGACTAATTTAATGCATAGAAATTATTGGTCCGGATTCTTTAAAGTTTGCAGAATCTAGCACATTACACCAATATCAGCGCAAAACTTGCAGATCACATTGTCATATGATAATATACAAGAAACTCAGAATAGCTCAGCACACAATGGAGTATAGTAGTTACAAAGGTGCGCTATAGAAATGCACAAGTAGTCCATAATTAATAGCAAATGGTTGTCCACTCACATTGTGCAGTGCCAAAGTTAGGAAAGATGATCACAATTCATGAATCCTGATAGCTGTATAACAATATAACAAAATCTGTACAGTAAGTTAAGGACTTCTACAGAATGTGTAACTGACTCCATTATGAAAACAAAAAAAACATTAACAATGCCAGCTATCTTAATGTAAGCCGCATGACATTTTTAACATATATTTGCAGGAGTAAGTAAAAAAACAGATATTCCTGTATGTCATCTGCTAACTTATAATACATGCTTCAAAGTTGCAAGGCTATGTATAATATATATATATATATATATATATATATATATATATATATATATATATATATATATATATATATATATATATACACACCACTCTTTACAGTAAACTCAGAGACTACTGTGGATATCAACATAATAAATATGCCATTAAAAGGTACTGACTTGGACTTCTATTTTGATGGAAACCATAAATTCGGTAATGAAGAAATTAAAGGAAAAGGGCAATCATGGCCACATGTCCATAGCTAACAGCTGTTAACAATGGGTTTGGGACTTTTGTGGGGTGCATACGTAATGTTTAAACCTGAGGAAAGCAGGAGATAGAAAAGAAGATATGAGGTATGGGTGAAGAGGAGGGACACACATGAGGAATGCTGGAATAGGAAAATCTGAGGGAAAGTTGGAGGGGCATGGACATTTGTTTTCATGGGAATAGCCTTCCTTTTTTTTAAGAGCAGAAGGAAAGGTACACATTGGGAAAGAGGAGGTGAAGGCAATCACATCAGGTATAACCACAGAACAAATTTATTTATTTTGTTGTTTATTTAACATTTGTTAACTGGGAAAGTCCGACTTGGAACAAAGCCAATTTGCAGCGGAGGCCCAGGGAGAAACACTCCAGATAATACAACACAAGGCAGATAATGGTTGAAAATAAACAAAAAGGACAGGTAAGTTACACAGACAGCACACTGTACAACAGGTGCAAAAGAAAGTTGATAAACAGGGTGGGGATGCATATCAGCCATGGTGAAATGCAGAAAAACACATCTACCTAAGCACTATCATGTTACAACAAACTGTGCAGTGGTCATACATGGATGTGTATGAACAATGGTAGATGTGTGTTCCATTGTAATGAAGTAGGATCACAGTACACATTAGATAAATATACACATATCTAATTAGTCTATCAGCAGTGCACATGTAAGCCAAGCAAGAAAAGAGATGAGCAAATGCAGGTCTAACAATGGTAGATAACTCCAGAGGACAGAACCAAACCTACAACCATGCATATGAATTATGAAAGGCAAACAACCAAGCACAGTGCCAAACAGATGTACTGCAGAAGAGCAACAGATGGTGCTACACACACAAGTAGGTGTACACAACCCAAACAAACGTAATGGAATGTGTATATTTTACACACATATGCCATGTGAAAGGCAACACACAGATGTAATGCCTTTGTATGTATGTCAGTGACATTAAAAGGCAGATCATGTCTCCTAAACCTGATAGACTTCTTTGAAGTAGTCACCAAAGCCATAGATAAGGATAAGGTAGTTCCCACAGCCTATCTAGATCTCGCCAAGGTGTTCGACACCATCCCCCACTCTGGAATTATAGATAAACTCACTAAACTAGGTATAAATCCCTATGTCACAAGACGGGTTGCCAACTGGCTTACTGGCAGAACCCACACTGTGAAAGTAGCAGACTCCAAATCAGACTTCAGACCAGTGACAAGTGGAGTACCACAGGGTTTAGTCCTGGGTCCTCTCCTGTTTGGTATCTACTTCTCTGAAGTACAGGCTAACACAGAAGGTCTTTGGCTAACATAGTTCACAGATGACTGCAAACTAGAAGCCATAATCAAAACTCCTAACGATGTGGACATCCTACAAAAGGGCCTCACTGAGACAGATGCCTGGTGTCAAAGCCATGGCCTCAAGCTCAATGCCAAAAAGCGCATTGTCATCCCTTTTGGTAAAAACTCTGTACCTATGAACTATCACATAGGCAGTAGTCTAGTTAACACCGAAAGTATGATAAGAGACCTTGGGACACAGGTGGACAGTAGTCTCTCCTTTGATAATCACATTGCCACAGTAGTCAGGAAATCCTTCTACATGGCACACCTCATCACAAAAGGTTTCTCATCCAGAAAAAAAGAGGTCATTGTTCCCCTCTACTCATCACTCATTAGACCCATTATAGAGTACAACGTCCCTTTTGGTATGCACCTCAAAAGACATCTACAACAGCTGGAAAGGCCACAGAAATACCTCACAAAGAGGAATACAGCCTCAAACAGATGCCCTACGCAGACCGTCTCAAAAAATTCCAGCTTTACTCTGTCGCATATCACCTACTCAGAGGCGATCTCTGCCTAACATACAAAGCATTGTCAAACTTAGAGCTGTTGGACATGCTCCACATAAAGAAATCCCACTCCCTCTGAGCTACACGCTCTAGGGACCTAAACCTTGTTATCACAATAAACAGAACATGCTGGAGGGATAGATTCCTGTCCCAGAGACTTCCCATACTCTGGAACAAACTACATATCTATATCAAACCAAGCTCCTCATTAGCACTCTTCAAGAAAATTCTGGATGATTGGATGGGAGATAGGAAATTTACCCTGGGTATCAATTCTGTGGCTCTGCTTGACAGGGGCACAGGAAAATTATTTTCTTGGGTGGAAAAAGCCAGGGTACCGTTTGGCTAGGCTTATATAGGCCCTAGGGCCAATAGCCTAGTACCTACCTATGAACCTGTGAACACACATACACAGTAATGTGCAATCATGTCACATCAACATGCTTAGGTAAGCAAGTTAATAATTACAAGCACATACACTGTCATGCAAATGTCAACTGAAGAAAAGTGTATGTCAACCACCCTGCTCATTTTTTAAACACCTTTATGGAATTATCACTTGTGACATAGACTCATTTACATTTATATAAAAGTAACCAAACAGTATTAACAAGTTCACATTTGCAAACATTATACTTCACATATATTGCTATATGTCATATGACCTAAGCAACATTACATAAATTATTCAATTCTTGATTTTTTTTAAACAAAAAGCATCTTTATTAAACCATCACTTATGACATAAGCAATCATACATTTATATAAATGAAAACAAACCACACCAACACAATCCTATCCAATCATTTTCAGTCAAACATTACATAGCTCATTTAAGCCCTGCCTTCTTTTAAACTTCATTCCTTCCCTGTATGTATTGTTCCCACAATTCCCATTTTTTTCCTATGTAGTTTGCTCCTACCCTTTTCTAAAGATCTCAATTCCAGTTGTTTTATCTCTGTTACTATATTCACTACTTCTAGTACAGTTAGTTTGGAGTTTGATTTCCATTTTCTAGCAATTGCTTTTTTGACAGCCACCATAATTAGATACAGCTAGGCTTTACCACATCTAGGCAGTTCCGATTCTGTATATAGCTCAGAAAAATCATCTTCCTCATCACACCAGTCTCCCCACCCAGTATCTCCAACAGTGCATCCCGCAGGGAATCCTTAAAGTCTGCCAATTCACTATACTCCTAGAAAATATGTTCCAAATTACCTCTTTCTTCTCTATCACACCTCTGTTTGCTGTCTACCTGAGGAAAAATTATCTGGAGTCTACTTGGGGCATAGAAATATCTATGTAAATATTTCCAAACAAAAAATCTTCTACATTTTGTTGCATATTTGGGAGATGTGCATATATCCTCCTATTGTTCCATTGTGAATTGCTTATCCAGTCTCTCTTCCCAATTTTTTCCATCCTCCTCTGATTGATTCTTATAGTTATCATGCAATATTTTATATGCTCGGCTAATTATTCCTTTTTTAATGACAGCTTCTGTTCTAGATTTTATAAAAACTCTACTGGTGCTGGTCTTTCACTTAGGACCCCCCACTTCTTTCTCTTTGCCTATACTCTGATATCAATCCTTGACAGGGAAGGCAATCTCTAACCTGCAGTCCATATAAATTCTTTGCATCTTCCCATTCTATCATCTTTCCCTCTCTAGTTATTTGCTCCCAATACCTTGGTTCCTTTGCCAATTTTCTCCAATAAAGTCCAGCCCCGTCTTGCCTATTGTCTGTATCCCTAATTGCAGTCATCCCTATCGGGCTAATTTCTCCTTTCTCCATTCCCATGTTGGCTTAGTTCTTAGGATAATTTCTGCTACTTTATGGATATAATATTCTGTATGATTATTGCTATTCTCCTTTAAAGGCCTGCATCAAAAATTCCAGTCTCTCCTTGTTTCTTGAGCTTCCCCCTGTTTCAGCAGCATCCTTTTCCACTATGAATTATAGTTTTCTGATTGTGCTATGTATAGGAGCCTTAACTGTATTGCTCTGAAATACCCCTTCAATTCTGGTAAACCCGAGCTGCCTTGTTCTGCTAGAAGAATCAGCTTATCCCACTTGACACTTGCAGTCTTCTCCTCCCAGATAAAGTCCTTCAGCTCTTTATTAATTGTTATCCACAACTTATCTTCTAGTTGATATAAATATGCCTGACCTGTGTATAAGTCTAAAGGGACAAAAAACATGTTAACTGCTTGTATCTTACTATCCATATCTATATAATAAAGCTTCCATTTCCTCAGTTTTTTAATATTGTTTATTTAGTCTCTTCCCACGTATCCTTAGCTGCCACACTAGAATAATTTTAATCCATACTAAATACTTCATTTTATCAAGTCCCCATCAATATGGATATTGCTGAAACAATTCATGTGTGGGTACATCATTTACCACTATTGCCTTTTGTTTTAGCTTCATTAATTTTGTATACCCAAAAGATTTGATAGTGTCTCAAAATGGTCCACAACACTGTACTGTCTCTTTCTTGTTTTGTCAGGTATAAGATAATATCATCTGCAAATAGAGCCAGGTTTTCTTGACTACCATAGCAATTATATCCTTGAATTTCTGAGTCCCTTATTTTCTTTGCCAATGGTTCTAAATATAATGCAAATAACAAAGGGAGAAGAAGACACCTTTGCCTAGTTATTCTACTCAAGCAGAAATTATCAGAGAAGACCTTATCCACTTAAATTTTTTGCCTCCGATCCCCCATATATCCTCTTAATAAACCTTATAATTTTTTTTCAGGAAATGCAAATGCTTCCATTGCCCTGCTCATAAAGTCCCAGCGTACTCTGTCAAATGTTTCTCTGCATCAAGACCTAGCAACAACAATGGTATTTTGTTAATTCTGCTTCTCTATGGATCATCAATGTTCTGTTAATGTTGTTAAATGTTTGCCACCCCTCCCCAAAACCACATTGAGCCATATCTATCAGTTTTGGCATTTCTTTTGCCATTCTTTTAGCCATTATAGACATGGACACTTTATAATCATAGTTTAGTATGGTTTAGAATTGAAATGGGCTTGAATGAAGCTGGATCTGATGGATCTTTACTCTCTTTAGGTATTACAGCTACCACCCCATTCTTCCAGGATGTTGGTACTTCTTCTCTTAAAATACTGTTAAACAACACCTTCCAGATCTTTATCAGTTTTTTCCCTCCTAGATTCCAAACTTCCACAGGGCTACCATCTATTCCTGGGGAGTTTCCTGTAGATTGGTTATACATCACAATTTTTTTCTCATCTCCTCCTATCCTAACCGTTAGTAATTGAGCCTCATCTACCTCTAACTTTTGTATATTTAATTCTTCCATAAACATTTCCATTTATATCTTTTCTTGATTTCCATATTTCTCTGCTTTAGACAGACTTCCCTGGATTTTCCAAAATATTTCTAATACCTCTACTGCTTACTACCTTCCTTGTTATAGGCTTCCTAAGCTTTTCAACAGCCCTTTCTACTTTCTGTTGCTTGAGACGTTGTATTAAAAGTTTGGTGCTCTAGTGTTACTATCAAAAAAATAGTTGCTTAACAGCAATCCTTCTAAACTTTTGCATATTATCAAGGTAATCCCTTATTTTCTACTTAGCATTCTGCAATTGCTCCTCTTCTTGTTCTGTGAGATTCCACCTATTCTTCACTGCTTTAACATTTGTTAGTCCATCTAAGTAATTCTTGTTACTTCTTAATCATAGCTCCCTTTCTTTTATTTCCACCCTATTTTTAAACTCCAACTTAATTATATCCCACTCCCTAGCTATATTTTCAGAAGAAATTTCTATTCTTTCAAATAGCTCCTCAATAATCTCCACTACCTATTCCTTAAATTCTACTCTTTTCAACAGATAGATGGGAAAACACCAGTGTCTCATTTTTGTTTCATTATCTTGTGTTTTTATTATATTTATTATTGGCGCAAGATCTGAAATAGTTATTGGGTGCATATCAAGACCTTCAATTAAATGCACATGTTCATGTGAAATGTAAATTCTGTATAACCTACCCCAGTTTTTCCATCTTTGGGAATAATATGTAAATGGACTACGAACTCCTATTACTGAATTCACATCTTCAGTGCCAAATATTTTCATACATTTCTTCAGACATCTATCCTCCATTGTTATACTTTCCCTTCTGGGTCCTCCAGACACATCTTCACTTCTGCAAATCAAATTCTCGTCCCCACATATAAGCAATATTCCATGCTGAAAACTGATTATTTCTACTAGAATTTCATGAAGCTCCATTATAGCAGTTTTAAATACATGCCAGTATAATCCTCCTCCCTTGCCAGTAGCCCCTTAACACTACAAATCTGCCATTATTGTCTTTTATATTCTCTTCTACCACTATTTGAGCTCCTCTTGCAATTAATATAAGTATCTCTTTTCTTTTGTCCCAGGTATTCTGCTGAATAACCATCTTGAAAACCTTTATTTATCAAATTTGCATGTTCAGTTCTTTCCAGGTATGTCTGCTGTAACATAGCTATTTGCACTCTACAATTGTAATATAGTTCACTGCTCTTTTTTTGTATTTATCTGTGATACCATTATCATTTAAAGACATTACAGAAAGCATCATTGTATTACAAAGTTATTATTCTCACCGTTTGTGTCACACCTTTTTGTTAAATGTCTAGTTCCTGATTTTGTGTTACATGCACTGTTTGGCAGGTTGAACTTTCACACATTTGTTTCTTGTCATATCCATTTGAGCCTATGTCACATCTTACAAAACTTTTTGTTTCATTGAAAGCCCTCAAAACATACCCCCCTAAAACCTATTAAATTAATGATAACACACAAAAACATGTACATCTTCAAATATTGAAGTTTTACCCTACTAATATTTATTTATTTGACATTTTTTAACTGGCTTGGTTCAACTGAGCCAGAGGCCCATTTTCAGTGGAGACCTGAGGAGAAAAGCAAACGGAAACTATAAAACATAAAGCGAATAGAAAAAATAAATACACAGCTATAATACAAGTACAGTGAATACTTTTTTTGAATATTTCAAGCATATTTATAAGTACAGGACAAATCTTAGAAGTCTTATGAAGCAAATAGCAAATAGAAAATATAGCACCTAAAGCAAATAGAAAAAAATCAATACACAGCTATAATACAAGTACAGAGAAGACATTTAAAGTAGTAATGATATATATACTGTATATATATATATATATATATATATATATATATATATACATATATATAGATACTATATATATATATATATATATATATATATATATATATATATATATATACATGTGATGTAATAGGAACAAATGTCCCAAAGTGACAGCCACATAGACTTGAGTTAACCTAAAAGGCAGGTTATCCATGCTAAGATTCATGGTGCAGTCTGTGCTTCTACTAAGTTATAACTGGTTTTGTCTTATCTTTATAGCTCTCCCAGCTGGGAATCCACTGAATGCTTTCACAGAACATTATCTCCAAGCCAGTTTTTCTTGTCCCCCACCAGCCAATCACTGTCCACCAGACTATAGCCAATTTCTTTTTATCAGATTGTCTCCATTGAGACATGAGAGCCAGAAATGAATTTCTCTTTATCAGATTGTTTCCATGGAACCATGAGGACCAGATACAGAACTGCTACTAAGCGTTATAGTTCATAGGTTCATAGGTAGGTGCTAGGCTATCAGCCCAAGGGCCTATGTAAGCCTAGCCAACAAGGTTCCCTGGCTTACACCACCCAAGAAAGTTATTTTCCTGTGCCACTGTTGAGCAGAGACACAGAAGTGATCCCTGGGGTGTATTTCCTATTTCCCATCCACTCATCAAGATTTTTCTTGAAGAGTGCTAATGAAGAACTTTGCTTGACATAGATGGGTAGCCTGTTCCAGAGTATGGAAAGTCTCTGGGACAGGATTCTATCCCTCCAGCGTGTCCTGTTTATTGTGGTGACAAGGTTTAGGTCCCTAGAGCATGTAGCTCAGAGGGATTGGGATGTCTTTAGGTGTAGCATGTCCAACAGCTCTGGGTTTGACATAGCTTTATATGTTAGGCAGAGATCACCTCTGAGTAGGTGATATGCTACAGAGTAAAGCTGGAGTTTTTTGAGGCAGTCAGTGTAGGGCATTTGTTTGAGGCCAGTAATCCTCTTTGTGAGGTACTTCTGTGGCCTTTCCAGCTGCTGCAGATGTCTTGTGAGGTACATTCCAAAAGGGGCATTGTACTCTATAATTGGTCTAATGAGTGTCGAGTAGAGGGGAACAAGGACCTTTTTTTCCTGGATGAGAACGCTTTTATGATGAGGTGTGTCACATAGAAGGACTTCCTGACTAATGTGGCGATGTGACTATCAAAGGAGAGACTACTGTCCACCTGGGTCCCAAGGTCTCTTATCACACATTCAGTGTTAAGTAGATTGCTGCCTATGTGGTAGTTCATGGGTACAGAGTTTTTACCAAAGGGGATGACACTGCACTTTTTGGTATTGAGCTTGTGGCCATTAGGCTCTGACACCAGGCATCTGTCTCAGCAAGGCCCTTCTGTAGGATGCCCACATCATTTGGGGACTTGACTATGGCTCCTAGTTTGCAGTCATCTGTGAACTTTGTTAGCCAGAGGCCTTCTGTTTTAGCCTGTACTTCAGAAACGTAGATACCAAACAGGAGAGGTCCCAGGACAGAACCCTGTGGTACTCCACTTGTCACTGCTTTGAGGTCATATTTGGAGTCTGCAACTTTTACAGTGTGGGTTCTTTCAGTGAGCCAGTTGGCAACCCATCTTGTGACATAGGGATTTATACCTAGTTTAGTGAGTTTAGCTATAATTCCAGAATGGGGGATGGTGTGGAAAGCCTTGGTGAGGTCAAGATAGGCTGTGTGAACCACCTTACCCTCATCTACGGCTTTGGCGACTGCCTCAAAGAAGTCGATCAGGTTCAGGAGGCATGATCTGCCTTTCACAAACCTGAACTGGGTGGGATCCAGAGTTTGGAGGTTACCAATGTCTTTGTTTATGAGTTCCATGATGATACGTTCAATGATTTTGCAGACCAGGCTCATCAGGCTAATAGGTCGATAGTTCCCGGCATCACTGGTGGCTCTCCCTTTGTGGAGTGGGATAACTATTGCTGTACGCCATTCAGTGGGCACAAAGCCTGATGCAATGCTATTATTGAACATGGTGCTTAAGTGGGAAGCCATTTCATTCTGAAGTTCGTGTAAAACGCAGCCTGGGATGTTGTCCAGTCCCATGGATGCAATGTTTTTGGCTTTAGAGAGTGCAGCTTTTACCTGTGTAGTTGTGATTACAGGGAATCTGCATTCTTCCTGCATAGATATGGGCCCTTTATGGGGTGAAGGGGGTAAAGTTAGCACTAAACCTATCTGCCAGGATGTTGGCAATATCAGATGGTTCTGTAATTTTTGTGCCGTTGTGCTGTAACTCAGAGCAGATCTAGGTGTTGCCATTGAGATTCTTGACATAGCTACAGAATGCTTTGTAGTTGTCCTTAGAATTAGTGGCTGTTTTTTTTTTTCATAGCTACCTTTGGCAGATCTTATAAGGGATCTCAGCTTCTTACTGAGGCTGACCAGGGAGCTCCTCCACTCATGGGATTTTACTCTCTTTTGCAACAGTTTCTTCCTTCTGTTGTACTGTTTGTTTATGACAGGGGACCTCCAGATTGGCTTCCTATTTTGGAGAATAGTGTCTTGGTTCTGTTTGGGATAGCACGATCCATGCACTCGTGTAAGTGCTTATAGAGTGCATTTGTGTAGGATTCAGCAGTTGTAATTGTATTTTCCATCTGCATGGGTGTCATGAAGTTCACCACTTCTGTCTTAAGAAGAATTAAGTTGGCTTTGGAGAACTTTTTTACCATAGTTTCCTTAATGGGGGGTGGGGGCGGAATGTGTATATCAAGGGTGATTAGCTTATGGTCGGATCAGACCAATGAGAAGTTGACTTCATGTGTGGAACACCGGTCACTCATGTTGGTAATGACTAGGTCTAGGATATTGTTGCTCCTGGTGGGGGTGTGGATAAGTTGATCCAGGGCATTGGAGTTTATGAATTCCAGAAACTGTTGAGCTAAGGAGTTGGTATATGAGTAGGTTTCCCAGTTAATGGTGGGGTAGTTGAAGTCACCCATTATTAGGGTGTTTGGTTGAACCCTAATATTTTCCAGTACATCAAGAAAAGAAGAGTGGGAATCCTGGGGCATGGTGGGGGATCTGTAGCAAGCTACAATTTGGATTGCAGTTTTGCCCAGAGTTAGTTGCACTTGGATAACCTCGGATGCATTATGCTGAGCAACTAGCCTGGAGGTGTGGATATCCTTAATGAATATGGACACACCTCTGCCTTTGTTGTTCAGTCCAGGTTACATGGCCAAAAAGTGTGGTATGAGTTATAGTCTGGTAGTGCAGGGGTGCTCTCTGGAGCCTTGAACCAGGTCTCAGTCACTGCACAGATATCGATGGTCTCCATTTTAAGGAGTGCCTCGAGTGAGTGTATTTTGAGATTTAGACTTCTAGCATTGAGTAGCATTACCCTCAGTTTTTGCTTGCCTGTTCCTGTTACGGTGGTGAATTTGTTATTTGAACCTTGCCTTAAAAGGCACTATAGGGGCAGTAAGAGCCTTAGCCAGTATCTGGAATTCCAGGGGTGGCAGGTGCAGGCCATCTGTGGCAAAGCACTGGGGTCTGTTGACCATGTCATCCCAAGCAGACAGATACTGGATCCCCTTAGAATGACACCAGAAGCTTAGCCAATTGTTGAAGCCAATCATTTTGTCTTTCTACTGCGGTATCATTCTGGGTGATGGCAGAATGCTACTCAGGGCTAGGGTCATACCTGCCTGGGCTACAAGATAGGAGCACTCTTCCATGTCTCTTTTCATGTAGTCCAGGGAGGTACGTCTCAGGTCATTCACACCAACATGGACAATGACAGAGTCATATTTTACTTGTTGTGGAGTTACCTGAGTGCATGGGTTATGTGGTGGATCCTGGCACCCGACAGGCAACTGACAGTAACCTTCTCCTTGTTTAGCCTGGTGAGTGGGACATCAGTGTGTCTGACTATAGAGTCACCTATGACTAGCGTGTTGGGTACGTTGTTTTGCCTTATTGGCTGTGGTTGAGCGGCACACTGAGTCTGTGGGCTATGTGTCACTTGTTACTAAATCAATCTAAGGTCCTTAATCATGTCATTCCCCCATTGAAGAATGAGAAAAAGCACATTCATTTTTCTTTTGTCATGCTCTTTTAACCAGGCTTTTTTTCCATTGCAGTGCCTACAATTCTTAAAACTGAACAAGAAGAAAGAAAAAAGAAGGGAGAAAAAAAAAAAAAAGAACAGCAATGCCTGTTTACAATCCCCATTATACTTAAAAATAGCTGAGAAAACTTTACTTTATAGCTTGCAAAGAAATCCATACATCACAAAAATAGTACTATTAAAAAATTATTAACCTACAGTTAACTTTCTCCTCTCTTTTCACCCTCCAAAGCATTTTCCAAACATTAATGACATGAAGTAGGGCATGTTCTTTAGAGTCCCCCACAAGTCCAACAAATTCTGAAAAAGTCCAATATTTCTAGATTTTATTCTTCTGTCATATTTCACAAATATTATTATTGCATTGTAATACCACATTAAGTTACTGGTTTTATTACTGCACGTTTCCATCTCCCAAATTCTGTCACTGCTTTGTTTCCAACGTACTGTCAATTCTTCTAGTCAACTCTCGTTCCCCTTCCCTCTATCCAACATTTTCCTTTGAAACATTGAAAAAGGTTTCACAGGTACAGTCTCTCTGTGGTCTTTATTACTGGAAGTACAAGGCAGAATCTCCTGTTTCACAGCTGACTTTTTTTTGTTGGACAAACTTTTGTATTTCTTTCTTAGCATGTGCTTCATCAAAAAATTATTTTGCCCTTAGCATGTGCTTCATCAAAAAATTATTTTGCCCTTCTAGGGAAGAATGCCTTGAAGACAGCTGAGTACACCAGCTTGAATCTCACACCTGCATCTCAACATTCCCTGGATAGTGGAATAAATTTACTCCTTTCTGCCTGATGTATAATGAGTAATCATTCTCCACAAACACTCTGCTCTCTCCCACATTTAGTACTTTGTCATTCTTCCACAGTTTTGTCAGAATCAACTCCTTCTACTGGTACGATTGCATCTTTTACTATTAAAGGTCTAGGTTGCTTTCTCATAGCCAGGTTTGGAGCATACATATGATGTGCCCTTTCAACTAACAACTCCTGCTGTGGAATACCAGTCCAGTTGCTTATGTGTACTTTTATAAAATTAATGCAGTCTGTTCCTTCCAGCTTCTCTGATATAGCTACAAATCTCAGGTTTTCCCTATGTTCTCTGTCCTCTAATTCCCTTATTTTTTGAAAAGTCTCTTCCTCAGCAGTCTCATATTCAGCCAGCCTTTTCTTCATTTGAACCTCTGATTTTTGCAGCTTTATCAACTCATCTGAATATCTGTTTAAAGCTTCCTCCATTTTTTCCAGCCTTTTGTTGTTTGTGTTGATAAAATCCATCAATGTTTCATTTATTTTAAAGGTTGCATTGCGTTTTGCTGAACAGATGCAGAACTTTCTCCCTGTCAGTGTTTCTTCCTCACCTTTTGTAGCTGATTTTTTTCCCAGTCCTCTGTATTTATTTTTTTCATAGCATCCAGGCAGTACACTTACTAGCCAGTTACTGAAGTTTACCCCTAAATGCAGGAGTCTACTGACCTTCTCTGCTGAGTTTCTGTATTCATACTGGGAGAGCTAGTTAAGCTTTTACTCAATGTGCAGCCATCTTGGAAGTCCAACCACCCTGCTCATTGTGGAGCAGAGGACACTCCTCTGAGCATCATTACAGCAGACCAGCAGTAAATCACTGAATGCTCACATGTCAAATAAACCTTTCTGTGTATCTGACTATGTGCACACACACGTTCAGTCATTTAATGTTTACAAATATTTCTGGAAGGTGTACACTAATGTCACTATGTCATGGGTGTGGAAATTGTACATACAACAAACATGGTGTAATGTACTGTGAAAGAATGTGTAACACTGTGTATAGATTAATGTTTCAATGCTGTTTGATGCAATCAGCAAAGGAGGACTGTACATACAGAAGATTTACCTGTACATGATCCATGGTATCAGTATTGCCAAACCATGACACAACACCACATCATGACAACTGCCATCCAAAAAACATATGGAATAACATGTCTGTATGTTTTACATACCTGAAATGGCAAACCAGAAATCCAAGGCATATCACACTGTTAATGATGGAGTATTGACAACATATGTTATCTTTCACCCCAGTAACACGCATGCTTATTGGCTACCTCTTGCAGCACTATCTGCAGGTTAACTGCCACAATATATGTACAGCTGCATGTGTGTGAAAAGTGTTATGTGTTAACGTGTGTCACACACACATTAACACCAAAGAAAATGTTGCATGATAATAACAACTGTATGACACATACATGGTATGCATGGGCAAGAGTGCATATACAGTCCAATCAAAGAAATGAAATCACCACATTGGCAGCATAACACAAGTGGAGCACAAAGATAATACTTACCAACCAGAAGGACCAGGCAGATGGAGATCAGACTACCAAATGATCTCACAAGATATTACCCTGAATGAATCCCACATAGCCTTGGCCATATTGTCAAAGAAGGCCCCTATCATGTCCCTTATCTGTGCTTGGGACACATAGGTCATGACCTCCCAAATCACCTCCCGAAAATCATCTATATCATGATTGTGTCAATGTCTCCTCCAGGGTGCAGACAGGATGGCTCAGCCAGGGATGGGTCCAGGTGTCTCATCATCATCATCACCATCACCGCCATCCTCGAAAGAAGCTGGCAGTGGCCTCGCATGTGCACATCATCTTCTTCAGATGGGTGAATGTCCACTGGTACCATGCTCTGTAAAGAGTAATTGCAAAACACAACATAAAAGAAAAGCAAATGTATATCATGCAGAACAGTCCAACGAATATCAGAGAACAACACAATATGATTATGATGACAATTTACACAGAGACTGAGACACGTCCATTATGGACAAAGTTACCTATAGCCCTATATGTAGTACTACTAAAAAGGACAACAGTATTCTTTGCTGAATAATTCTATATGCTTACAAACACACAGATGGGTCATTATCTTTGTAAAAATGTATGAATGCTCAAATCAACATATTGTACTGTCTGCATTCAATGATTTGTATGAACAGCCACAACATATCATTGTTAAAATAAGGAGACAGTCATCTGGCAATATTTGGACAATAGACAAGCCATATGACAAACCTTGAGACAGGCACCATAATATTTGGCTGAACAGACATCAGTGTAATGAGTTCGGTACTAAAAACAATTTGATATGTTCAATCAACACAACTGTTGACATATGCAAATGTAATACATCTGTTACTAACAATATTATATGTGTACAACTATATTCATTATTAACAAAAACAAGCAGCAATCACTACGCTGCAATAAAAAAAAAACTTATGGAATATGTTTGCTGATACTAAACTGCCACAATAAAATGGGTATCCGCTCAAGTGTCAGTCAATCTAGCCTGTAACATTGTATTTAAAATACACCCAAGGGGTAAGAAACAGTTGAAACAATAGTTTTAAACTGCAGAGTGCATGGTAGATGCAATATCAATGTTAACCTGCAAGGTGTGCTGAATATGAACTGCTACAATCAAATAGGTATCTGTTCAAGTGTCAGTCAACCTAGGCTATTACTGTGTTTCTACTAAAACTTCCATCTGAGGCAGATGCAATATCAATGTTGAACGGAAGGGCATGCTACACATTCTGCAAACACTGACACAGCAGACACCCAGTCACTCTGTAAGTAGGTAGGCTATGCACAATAGATCAATCATCAGAAAACTGGCATATGTGTGCCAATACATGCAGCATAATAACTAGTCAAGCCCTTGCAGTTACATATAAAACAGCCACCTTAAAAGATGTGTAACAGATACACAAAAGCAACTGTCATTTATGTTGTGGAGTTTGCTTGATTTTGTAATATTTAAAATTTTAGGCATTCAGGCAAAAACATTGGATCAAGAAAGAAAGGGAAAAAAAAACTTTAGTTAAAAAAAATCAGCAGTGGTTTTAAAAAATGATACTACACACCATACCTCTGAAACTCTTAACACAAGAAATTCATACAAAGCCTAAAATAATGGGGGGACAAAGGCCCAAAAAATATGGTCAAATTTTAAATATTTCTCTTAAACACTTAGGAAGTTATTAGAATAACTGCCTCTGTGTTAGCATACATTTTATGAAGGATATGAAGTAGAAACTCAAATGTATGACATTGAGTGGCTTCAATCTTCAGAGATTTGCCAGAAAGCCACAAATGTTATGAGGAGCAGACCAAAAATATGAGGCAAAAATCTGGACATTTTGCGAAAATCTGGACAGTTGTGAAATAGATATGCTGCACATAAAATGTAGAAGTGTAAAAATTAGTTATATAATGATATGTGAAAAAGCATAACAACTCAGAATTTAGATATTGTAGGGAAAGCATATTCATACACTTGTATATAAACGGAAAAATATACAAAGCAAGTGGGAAGATAAAGGGTGGTATTCACAGGCTGGGGGTTCTTAACTGCACAGTAATTATCCACGAAGAGCACCACTACATGTATATGCAAATAAACCTAGCACAGGTCATTTGCGCTAAGGAAATGCAAAGGCATTTTGAGAATGTGTGCTGAACAAATTGCTCAAACATACAGAAAAAATTCAACATTATTGGATTTTATCCACAGTGGCTGGGGTAAGAGGTTCTCTGGTTTGATCCTCGACTGGGGTGCCTTCTGTGAGGAGTCTGCATGTCCTCCCTGTGGTCATGTGGTTTTCCTCCGGGTGCTCCGGTTTCTTCCCACATCCCAAAGACATGCTGTAGGTGGATTGGACACTAAAATTGGCCCTAGGTGTGAGTGTGTGCATGTGTGTGCCTTCTGTGGAAGGTTCGACGCCAGGCTGGCAACTCGACACTGTAAAACTCCACTGCCAATCATGAGAGGACAGGTGATCCACTGTGGTGAACCCTAACTGAGAAAAGTCAAAAGAAGAAGAAGAAGATCCACAGTGGTAAGCAGAGATAACATGTAAGGATTTCACATACCTTAATGATGCATGATAGGTATTCCTGTATTTTAATCAATAAACATGTTATTGTGAAAAAGACAGGCCTGAAAACAAGGGAAGATGCATTTCAGTTAAAAAAATATGTTCTCCCTCCACTACTCCTCTAGCCTGTGCTTCCGCTCAAGGCACATGGCTCTGTTACGACTATGCTTCTAATCGCCTGAAGCAAAAAATAGAATGTATGAAAAATGTATTCCTCAAATAACATTGATATACATTTCTCGACCCAGTTTGTAGACATTTCTTTCTTAAGAACATTAGACAAGCACAATACTCATTTGACGTTTTTACATACAGGTGTTAACATCTTTGAACACAAATTGGAGGACATGAGATTTAAACATACAACCACAATCTACATTCAAACTCTAACCCTGAGAACTATATGCCTACCTAATGCATCTTAAGTGAAAAACAAGCTTGTTTTGAAGGCAATGAAAATATTTTATGTTATGACTTCATCTTGATGAGAGATGGTCTACTAATAATGCTCTAGGCTTAGTATTGTGAAGTATGAACATGTGCTGCTCATGTAGCTAAACAGCTGGAAAAATACATTCAGGTTATCACTGTGTTCAGATACATTAACAGTAATGAAAAGCCTACATTCCTCAGGCAGTGTGAATGTGTCATGTAGCATACAGCTTATGTAAACAGAACCATACATGTTGCTGTACATTAAGGGCACAGAACGTTATGTGTGAGGACCATTATTCCTTGTTAAATTGCACATCAGTAGGAAAATACATACATATTCCCTGTTCTTCATTTCAGCTGTTAGTCTGCCCATCCCAGTCTCTCAGAATTTGAGGATCATGTTGTTCTAATACTAACTTCAATATTTCATGAGAAAAAAAAGACCTTCATAGCATTTTTATAAATTATATTAAACAAAAATTGTTCAGACATATAACATGATTTAGCAAGATGTACTTTCCCCATCATTGAATAGCTGATGTGAATGGAATGTTACGGATTATGGATATATTAGTAGGAATTCAGTGAATAGCCAAGTTATTCACAGCTACGCTCAGAATATACATTAATATCAATAAGGATAATATGCTTCTATAAATAAATGTTATAGTTATATTAAAGCAAGAAACAGTTTCAGATATCTATGTCCCCTTTCCAGATTTGAACACACAGTGCAACAAAATATAGACATGGGGGCCTGTTTCCTTACATGCTAAACTACTTTTAAACAAATAAGTATTGCTCTCCAAAAAAATGTTGTTCATCAACTGATGTTCTCAAGGTGTTATGGACTATGGCCATATTCATAGAAATTTGAAGACTATACCATACACAATATAAACCTTAAACCTTAATATTAAGTATTGCAATATAGTTCTTCCAAAAAATGCTATGGGTGAAGTCAACCAAGATTAACAGGTAGAGATATATGTTTCTTCTATGTGGTTTGGAGCCCACAACACTCCTAAATTGAGAAATGTTGGCCGGTTGCTTTACATGTCGAGCTAACATTCAGCAAGAAGTTCATTGCAGAAAACATGTACTGAAGGTGTTTCTTAACAATCCTATGGCAAATGAATGAATACAGAAAATGCATACAATTTTTGGACCTTTCATTGTAAAGAAATAGCAGTTATCACCACATATCTAAAGCATATGTTTAAGCAATGATGCAGGCATTACTTTTCAAATTAAATAAATGTGTCTGTCTAATTGTTTAGGAGGAATGATGTAAGAAAGTTATATATGTGTTTGCATTCCAACTTGTAACAGTCAAATAGGTGATGCAATGACACTGTAAAAGAAAACTAGGCACCTGTGATGCACGAGAACAGAGGCTATGGGAAATTGTGTAATATGGATATTATATGTGTTAATACATAAAATAACACCATTATCGAACACATATTTAAGAGGACAGTATTTACCAAGTCCACTTAATTATCCCCTTGAGCTAATTATCACAGCAGCTAATAAATGGTAATAAAAGCATCTATATGATACATATGGTACAGAGATATATTTATAAAATCCATAGCAATGCTCATGTCTATGTGGAATATTAGTACTTACTGTAGGGATCTACAGGCTGCCTCCACACCTCAGCAACCTTCCTTCGAAGCTCCTCTGCATCTCTCTGATGTAAGTCATCATAGCGGTAACAAACTTGCACTCCATTGTAGTAGATCCCCATCCTCTGTTGTTGCTACATCACAATCCAGTTCAGCATGATCATAGTGAAGTTCCTGGGTCTGGCCCTCATCCTCTGCTCCAATCTAGTGTACACAGCCAACATCTGTGTCATCTCTACATTGGCTCAGTTGTGCACATGGACACATCTCAGCCTCCGGGGAGTAACCATCATGTTCCTCAAGTAGTAGAAATCTGAAAAATACAAAAACATAGAAATGCTCACTGAGTTACCACTTGGTTTGTAGTTAATAGTGGTCTGATCAATAAAAGTATAAAATCAATATTTGAAAGTAGCTCTGATGTCATGGTATAAGATCATTGCAAGATAACAGGCACATGCCACACATGATACTATTTATCAATACCTATTGGCTGTTTACACTGTACACCTGGATGTTTCAGAGCATAACAGCAATTTACATGGAAGTACATGAATGGGATTCCAAAACCTTGAATTTTAATTAAAATCATTAATTATGTATGGCACAAATGGTAGTTAAAATTGTGTGCACACAAGGTGCACTTTGATTCTGTGATTTAGAGTGAGAGGTACATTGGCAATTAGTAGAATTCCTGCTGTTGTGATTAGTACATCTCTTAAGGTTACTATTTTCAAATGGTACATCTTTAAATTCATATTTACTAAAAATGGTAATTTTAACAGGTTGTCATATGTTACGGGAGTGATGTTGTTTTGAACCTTATGCATACAGGTATTGTCCTTCTAAATAGTTTATTTCAGTCCCTTATGTAGTTGTATAGATAGACTTCCACTACAGATGTTAACAGTATATGAAGAATGATTTATGGGTTATCTGTAGTTCTCACTACTAATTCCTTGCACTCTCTGGTGTAACTACAGAAAGCTACAGATGCCGACACTATCTGTACTTAGTATGTGATGTTGATATTACAGATAATTCTCATTTCATGTTTCCTAACAAAACTGATATAAACATGTGCTCTTGCTGTTACAGATATGTCTTTAATGATGATTCTTTACAAAAGTATTATCAGTACTGCCTCAGTATAGTACATATCCATACTGTCTGTGGCCTGGCCTAAGTTCTTCAGATTGTTATGTGTTGTAGTATTTGAATGTGACATGCACATAGACTAATGTGGCATAATGATGTTGGCTATGGATCTCTATGAACTATATATGTACTGTAAGGGGTTCTAATCCCACTCACAAACTGTAAATATATTACATGTTATGTTGATTTTACCAATGCTATCCATGAAGGCATTATTATTACTTGTAATAAGGCCCATTAGTATTCATCACATACAATGTTATACAGACATCTGTGCACTGAAATGCATAATGTTTATATTGACATATGCTGTGCACAGAATGAAATGGGTAAATGGGCTCAAACACAAATGTTATCATGTGTGTATCACTGTATTTCAGATGGCCAACCATCTTAGGGGTGACAGCTTCTCCCCCCCAGGAAAATTACATCAAAATTGATGCTCCCCGCCAACATGGAAGGAGACTCCTAGGTTGTTCAGGTAGTACTGTTTAGAGAAATGAAATCTGAATGGACCTTACCAACATGGTCAGTGCAGCTGGTGGCCACAAGCAATCCCATGAGGCCTATGCATGACACTGCTCAGACATGATTCTTCATTCAGCCAGCAGAGTCACACATTATGAGAGATCAACGAATGCCACCTGTGATGGACCACCACTGACTCCCCCAATAACATCACAATATTTTTGGCTTCACTGCATATAGCAAGAGGGGAGTAATGCATCCCTGGTGGTGGGATTGAAGCTGGGGTTCCAGGACAGACATAGGTTCATAGGTTGGTACTAGGCTATCGACCCTAGGGCCTATACAAGCCTAGCCATAACAATTCCCTGGCTATTTCTTCCCATACTATTTACTTTTCTGGACCCCTGTCTAGCAGAGCGACTGACGTGATCCCCGGGGTGAATTTCCTTTCTCCCATCCAATCATCAAGGTTCCTTTTGAAGTGGGCCAAAGAGGCACTCTGCTTAACATGTATGGGCAGTCTATTCCAGAGTCTGGAGAGTCTCTGGGTCAGGAACCTATCCCTCCAGCATGTTTTGTTTATTGTGATGATAATGTTTAGATCCCTGGAGTTGTGGCTCTGAGGGATGGGGATTTCTTTAAGTGTAGCATGTCCAACAGCTCTGGGTTTGACATGGCCTTGTATGTTAAGCAGAGATCGCCTCGGTTTAGGCGACATGTGACAGAGTATAGCTAGAGTTTTTAAGGTGGTCAGCATAGGGCATCTGCTTTAGGCCTGTGATTCTTTTAGTGAGGTATTTCTGCAGCCTTTCCAGTTGCTGCAGATGTCTTGAGAGGTACATACCAAATGGGGCGCTGTATTCTTTAATGGGTCTAATGAGGGATGAGTACAGTGGGACAATGACCTCCTTTTTTCTTGATGAAAAGCCCTTAGTGATGAGGTGTGCCACATAGAAGGATTTCCTGACTGTTGTGGCGATGTGGTTATTGAAGCTGAGACCACTGTCCACCTGTGTCCCTAAGTCTCTTATCACACTTTCAGTGTTTAGTGTACTGCCACCTATTTGGTAATTCACGGGTACATGTTTTTTCCCAAAGGGGATAACTATACATTTCTTGGCATTGAGCTTGAGCCCATGGTTCTGGCACCAAGCATCTGTTTCTGTAATGCCCTTTTATAGAGTATCCACATCATTTGGGGATTCAATAATGGCTCCCAGTTTGCAGTCATCTGCAAACTTTGTTAGCCAGAGTCCATTAGTGTTGTCCTGTACATCAGAGAAGTAGATGCCAAGTAAGAGAGGTCCCAGGACTGAACCCTGAGGTACTCCACTTGTCACTTGTCTGGAGCTGGATTTGGAGTCAACTACTTTTACAGTGTGGGTTCTGTCAGTAAGCCAGTTGGCAACCCATTGAGTGACGTAGGGCTTAATGCCCAACTTAGTAAGTATATCTATGATTCCAGAGTGGGGAATGGTGTCAAAGGCCTTGATGAGGTCCAGATAGGCTGTGTGGACTGCCTTACCCTTGTCCATGGCTCTGGGGACTGATTCGAAGAAGTCAGTCAGGTTCAGTAGACAACATCGGCCCTTTGCGAACCCAAACTGGGTGGGGTCCAGTGTTTTAAGGTTGCCAATGTCTTTGTTTATAAGTTCCATGATAATACATTCCATGGCCTTGCAGATCAGGCTCATCAAACTGATTGGGCGGTAGTTCCCGGGATCTAAGGTGGATCCCCCCTTGTGGAGTGGGATAACTGTAGCTGTGTGCCATTCAGTGGGCACAAACCCTGAGGTGAGGGTATGATTAAACATGACACTTAGGTGAGGTGCCAGTTCATTTTGTAGTTCATGTAGTACACAGCCCTGGATGTCATCTGATCCCATGGATGCTTTATTCTTAGCTTTGGAGAGTGCGTTTTTTTACCTGTGTGGCCATTATTACCGGAATTTGGCAATCTTACGGTATTGAGATGGGCCATTTAGGGGGTGACAGGGGGGTGACGTTGGCACTGAATTGATCTGCCAGGATACTGGCAATATCCATGGAATAAGTATATTTAATGCCATTCTGTTGTAGCTCAGAGCAGATCTGAGCATTGCCATTTAGATTCTTGACATAGTTATAGAATGCCTTGTGGTTGTCTTTGGAATCTTTGCAATTTTATTTTCGTAACTAGCTTTGGAGGATTTTATGAGGGATCTCAGCTTCTTACTGAGGCTGGTAAGGGAGTTTTTTGCATCCTGGGATTTTCCTCTTTTTTGCAACAATTTCTTCCTTTTGTTGTAAAGTTTGTTTATGGCAGGGGACCACCAGACTGGCTTCCTTTTTTTGAAGTAGAGCATCTTGATTCTATTTGGGATGGCACGATTCATGCATGAGTGGATGTGCTCATACAGTGCCTTAGTGTAGGGCTCAGCAGTCGAACTTTCAGTTCCCATCTGCATGAGTGTCATGAAGTTTGTAACTTCTGACTTGAGTAGAATGAAGTTGGCTTTGGAGAAGTTTTTTATGGAGGTTTCCTTACTGGGGAGAGGGGGTGGGATGTGGATATTAAGGGTGATTAGCTTATGGTCTGACCTGACCAACGAGGGGGTGACCATAGATGTGGAGCATCAATTTCCCATGTTGGTAATGACCAGGTCTATGATATTGGAGCCCCTGGTGGGACTATGGATTAATTGATCCAGGGCATTGGAATTTATGAATTCCAAGAACCGTTGGGCAAAGGTGTTGGTACACAAGTAGTTTTCCCATTTAATGGCAAGGTAGTTGAAATCACCCAGTATTAGGGTGTTTGGTTGTATATTAATATTTTCCAGTATGTTTGGAAAGGTGTAGTGATAATCTTGGGGCATGGTGGGGGATCTGTAGCAAGCTACAATTTGGATTGCAGTCTTACCTAGTGTTAGTTGCACCTGGAGAATTTCAGACGCATTGTGTTGGGCAACTAACCTGGTGATGTGAATATCCTTGGTTAATATGGACACTCCTCCACCTTTAGTGTTTCGATCCTGGTTTGGTGGCTGAAAAGTGTGGTAAGAGTTGTAGCCTGGTATTGCAAGGGTGCTGTCTGGAGCCTTGAACCAGGTCTCAGTTACTGCACAGATATCGATGTTCTCCATTTTTAGGAGTGCCTCGAGAGAGTGCATTTTGAGGTTTAGACTTCTAGCATTGAGTAGCATTACCTTCAGATTTTGCATGCTTGAACCTGTTACGGGGGTGGTTTTGTCCTTTGAACTTTGCCTAAAAAAGGCACTATAGGGGTGGCAAGAGCCTTAGCCAGTAACCTGAATCCCAGGGGCGACAGGTGCAGACCATCTCTGGCAAAGCATCGTGGATGTATTTATTTCCATTACAGGAATGTGTATTGTGACAATCACTGCATATTGCTGTAAGATGCATATTCATCTATTGTTGCTTTTGATTTACAGTAGCAGAGTTGAATCATGAACACTCTTCAACAAAGGGTGAGGATGATGAACATAAATATAATTACATGTACTGGCACCTCTGAGTTAGACAGAGAAGTCCAAACAACATTTGTAAAGCTGTTTGCATTAATATTCACAGATCCATCTACTTTGGGTCTACACTAGGGATTGGCAGGTGAGTGTCTCTGTACTATTACTGTAAACACTACCTTGTTAGTGCTTCCACCTCATTTTATGGCACTGCTATTTACTGTTATATTGTTGTTTCCCTACCATTTAACACTACAGGTACATCCAGTGAAGGGGCAAGCCATGCATTTTCAAGTACAAACAGACCAGGTATGTTTCAGCAACATTACCATAGCTTTCAGCAATGTGTAGCACATGTGATACCTGACATATTTGTCAATATTTGTCAATAAAGGCTACTCTGGTGTATAGTTGCAACATCCATCAAGTGAGCATTTGCAGCCAATATTAATATGTTACATATGTGATGCTGTCACTATTCATTTTGCTAAATACATGACTGTTCAGTTTTTCTCTTTACTTTCTCACTGCAGGATCCACAGTACAACCTACAACCTCTACACAGCAGGAGTCTGTCAGTGGTATGATACTTTGTATTTTACATACCTGTCCTTGTTGTTAATCCTGTAGCTGACCTCTATTAATACTGTGTCCTTCGCATCAATATCCTCAAGTGCACATACGAGTGGTATGTGTAATGTCATGCATTCTGTATGTTTTAACTGTTCTCACCTGGTTAATGGTATAAATGATGTGATCAGTAATGCTTGAATTTCATCCCAGTGCAATACCATCATCTTCCCATGAGTGTTTCCCAGGTGTGTTCCTTTTTTTATAAATTGCATATGTCATGTATGTTGCCTATGCAATCACTTATATACTTATTTAATGTACATTCCATGAAACATACATACAGTAGACCTCACGTGAAGTCATTAGTATTTGTAACATTGCAGTGAGATATATATAATTATATATATCTATATACCATATGTCTTTGATATCCATCATGTGATGTAGGCACACTGTGGTGATCTGTGTCATTGCATCTTGTAGAACATCAACTATCTGTATCATCCAGCAGCTCATCCAGCTATCATGATGTTGTCTATGATGTGTCACAACATGGTAGTATGGCCCCTTGACAGTGATGTTGCAGCAGATATGTCCTCAGATGTGGAGGTCCACTTTTCTAGCCATTCAGAGGATGCTGCCACAGTGGATGAACAAGATGAGGCTGTGGACAAACACACCACAGATGAGAGCACTGCTGCTAGCAGTTCCACACAAAAACCGGAAACAGTGCATTGCAGTAGAAGTAGGCAAGCAGGTGTACATGGTCAGGTGTCAGAGGGTGTCCTCCTCCTGCTCCAGACCAATGGATGGTCACAGCAATGGCATTGTTTAGATGTCCATGCACTTGCCCATGCCACAGAACATGTGGCACACCAGCTTTGTATCATAAATGAAGGACAAGAGTGCAGGCACAGTGAGATTATGGCTGCATTGTCCACTCAAAATGGACAGTGTAAACCCTGGCTTCTACTGTACTGCAGCAGTGTCTTACTACCAGCAGGATTCTGTGTTCCATGACTGTGCTCAGCAGATTGCAACCTGTGAGAGACAGCCCACCTGTCTGCAGACCCACCACTGGCCATCAAGAATTACTGTCTGTGGTTCAACCTGGCCATTTGCTCAGATCTCACCATTCACAAGTCCTTCAAACTCACAGTGATGCTACTTCATCTCAACATGGAGTTGTACCCCATCCATGTCTGTTGTGGTGCCACCAGGGCAAGATGTGTCTGTATATGGTCACAGCAGGGTGGACCATGATGTGAGAAGTCAGCAAGGTTGCTCGAGACTGCATTAAAGTGTGTCCAACTCTGTAGTACACAAAGCTGGCTCATATTACACCAGTCCCACTATACTGTGATATGTGTTTCTGAAATTAAAATTTCTACATTATATCCTGCGTGATTTCTTTTTTTTTCATCTTATAATAGGGTACAGATAAGTATGTGTAGCACTGATGTGTCTATTGTTTACCATACAGTAATACAACAAACAGTGTGTATGCATACCTATGTCAGTTGTGCCCTGAGTTGCTGATCTATGTTTTGATACATTTGCATATGTTTATGTTGAAATATGTTATGCTTATGTTATGTGTGATGCTCAGTGTATACATCTACTGGGTACTTGCCCTTAGATGCAATCTGTGTTGCTGTGGTGGTGCCATACCTGAACATCAGTGTTCAGTCTGTTTACTTATGTACATGTGGATTGTCATGACTCAAATATTTGGGTCAGACACTGCCGTGTTACTTGGGCCTGCACTTGTGGTTGCACCCTACATTGCCTACACCTGTGACTTCTGTCCCCTATGTCCTCCTGCCCCTCTGCCAATACCTGCGGGATGTGCTCCTCAGACATTTGGGGGTCTTGGGGTAGTTCACTCACACCTGCAGCTGGAAGACCGCCATGTGCTCTGGTTAGCATGTGGTGCAGCATGGTGCTCGCAGTTAGGATCTGTGCTGCCTTCTCAGCTGTATGTTGCAGTGAACCACTGAATGTGTTCAGACATCTGAACCTAGCTTTCAGTACACTGAACACATGCTCTGTAGTGTTTCTGGTTGTTGCATGTGCTCTAGTGCAGGCCTCCTGTGTAGGGTTGGATGGTTCACAGTACAGGGTCATTAGCCACGGCTCAAGTGGATAACCACAGTCACCTGTTGTGGGGAATAAAAATACTTTTGATCAGAATGGATATTGTTCAGAGGGGTATCTTTAACTTGCATCCTAGCTGTGTTCCTGTACTTACCCAGTAGCAGTCCCTCAGGTATTTCACCTTGCTGGAATGCAGCCCTGAGCTTGGCTTTTGATGGATGGCCATCCCTTTCTCTTAATGTATTGGTCTCCTTCTGGATCTACTGGTGTGTTAATAGGTATGTGTGTGTGCAATATGTTGCACTGAGTGCATGTGGGAAGTTTGCAATGTTACAGAACTGGGACATTACATTTCTCCACTCCATGGGGTTGGATGAGAAGTGTATGTAGTCATCCACCCTGCTGCACACTGCTTGCAGGAGTTTTTCCAGGATACGAGTGGCAGCTGTCTGTGATACTCCCACAGGATACTCTATGTGTCTCTGGAATGTACCAGATGCAAGTACACCTAGGCTGAGACACACTTTGGTTTCAATAGGATGGGGTTTCTTCCTGGGATTTGCACAGACGTGTGCTGCACACATGTTGCAGACAGCCTGCACCAGTTGTCTGTCTAAATGATATCTGTCTATTATTTGCTGTTCTGACAACTACTTTGCTTGTCTTGCTCTGACTCTAGCTGACTGCCTTCTATAACGCAAAACCACAGACTCATTTATGGCTTGCCTCACTGCAGCCTGTTGCAGTATATTAACAGCAAGCTGCATTTTTATATGATTTTTTTTCAGGTTTGCTATGGATTTCACTGTGCTCATATAATTCGGTTGAACTCCTTGGCATCCAGAAAGTATGCACCAATGATTTTTGAAACTTAGTAGGCTTGGCTGTTTGCCACATTTGTGTTGCATTGTGTGTGCAACGTGTTTTGGAATCAGACCTGCGTGAGTGAAATCCCTAATTATTCTATGAATACTTAAGTACTCGTTCTAACTTCAGCAATGCTTCTGGAATTGCACCTGCACCAGATGCGCTGAAATCATCCTTTGGCAAGCTGCACTGTCTGCAAATAGCTTCTGCATGCCTTACAGAATCTGGCCCATTAAGTGGCTACGGTAATTAAATCTCAATGGACCTGTTGCTGAAAAGTGATTTCTGAGTTTTTTTCCCCAGAATCCACTTAACACCCTCTTTCTACAGGTCATGCCACACAAGGAAATCATTTTTTAAAAATTCTATGTAAATAGAAAGACAGTGGGTTGAGTTGCAGATATCTTCTACATCTTCTAGAGCATATTTTCATTTTCAGTTTTTTGCTTGAATTACTTTTGTTTGTGTTCTCAGAGCAGCTCTTATTTCATTAACACTAGTTGTAACTAGCTGAAATGCATGTTTTAAGTCTTCCAACTTGTTTTCTTTCAGCTGTTGGCAGATCCTTTACCACATTCAGCCTGAGGTATCAAAACTATTGTAATCCAGGACTGTTCAATCTTGCATCTTCTTCAAAGAACTTTTAATAAACATTTAAACCAGTAGACTATATTGCTATTCGCCAGTGCTGGAAATGGGAAGAAGTGTGTTTCTTTTATCTTGAATATTGGCAAAATGTGCTGTATTTGTTTAGAAATATTTTCCTTACAATGAAGGACAGAACAAAGTAAATCTGTCTTTTCTGTTCCAGAATTTGGGTTATTTTTTTTTTCTAGTTAGGCAGAAATGTCTCTGTGCATGACATTTTTCCATCTCTGTTGTATTGATAGCTACACCCTTGACTTGTGACTCTGTAGCATATCAGTACTTCCTTCAAACCATAATCATTGAGCATGAAAAATTAGTAGTTTTCTATGTTGTGAACATTGCTAGGATTTGTAAGATTATGGGATTCACTATTTTTATATGGAAATGGTCTTTCATTTTTAACAGCAGATTATGGGTGAGTTGCTACCGTGCATCAGGTATTCTATACTTTATTGGTATTTTTTCATATGCCCTACATGCCCCAACAGCTAGCTACTGAGCACCTGTTGTGCCCCGGGAAGAAAAAGAACCTAGAGCCATCATTGCCTCTGATTCTCCTCATGAAGAACTCTCCTTTGGCAAAACAATTAGAAGATTATGTAGAATTTTAATTGGGAGGGTAAGAGATATTACACAGTAGTTCTCAGGCCCATGCCTGTCCCTACTCTACTTAGAGCTTTAGAAGACATCTTCCTTTCAGCTTCTGTAGCACCTGAGTTTCAGCCACCTACACCTAACAAATCTGACAGATGTACAAGGCCCAGAGGCATAGCTGACACAGCCAGTACCCTGTGCTGGTCTTTGGACTAGCTCCTCAACCCTTCAGCTTTTCAAGTGATGAACAAATACTAGAACATAAATATGGTCTTTTCCTTGTGCTAGCAAGGTAGCCAGATACATGCTCCTCTCTCCAGAGCCAGCTCTACAATAAAAAGCAAAAAATAAATAAAATAAAAAACACACAAAAATGTTCACTGGTTGCACGGGAACACCAACCATATGGCCAGATACACATACCCTCCCTCCTTCCCCAGAAGAGCAAAAAAAATAATAAAATAAAAGTCGGTGATTAGGTACCTGGAGCTTCTGAAATACAGGAGCCAATCAGATCTCATCTTGCAGAAAAAGTATATATGTCAACTACTTCATGTTTTCCTGCTGTTAATTATCATACACACACAACAATGTACCTTTTATGTAATTTTGACAACATGACTAAATTTATGTCTTATCTCCTGGACAGTGACTCTGGAACTGCTCTGCAGATTATGAGTTCTTTTGCCTCTCAGGTTGCACTGCATTCTATTAAGTGTGCATATGGAGTGGTGGATTCTTCCTCCAGGGCTGCTTCTACTGGTTTTATGCTGAGAAGATTCTCCATTTTAAGGACTCCAATCTCTACCAAAAGATGTAAAAGGCTTTTAGATACTCCTTTAGAAAACAATTTCCTTTCTGTCCCTCCCTGCAGTGATTTTAAAAAAAATTGAAAGAATGTGATAAATTATGTAGAAATAAACAAGCAACAAAGATTAGTGCTCCATTTTAAGGACTCCAATCTCTACCAAAAGATGTAAAAGGCTTTTAGATACTCCTTTAGAAAACAATTTCCTTTCTGCCCCTCCCTGCAGTGATTTAAAAAAAATTGAAAGAATGTGATAAATTATGTAGAGTTTTAAACAACTGTTTTTAAGGTAGAAAGGGCCTACAACCCAGGCACTTTCTACCCTAAAATGTCCACCCACCAAAAAGGCAAAATTCCCATACGTTATGGCAGGACAGGCCTTAATCTGCTTTCAAGGGAGCAAAAGACCTTTTCCAAAACAAAGTTTATGCTTCTGACTATCTCTCCTCCATTCCACTTCTCCACTTCTTCCATTCCCTCCAGTCTTTTATTATTTAGAGGGGCTAAGAAAGGCTAAAAGTATTGCAGAATAAAAGAAATCTCACAGAACAATAAGAGATGCAACTGCATCTCATATATTTTTTGATTGTATTAATATAAAAAAATTCTGGGAAGAAATTACTATTTTTCTCCAAGCTATATTCACAGATACCTTTATTTTAACCAAATCTTTAGTCCTCTTAAATGTTACTGATACTATTGGAATGAATAAAAAAGATCTATACCTACTTTGGTCCATACTAGCTGTGGCAAGGAAATGTATAACTAGAAAGTGGAAGTCTCCACAAGAACCTACTCTGGAAGAATTCTTGAGACTGATGGAAGAAACAACGATATTAGAAATCAAGGTGAAGGAATCGAGAATTTCACCTAAAACATGGACAAACAATCCTTGGGAAAAAATTTTAACTCTTATTGAGACATTAAAATGAACCCTAAATAATTAATGTGTAACTTTATACTTTATTAATTGAATATTATACATTTTTGTAACTAATTTCATATATTTTATTAATTTTTTCCCTCCTTTGTTCAGGTCAATTGTACATAGTGTATATAAAGGTTTATAATACTTGTTTATTGATGACTGTATTGTTAAACATTATATTATTTGGAAAATAAAAAAATTATTTGAAAAAAAAAAGAGATGCAACTGCAGAGTGCTAAAGAGAAAATAAAGGAGTATTTGGACAATATGTATTAGTTTAGAAGGATTGCTGTTACGTTACTGTTTTGATAAGAACTCCAGAGCACAAAAACTTTTACTACAATAACTTATCCAACTGAAAGTAGAAAGGATTGTTGCCAGACGTAGGGAGCCTATGACAAGAAAAATAACCACAGATTCTATAAAGGTACAAAAGATATTCTGGAAACTCTATGAAAATTTGTTTAAAGCAGAGGAATGTGGAAACCAAGAAAGAACAGAAATGGAACTATTTATGGAAGACTTAAGTATCCCAAGGTTAGAGGTAGATGCAGCTCAACAACTAACAATTAAGATAGGACTAGATGAAATAAAAACAGTTATATACAATCAATCTGTAGGATATTGTCCAGGAATAGATAGTATTCCTGTGGAAGTTGGGAAGCTAGGAGGGAAAAATTGATAAACATCTGGAACATTTGGTATAACAGTATTTTAAAAGGAGGAGAAGCTCCAACATTCTGGAAGAAAGCTGTGGTGGCTGTAATACCTAGACATGGAAAAGACCATCAGACGCAGCTTTATATAGGCCCATTTCAGTTTTAAACCATGGTTATAATTTTTTTATGTGTATAATAACTGAATGAATGGCAGAAGTGTTGCTAAAATTGATAGATATGGATCAATGTGGTTTTGTGGAAGGGAGGCAAACATGTGACAACATCAACAGAACAAAGATGATCCAGAGGGACTCAGAGTGTAAAAAAATACTACTGTTGTTGGTGGGTTTTGATGTAAAGATAAAATTCAGCAGACTAAGCTGGGATTTTATAAGTACAGCTATGGAAACATTTGCATTACCTGACACAGTAATACGGTTAATTAGGATGACAAATGAGAGATCGGAGGCAGAAATTAAAGTGGGAAGGTTCTTCTCTGACAAGTTGTGTCTGAATAGAGGAGCCAGGCAGAGGTGTTCTCTTTCCCCTTTGTTATGTGCTTTATATTTAGAGTCATTTGCAAAGAAAATAATGGACTGAGAAATGTAAAAATATAATTTTTACAGTAATCAAGAAAAGTTGGTTTTATTTGCAGACAATATGATTTTGTACCTAATAAACCCAGAAAAGGACATCTCAATGTCTGAAAATAGACCATATTGACATATTTCCATTTGCAAACATTATATATCACTTATAATCTGTTCAGGCATTGTCAGTCCAATATTACAAAGCTCATTCATTTCCTGCCTTCCCTTACACCACATTCCTTCTCCAAAACATTATTCTGCATGTGTTGTTTACACAATTCCAATTTTTTCTATGTAATTTGCTCCTACCTTTTTCTAAAGACCCCACTTCCAGTTGTTTTATCTGTGTTACTATATTCATTACTTCTAGTACAGCTGGTTTAGATTTTGATTTCCATTTTCTAGTAATTGATTTTTTTGCAGACACCATAATTAGATTCAGCAAAGCCTTACTATGTCTAGGCAATTCTGATTCTGTATCATTGCTCAAAAAAACTCATGTCCTTAGTTACATCAATTTGATCACACAGTATTTCTGCTAGAGTAGTTTGCAGTGAATTTTTAAAGTGTGCCAATTCATTACACTCCCCAAAATATGTTCACAATTGCCTCTTTCTTTCCCATCACGCCTCCAACATTTCCTGTCTACCTGAGGAAAAAATCTTTGGAGTCTGCTTAAATTATAAAAATACCTATTCAAACACTTCCAAGCAAAGACCCCACATCTTCTAGACTTTGTTGCATATTTGGGAGCCATACATACATCCTCCCATTGTTTCTTTGTGAATTGCTTATCCAGTCTCTCTTCACAATCCTGTCTAACTTCATCTGATTAATTCTTGTAGTTATCATTCAATATTTTATATGCCCTACTAATTATCCCTTTTTTGACAACAACTTCTGTTCTAGGTTCTACTAAGAAATCTACCAGTGCTGGTCTTTTGCTTGGGATCTTTCCTAAGTTTCTTTCTCCTTGCCAATAGTCTGATATCAATCCTTGATAGGGAAGATGATCTCTAGCCTGCAGTCCAAATGAATTCTTGGCATATTCCCATTCTATTACCTTGGTTTAAGCCAACCATACTTGAACTAGTGAATATTGTAACAGAGTTGAAGAATAGGATGTAGGATCTTTAAAAAAGGGTAGCAGTAAATTACCTAGAAAACAGTGGAAACAATGTGTGCTGAAATATATTTTGCAGGAGGAATGAGATTTAAGAAAAGGCATGAATTTAACATTTTATGTAGTATTGTATTGATTATATTATATAGAACAGTATATGTGATGTATAATGTCTATACATGTGAACTTCTTAATATGGTTTGATTACTTTTGTATGAATGTAAGTTTGCCTATGCCACAAGTGATAATTCAATAAAAGTGTTTCTTTAAAAAAAAAGAACTAAGACAGCATGGCAATAGAGAAAGGAAATTTACTAAATAAGATGACTGCAAGTAGGAACATAGAAAACAGGCAAGAGGAGGCTGGAATTTATTAATGAAAATTAGCAAAGGAACCAAGGTATTGGAAGAATATTGCAAAGAAAATGGACTGAGTACTGAGTTCACTCTGACAACGACACAAAGTATCAAAATTGTAGAATAAAGAAGTTGTAGAGTTCCACGACAGATTTACCTTTTATTAAACAAAAAGAATTAAGCGCTTTTGCGATCTACCCAGATCGCTTCTTCAAACTGTATTACAATGTCAAACTTTCTAACCAAGCATTTTAAAGCTTTACCTATTAACACATTGCAGTTAATTTGTCATAATTACCTACTTAAAGCTGTAAGTAATTTACATAAAGATTCCTTTCAGTAAAAACTTTTTTTAAAAACCAACATTTCTTATTAGCCATTGGCATTACATCGCATCAGGTTATATCTTAAAAAGCAACACAGATTATATAATATTATACATAAGAATATAAAAAATATATGCAAATATACATGTATAAAAATATACAGATAAGTGTATACTTATGAAAAATTAATAAAGCATGTCTATAAAATGCATGTATATTCATATTGTTATAATTACACCTCCTAGCAAAGTCTTGACCATCTTGACAGACAAAAAATAAATTATTTAATATACGCTTGAATTCATTTGGGAGGAATATAGACCTGGGGCAAGGGCAACATACTGCATAATAAAGCATGGATATATTTAAACAATTTTATGCAAGGGCATCAGCATCTGTTTAATGTTTCAGACATCGAGCCTTTAGGAAAGGTTTAAGTGATACTGTATCATTTATACCTGGGTGCTTATCAGCATTCAGTTTTATTATCCACTTTTGTTCAGATTCTTCCGTTCTGTTTTTTATGTCACCTCCTCTTAAGCCTTCCTTAACTACCTCAAGCACAAAAAAAATTTAAATTATGGTCTTTCCCTTCTTTTAGAATATGTTTGGCTAGAGCATTAGTTTCTTTACCTGTCGCAATGTCTCTAGTATGTTCTAAAATTCGTTCTTTTAACATCCTATTTGTTTTACCTATATAATATGCTTTACCTATCTGACAAAAACTGAAGTATACTATATTATTAGTTCTACAATCTGCATACATATTTGCTTCTATTCTGAATTTATTGACTGGATGAAAAAAGACAGTGCAAGAAAAAAATGTATCTACATAATGTACATTTTCTAAAGGGGTAGGTACCTTTCTTCTGTGATGTAACCTCATGTATGATATTGCGTGATTTATAATATAACTGCCTTTTTAAAGACTTTCTGTTAATGAAGAAAAAGTTTGGTACTGAGTCTAACATTGTTTCCAAATCCTTGGATGCTGTTAGAATATTCCAATTCTTTTTAAAAACATCACAGAACACATTTATATCGCTGGTAAAGGTAATAGGAAAATGCAGTCTCATGTCATTTTGTTGTCTGTCCTTTGTCTCTTGGTTTCCTATTCCCTCTGAGAAATAAGGACGACCTTTGCTCCCTCTTTCAGCCAGTGCTTCATTAACACATAAATCTATTTCAGATTTAGAATAGCCTCTGCTGTTAAACTCGTCCTTCAGTGTTTCAGTTGCTTGCATAAGGTCACTGTCACTGTTATGTAATCTCATGTTCCTAATCATCTGTCCTTTTAGGACATTTCTGTTAACATGTCTGGGATGCATGCTTCTTTTATGCAGTAAACAAATTTTCCTTGTCGGTTTCCTTATAGACTAGTTTTCATATCCTTTAACCCAGATTTTTGAACCATAACATCCAGGAATTTCATTTTATCATAAGAATATTTATAAGTAAATTTCAAAAAAGTTGTTGTAGTATGCAGATAATCTATGAAGTCTTTTAATTCAGTTTCTGACTTCCCCCATAAAATAAAGAGGTTGTCCACGAACCGTACATAGCATAACACGTTTGCTATACTCATGTCCTTGCAATAAACGTGTTTTCCCACTGCACCAAAGCTAGATTGGCGTAGCTATT
Organism: Protopterus annectens; assembly: GCF_019279795.1. NCBI lineage: Eukaryota > Metazoa > Chordata > Ceratodontiformes > Protopteridae > Protopterus > Protopterus annectens. The sequence goes on from NC_056744.1 coordinate 8,563,192, forward strand.
GGCACAGGCAGTGCCCATAGCTACGCCTATCTTTTGTAAATAATAATGTTCACCAAAATTAAAAACATTATTCTCCAAGACTATTTCTAATAATCCACATATCATTCCAACTTTGTCATTGGGGAATAATTGCTTTTCAATAAGTAATTCTCGAATCTTTTCATAACCCCATTGGTTAGGAATGACTGTAAAAAGAGAATTAATATCAAATGTAACTAACAAAAAATCTTGATGTAATCCCTTTGTCTCTATATATAATTCCTGTAAAAAGGTCTTGGTATCTTTTAAAATTGAGTTACATGTATCTAAAACAGGGTGCAAGTTCTTTTCTATAAAAATTGACAGTGGTTCTGTGGCCCAGCCTTTACTAGAGACTATGGGTCTCATAGGGGGGCACATTAAATTCTTATGCATTTTTGGTAATCCATATATAATAGGAATAGTAGGATGTTCTATTCTAAAGTATTTAAAAAGTTCTTCTGAGAACATATTCTTCATCAACATGTCAAAAAGTTTTTACTGAAAGGAATCTTTATGTAAATTACTTACAGCTTTAAGTAGGTAATTATGACTAATTAACTGCAATGTGTTAATAGGTAAAGCCTTAAAATGCTTGGTTAGATAGTTTGACATTCTAATACAGTTTGAAGAAGCGATCTGGGTAGAACGCGAACACACTTATTTCTTTTTGTTTAATAAAATATAAATCTGTCGTGGAACTCTGCAACTTCTTTATTCTACAATATTGGAAGAATATTACTTGGGAGGGAGTGGGATGAGGACAACAATACGTTTGAACTGCAGGCTAGAGATTGCCATCCCTAACATGGATTGATAGAGTACAGGCAAAGAAAAATGGATTAGGGAGTGCTAAGCGAAACACTAGATCTGGCTGAGTTTCTAGTTGAGTCTAGAACAGAGACTGCTGTTAAAAAAGGATAATCAGAAGGGCATATAAAATAATGCACAATAAATCTAACAATCAGTTAGAGGAGGAAAGAAAATACTGGGTTCATATAGGTTTATACTATCTATCAGTCTGTAGACTATTACAAGCCTAGCCAATAACCAGAAATCAGAATCAAACCCTGTAACTTGTATCTGTGAGGTAAAGACCATAACCATTATTCCAAATGGAAAGGCAACATCCGAAGTTACAGCGGAGGACATCGGTATGCCTCCCAAGTATGTAACAAAGTCAAGAAGGTTTAGGATTTTTGCATGGAAGTGTTTGCAAAGGAATTGTTTTATCCCAAGCAGACTTCAAAGAAGACAAATAATAACTGCTGAAGGTGTGGTGGGAAAAAGAGAGAGAAAGGTCATTGGGAACATATTTTTTGAGAATGTAATGAGTTGGCATATTTAAAAAAATCCCTATAGAGTACTTTGTCAGAGATGTTGGGGATTAAATGACTGGATAAAGGTCTTTCCTTTATACCTGCTAGAGATGCTGAGTTAGTGGACTGCATTATTAATATGAAACTGTTTGTTCGAATTGTTATGCTCAAGTTAATGTATGGTAATAAGGGTGGTATTTCTACTGATTCTATCATCTCCAAACCCAGCACTTTCATACCTGTTAACAAACGACTTTGGATGTGTTTAGTAAGGCTTGTGAAGAAGATTTGTATAAGTATTTTGAGCATAAGCATAGCAATGGTAAATATAGGAATATGAGACCAGATGAATGGAAGGCATTGCTTAATCTTAGGAATGAGCATGATACTGTGATTCGGCCTGCAGACAAAGGGGGTCAAATTGTTGCAATGGACAGGGGATTTTATTTTAGCTTCATGACTGCTATGCTCTTGAATGAATTTGCATATAGATTGATTTCTGTATCTGACACTGAAGCTATGCAATGTAGAGTATATAACACCCTTGATGATTACGCAAGAGTAATATCATTATGTTGAAACACCCCTTATACCCTTTATCCAGGGTCTTCCTAAGGTACATAAGGATTCTAATAGACACCCCCCTTTAGACCCATAGTCAGTGGGTCTGGCTGGCTCACTGAGCCCTGTTCATTATTTATAGAGAGTAAATTAAGAACAGTGCTGGATGACTTCCCTATTGTTTTGAGGGATACTAAACAATTTCTACATGATATTTACCAGTTCATTCAGGGTCATATTTTACATAGTTCATGTCTATTAGTCACTTTAGACCTTGTATTTGGTCTACTGTTATCAAAGTTATCTTCTCCTAGGTGGTCTTCTCCATAGAAAGATTAAAAAGATTGCCACCCCATTTCTCAAAAAAGAAGTATAGTAAAGGGACAGATGGTATGACTATCGAGACATATTTCTAATGATTCAGACTTTATGTTCGAATTAGATATTTTAACTGAAATGTTTAAGGAAAGAAGCGATCCTGACACCCTTATAGATTTGATAAAAAGAGAAATTATGATTGAGAGAAAAGATAAATATGCTCCTATACTTGGTAAGGCCCACACAGTTGTCATGGTAGATAATGATTTACATTCTTTTGACCGTGAGGCCATTTGCGAGACATTAAACATCCCAATTGTTAATAAGAATGGGGCTATGATAATTCTGTTTAATTATGTTGCCTCAAAAGTGTCTAAAATAATGAATGATTGTTGGGAAATAGTGTTCACTGAAGAAATATAAACTTTTTTGGGCAATATACCTGCCATAGTTTACAGTAGGGGCAGGGACAGTAAAACTATTTGGAAATTGTCAACACCAAAGTCAAAAGAAGTTTACTTTCTAGACTGATTGTGTGGAAACTGTAAGTACTGTAAATATATAAACAATGATCCTTACGTTATGGCAGAAGGAACAGAAAGAGCTTTGAAATGGCCAGAGAGATGCAATTGTAACACCAGCAGGGTGGTATACATTGCTACTTGTACCTCTTGTGCTGCATATTATGTGGGTAAGACCATAAGAAAATTAAAGGATAGAATTTATGACCATGCATATGATATCAAAAAATATAAGGCTAATAATGCTCTATTTAAACACTTGTTAACTTGTAGATATTTCAAAAGTTTCTCTCTTTTATTATAGATAGGGTGAGCACTAGAGAGAGGAGAGGTGATTATGATATTTTACTGGAAGTAAGAGAGTTATTGTGGCAAATAAGTTTGAATGCCACAATAAAACCAGGAATTAATGAAAGTATTCCTTTGGGAAGTTTTTTAAAACTTAAAGCAAACTTAATTTAATATGATTTTAAATTAATTATTGTGTTTCTTATAGTTTTAGAGTAAAAAAGTAAAAAATAATTAATTATTAGATGGTGTAATTGATTGATGTTTAGTTTATAAAAAGAAGTGATGTCATGTATTGTGTGTTGTTTTAACTCTGAAGAAGTCCTTTGATATATGCGGGATGAAAGAGTTAAGTTTCCTTTGTTTTTTAATAAATGAATATGAGCATTAAAGGATAGTTGATCTCATTTAAATCTACACAATGTAGTTTATTTTCTGATTCTAGTGACCAGCTCTATTGTGTTCATCAAGGCTTTTACCATGTTTGTTGCTTTGCTCAGTAGGAAGCGCTTATGATTCTGCTCTATGATTTACAAAGAATGGATTCACTCCCATCAGATAAGAAAGTGATGCACTTATCACAACATATGATCTATATGATTGGATCCATCTTCTGAAATGCCCACCCCATTGGTTGTGATAGTCTTGTCTGTCTTGTTCGTGTGAGTGTGTGTGTGTGTGTGTGTGTGTGTGTGTGTGTGTGTGTGTGTGTGTGTGTGTGTGTGTGTGTGATATGTATATATCTGGTCTGGTGGTGGGGAGGATTTGGCATCCATAACACAGTAAAATTAAAAGCCAGGGAGTGGAATGCTGTAACAAAATCATAAGGATCAATGAGCGTCATAACTGGGAGGCCAAGGATTTGATATGAGGAAGTACCTCTACAAGGAAAACATAGAAGGGCAGTGTGTGACACCTCCCATGGAAATGATCATGTTTTCATCATTGAGAAAATTAAGGAATGCCTGGAATGGGAAGGAAGGTTTGGGAAAGCAGGAGCTTGGAAGAGGGTAAAGCAAGTGGCATCAGGAGAGCTAACAAGACAGGTTAGCAGTAGTAAGGGCCAGTTGTGTACATACCGGAATTTAATAGGTGCCTGTCTTCCTCCATTGGCATGTAGCATGTCTGATACAAATAGATGTCACTAGAAAGTATCGAGAATAATACCAAAACTGTATTGTATAATAACAGCGATAGACCTACATTAAAACAAACTGAGGAAAAAACAAATTTCTTATTTTGAATGGCAATTGTATGTAAAACTGGCCATGGTCCACAATTTCAAAAGCTTTAATTTTCCCATTAAACTACCTTTTCCCTATCATTAAAAGTAACTGGATTTGTTCTGCTAGCTTCATAAAGTTTACAAACTGCTGGTTGATTACCATCTCTGAAGGGTGTAAGATATCCAGGGAGGTGGGCAAAAGATAAATGGTATTCTGAATATGTGTAGCTGTTTATTTACTGCTGACTGAGCAATAATAAGCATTGTCTACTACCATTATGACACAAAAGTATGGCAGAAAGAGGGCAGGCTTATAAGATCATAGGTATTGCATGGAAAGTAAGTCTTAAGACCATGTGTACCTTGCCAAATTCCACCCTCAAGATGTACCCCATCTTCCAGTAGAGAAAATATGTCAGCTCAGGGATGAACACGGTACCCATCCAATCAACAAGGTTAGTCTTGAAAGAGGTAGGGATGTCACTCTGTTTAACATCTGGGGGCAGTTTGTTCCAAAGATGAGGCAACTGATGGGTAATAACTCTCCTTCCAACATGTTTATTTATAATTTGTTGGAGGTTCAAATCCTTGGCTTTGTTGTTGTGCAGCTGGTTTTCTGTGAAGGTAGAATAGATCTATTATGGTGGGTTTGTGATGACACAAAGTGTCAGACATAGGTCTCCATGCAGGAGCCTACAAGAAACACAGTATAGAGACAAGGCTTCTAGTCTATCTTGGAAGATATCCAATCTTTTTTTTATCATGCACCTTTGGGGCCTTTTTAGCTGCATAACATGTCTGGCTAGATGTATAATGAAATGGGCTTGCACTCAGTAACTGATCTAATTTGGGTAGAGTAGACAGATTATTGAGTATGATAGGCTTCAATCAACCACGAACATGTTAAGCTTTCCAAAGCATGTGCAGTACGTACATTGATTCAATGCTATTTGATGTCTACACTGCATACCTCTTTGTATTTTTTGCTTGCATAACCCATACACAAGGTTTATTGTTCACATAGTCAAAACAGCATGTTTAGTCCTTCCTTTGCATTATATCTTCTATAAACAATACTGTTGAAGAGGAGCACAACTTGATAGCTGGCCTTGACAACAGGTCCTGCACACAAATCTTGAGTCTTGGCAATGTTTAGTCCTTGTTTCCTTCCTTTCTAACAGCTATGAGTTAGGATATTTTATCCTATATGACCAAGTGACAGAGGAGACAACAAGAGACAAAAACAGCAATATGAAGACAACTGCATTATCTTAGTGATAACTCCTGAACTTTCTGGAACCAGACAACTTCTGTACTACTTACAGGTATTTTAACAGCTGCAGAATGCCTGCAAAGATACATTTTGCAGGCATAAAGCCATGTGTCTCAAAGATAAACAAAAAGACTGGCAACTAAACAGAAGCATGATACTTGCATATATTTCTCCACCTCAGGACCATCATTATATTACCATGTGTTCTTGCTAAAGTATTTTGTAAAAAATTAACATTCTTTCTACCTCCTCCAACTTAACTCCTAACACAACCTTTCTTCGACCAGTGAAGCCTTGAAAGCCTTTTTACTTCAATTAATTTATTAGGAATCCATTGCTTATGCTTCTGACTTCATTATATTTATTTATGCATTTGTTTATATTTTGATTGCTGGGATACTCAACAGGGTTTATGATTTGGTTGTGGAGGAAAATTTCAGTAAAGAATAACTTACACATAAAGACACAGCTATATAATATAATATAGCAATAACCATGCCTGGGTGTGGGTAATGCTGGATTTACCCACGGTTGGTGTGGTTTGGTCACAAGGGTGAAGCCTGAGTTCAGCTTCTCCTTTACATGCTTAGCAACTGGTAGCAATGCAGTACAGAGTGAAAAGCCCTTTCTGAAACTGTGCTGTTTGCTGTTCAAAATGCTTTGTGGTTCAACTTGTTTAGTAAGTTGATGTTCTGTAATTGACACCAGTATGTTGTATTTTATATGCCAAATGGTCCGTTAAATACCTCTCAACTTCTTTTCTCAATGTTTCTGGTCAAAGCCAAAAATAAGGGTATATGTTATATCTTCGAACGCTTAATTGTACAAACCACTAAAATTCGACCATTAGTGATTGAACAATTAAATGTTCGAACATATAAAAAATTAATATTTACAAAAAAAAAAAGAAAATGTAAAGGGTGTAAACAGGGGGTCAATCCCCCTGCACCCCCCCACACCACCCGCTACTTAAATATACCAATTCTGAGATCGCACTTCAGTGTGTTACAGTGCGGAAATGGAAAATTTCCCATTCCCTACACTGTAGCATGATCTTGGAGTTGGTATATTTAAGAAGTATGTGGGGGTACAGGGGGGCTTGCCCCCCTGCTTATGCTCTTTAGTTTTTTGGGGGTTTTTTGTTTAGTTTATTATTTTATTTTTTTTATTTTTTTTAAATATTCGAACATGTATATGTTTGATCACTAAAGGTCAATCTTTAGTGATTTGGACAATTAAGCGTTCAAATATTTACCATAGACCCAAAAATAATGGGCATAGTAAGGACTTGCTAATTATAATTCAGGTAGCTACCAAAAAAAGCAATGACTAGAAAATGGAAATCAAAGTATAAACTAACTGTATTTGAAGTACTGAATATTGTAACAGAGATAAAAGAACTGGAAGTAAGATCTTTGGAGAAGGTTAGAAACAAATTACAGAGAAAGAAATGGAAATTTTTGGAACAATACATGGAGGAGGAGTGAGGTTTAAGGGAAGGTAGGAACTGATCAATTTATGTAATGTTGGATTTATGATAATTGTGCAATAGCATATATGTGATGTATAATATGTGCAACTGGGATATGTTAATGTGGTTTGTTTTGATGTATAATGTTTGCAATTGGAGACATTAATATGGTTTGTTTTCTTTTATATAAATGTATGTTTTTCAGTGGAAGTCCATGGGAGAAAGGCTCCATACACATAAAGTTAAAGAATAATACCTTCTACTATCAGATTTTCACATTCTGTGCAAATAGAAAGATACTATCTATACATAATAGTAATACATGACACATTATACATTTGTACAAAATAGTAAGACATAGTAATACAAAAAGGATCCCAAACACACTTAATACATATTAGAAATATTACATTCCAGGAGGGTTTTTTTACAATGCAATAGAATCAGGACTGAGGTGGTTCAACAGAAATTTAAATACAGCAAGTGTTATGGTGGTAATGTACGCTGGTAATCTTATCCTGGAGAAAACAGCAGCAGAACCAAAATTTAAGGAAGAAATGTTTTAGTTTAGATTTGAAGATGTTTGGATTTAGATCCAGACCTTAGAAACATGTTTGGAATATAGAACATCTCCAGCTATGTTGTCATACTTTTGAGCCATGAAGAGATGTTTGTCACTAGAGCAGAGTTTCCAGTTAGGGATGTACTGTACCTTTGTAGCAAACAGCTTACAAGACGGCACCTTTCAGGATGATTTACTTTGCTGTGTGAAACTTGTAGTTGAGAGAGAATGACATAACTAACCATCTGAGGTCTTTAAGGCAGTGCAATCATGAGAAGAGTAAGCTTTACTGGATGCAAAGTTGGCTATTTTATTGTAGCACTGCTCAAGTTTGCTCTTTTTTGTGGCCTGGAGGGTTAGTGAAACTTGGTGAGGTATATATGAGTGTGCAAAGAAGATTGGAAAAGGTAAGGATTGTCCTGCTACTTTCACTGAGACACTGACTGACTGTATAAGAAACTCAGCTTTTGATTGGTTTCTTTTTGATAGCTTGTTGAATATGTAAGTAAAATTTTAAGTTATTGTCAATAGTGGCACCTGGTAGTTTGGTTTTAGAGTCTACTTCAAGTATTGTATTGTTGGAGGATATGGTTTTGAAGTTTGTTTTGTAATCAACATTGGACATGGGGTGAAAAGGAGTGTTTTATCTTCTTTGGATTCAAGATGAGGTCAGATTTGGCTTCCCAAGTGTCAATGGAGGTGAAGGAGACTTGGTTGTTAAAGCTGAATGGGATTCTAGGGTGGGCATAGAAGTGTAGATTCATAGCATTAGATTAGGTTGGCAAGTTTAGCAGCAGTATGCAAATTGTTAATAAATATATTGAACAGCAGGGGCCCAAGTATTGATCTTTGGGGTATACCAACTGCTACTGGTAGGAATGTGGAGTAGCTTGATTGGCATTGTGATTTGTCTGATAGGTAGCTTTGGACCCATAACAGGTTGGAAAGGGATAGGCTAAGGATGCTAAATGAAAGAGCAGCTTGTCATGAGAGACTGTATCAAAGGCTTTGTTAAAGTCTAAGATTAGTGTTGATGCAATATAACTTGTGTTTTGTTTTTGATTGATGGTGTTTATGAAGTTGAGTAATATAGTGTAAATGCTGTGATTTGGTTTGTAACCATTCTGGGTCGGAGAGAAAATAATTTTTGTCAGGGATATGTTTAAGTAGTTGAATGTGGATGCATTTCTTCAGCATTTTTGACAAGGAGAGAGTATGACTAAGGGCATGTAGCTGGAGAGTCCATTGATGTTGCCTCCTTTTGGGAAGAGGCAGGCTATAACATTTCTTCCAGATGAAAGAAACATATGATTCTTGGCTATATCTATTTTTAAGAATAGACCAGACTTAGAATAGGCAATGGTTTCAGCAGCATTTCAGATATATGCCTGGTAAATTATCAATAGCTAAGATGATGTGTTTAAGTTTGAGGAGGTACTTCTTTATAGTACAGGTAGAGATAGAGCTGAGAATGAAGACATTGGATGAGTAGGGAAATATTTTGTGGATTGTTAATTATTTTTATTGAGTAATGAATTGATGATGTTCCTGAAGTGGGAGCAGAATAGAGCAGCAGTACTGTGTGAATCCATATCAGGGAACAGGTCATGCTGTTAACATCTAAAAGAGGTTATGAGTTTTTTGATGGAGTACCAGAATTCTTTAGGGGTTTTGTGGCGAATGCTTTGTGACTCAAAGCAGTAGTGGATTTTAGATATTCTGACTTTTTTGGTATGATTTCAAGATGTTGAAAGTTTTTTGATGGTCTTGTGGAGTTCAATTTCTAGAAAAATGTATCCATGAATAACTTTTTCAATACCTACTTGACAGTAACTTCCCTCTCCCACCCAGTATGGATTCAGACTAGCGCACAGCTCTATCATTGCTTTACTGTCCTTTACTGATGCTGTCAACAAAGCGCGTGACTCAGGAAACTTTGTTTCTTCTCTGTTCTTACATCTATCCAAAGCCTTTGATACTGTCTCCCAACCCCAACTGTTATCTCAACTATCTCTTCTGGGCTTAACCAAAACATCCTTACAATGGTTCACTAGCTATCTCTCTAACAGATATCTGTCTGTTAAATGGAACAGTAACTTCTCTCCTTACTTAACTGTTACACTGGAGTACCCCATGGCTCAATACTAGGGCCACTTCTCTTCAATATTTTTATTAACCATCTTAATACTGTCACCAAACAAGCCACCCTAATTCAATATGTTGATGACTCTATATTAATCTGCTCTACCAGGACTGTCTCTCATCTACAGAGTTCAACTCAAGAAGCATTCAGTTCCATTGAGTCTTGGCTGACCAACAACCATTTACTACTTAACCCAAAATGCTTCACTTCTTCTGTTTACCAAAACAATTTTCTTCAGATACCTCTAATTTTGCTATTACTCTTCTAAGCAATACTTCAATCAATGTGGTTTCACATACAAAACTGTTAGGTGTAAGTATTGACAACAATCTTAAGTTTGACCTACATATCAGTAACAACATAAAAAACATAATCAAAAATTGGGCATGATGTATAGGGCTAAGAAATTCATTTCTAATTATACAAGGGTAACCCTTGCCACCACCTCTCTCTTAACCTCCCTTCTGTATGCTTCACCTATCCTAACCAATCTTCACTCTTTCCTCAAAGGAAAACATAGTCAATGTTATGATAAAGTAGCTAAACTTGTCACAGGGCAGGCCCACTACTCTTACCAGTACTCTTTTCTCATATTCCTAAATAGTTTCAAACCCCACCTTCTCACCTTTATTCAACTAACACTAACTCACAAAATACTGTACAACTCCTCATTTTTGCAAACTACATCATCACTCCTTCAACACTATATTACATCTTGTGATTTACACTCCTGTCACAAGTATCTACTCTCTGTTTACAAACTTCAAAGATCTAACTGGGTTTGCCAAATCATGGAATAGCATTCCAGAAGCAGTCAGACTTGTACCCCACTGCTATTCCTTCATGTCTATGCTGAAAGAACATCTAACCAATGATTGCATCTGCCCATGCTCCTTGTTATCTTAGTACTCTTTTCTGTTCCCTTCTCCACCCTTAATAGACTTTTTCTTGATGTATCCTACTTCCCTTCCTGGATTACCTAATTTCTAGCCTTCACCTCTCTTTAATTCCTTAACCTTATAATGTCCTTTATATTCTTACACTAACCTTTATCTATCCCAGAATTTATGACTGAAATTTACCACCTAGATCTCCTGCCAGAAAGAGCATATGGCTTTTACGACCTATTACTTATTCTGTTATATTTTTTTATGCATCATTATGCAACATGCATATTAGGAACTCTCTTTTATCTTGTATATAATGTATGGTCAATTTTATGGCTTACCTTATATTTTGCTTATTTTCTTTTGTTGTATTCACAAATTGTACTACTTTGTTATTGCCTTAATATTTGTAACCATTGTTCGATTTTTTTTTAATTCTGTTTAATGTGTACTGTGGAGCTTTTCTCCCTGGGCCTCTGCAGAGAATGGGCTCGCACCTACTCAGACCTTTCCAGTAAACAAATGTCAAATAAAATAAATAAATAAATAAAATACATTTCGTTGCCAAATTTTCCAGGTCTTATCCCTTTTATGCATGAGTATTATGGAGTCAGTGCACAACCAGGGTGCAGTGTTAAGCCTGACTGTCTTTCTTCTGATTGGAGCATGATTATTTTGTACATTAAGGAAAGGTATATTGAAAAGAAGGATGGCATTATCTATAGGAATGGTTCTGAGAGCATACCAATCAATTTATTTTTAAGTGGAGATGAATGCATTGGGATTAAAGCCGGTTAGATTATGTGCTTCAATAAAGTGAGAGAGAGAGAGAGAGAGAATTCAAGGGTACTGTAGAACGGAATAGAAATGCCTCCTCCTTTCAATATGATCAAGTCTATATATATATATATATATATATATATATATATATATATATATATATATATATATATATATATATATATATATATATATATATATATATATATATATATACTTTAGCCAGGGGGGTAATTTCTACGTATTTGATGTCTTGTTTCTGGCAGGATTCAGAGACGGTGAGAAGTGCTTGGTTAACTATGTATGCAGCTCAATTATTTTGTTAGTACTGCTTCTGATGTTAACATAGAGAAACTTCAGCTCTGAAAGGGTGGTGGATGCATTGTTGCAGGATGAGAGATGGGGATAGAAGGGGGAAGTCATATTGGTCAGTGGGGTGGTCCAGGGTTAGGGAGATTGTCTACAGTGTGCTGGAGTTTGATGGATGAGAGGCAGTAGGTGAAGAGCTCCTTCAGTTTTAATTTTGCTTTAATTCAAAGCTTATTTTACAAAGGTGAGGAAGAGGTGAATGTAGGAGGTGTTATGTGACCACGGAGTTGTATGTGTTAAAAAGCCAGTGTGACTGGGGATAGGTCTGAGGAAATGTAGAGAGGGAAGCTGGACATGATAAGAAGAGGAGTATGTAAGCATAATACATGATATTAGAAACATTATACATACTAGGTAGTGTGGTGCATGATGGTAGGTCTGAATAAATGTGTATTACACTTACAAAGGAAGGTAAGCAGAACTTCAAAATAGGAGGCAGAAGTGGTGGGGATTCTAGCTGATAAACAATAGATGGGTAATAAGCAAGCTATAATAAAAAAGGGATGTAGGAGTGCTGCTTATAGGGGATATAGACAGTAGAGGTGTAATGAGTAAGTACAGTGGTAAAATTAGAGTCTGTGTGGGGATGAAGTAATAGACAGTGGGAGGCTGAACCTGGGGGACGGGGTTGTGTTGCATGGGATGGTAGAGTAGAATAGAAAGTGAATAGGCAGGATAGGGTGTTTATAGGGAAACAGTACTGGTGAGGATATGTGACTGAACAGTGGTGGTAACACTGAAAAGGATGTCAATAGGTAGTACTAATCTGAAAGTAAGTGGGTGATGGAAGCAAAGGTAAAGTGATATTTATAGATTATATTATGGCGTTTTCATTTTTTTCCTAGTCTGCTTGATTCTCCAGTGACCCTTCTACTTTTACTCAGCTGACCCATCCATTCCTCCTCCTGAGCAATCAGAACCAAACCCACAAAACAGTGCACTGGGCCTACCTTCAGGCAAGGCTAAGAGCCCTACAACACATTTATTCTTGGCCTGAGTGGTTCATCAATGTCACCCACAAGGGGTAAAGTCTGGGCCTATACCCTACTAAGACAAGAACCCTAAAGGCAAGTCATTCCCCAGGACTGACATACTTACCACGTCTTCCCTTCATTAGATACACAAGTCAGGTGGTAAGGATTTGGCCAGTCAGTAGTTTGAGTAGACCTCTTACATATTCCTGTTCCCTGTGGTAGTATTGCAAGCTTCACAACAATTGCAAACAAGAGTTGTATGCACAGTGCTATGCAGTACTGTGTACACAGGAGATGAATGCACAGTACTATGTACACAGGAGTTACATGCACAGTACTATGCAGTACTGCGTACACAGGAGTTGCATACACAGTATTATGCAGTATTGTGTACACAGGAGTTGGTGCACAGTGCCATGCAGTACTGTGTACACAGGAGTCGCATGCACAGTACTATGCAGTACTTTATACACAGGTGTTGCATGCACAGTATTGTGCAGTACTGTGTACATAGGAGCTGCATACATAGTACTATGCAGTACTGTGCACACAGGAGCTGCACATACAGTACTATGCAGTACTGTGTACACAGCAGCTGCATGCATAGTACTGCATATGACATCCCTTGGAAAGCAGCTCACTGTTGCAGCATGAGCATCACTGGGCCCATTGCTGAATGTGATAAATTTGTACTCTTCCAGATGTCACAATGCATCAGCCCAATACAGACCCCCCCAATAGGCAAGTAACATTGACTGCTAAGTCCCACACTCCCCATTCCAGCCTCTCCAGTGCCTTTACCTTTGGTGAAAAACAGGTCCCCTAGACCAGAATCAGATGTTTTGTCAACACAAATCAAAATAATACTTTTTCTATGCCTTAATGCACATTTTATGAGCATTTCTTAGCTGTCTGCAATACTTTAATAGTGTTTTGTATTTGCTATAGAGTTTATTACCATACACTTGTCTTCAGTCATAAGTGCTTTCAGTTAGTCTGACATCCATGGCTCAGAGCCCTGCTTCACTCAGAATGCATTTTTGTTTACAGTGCCATCCAGTATGTCCCAATTAAATTAACAGAGTAGGAGACCATCTCATCCCAAGATAAAGTTAATCCAAGACACTCCACTAAATGTCTAAAGTGCATTAATTTGTGGGTCTCACTGTGTTTTATGTATCTAACAAATAGATAACCAGTACTGGTAATGGCTTTACTTTTGTTTTGGATTTCAGGTGTGACATGGATGTCACTGACTGCATCTACCAGTATTCCTGCTGAACTGATACTGGATGCATGGGGTACTAATATCGTGTCTAATATACTGTCTTGTGTCTTATGTTTTGTCAGCTAAGGTTAGCAGAGACACAAGATAAATAAAACCATGCAGTTCTATTGAGTCTTCTGTGGAGGAACCTTTGTGGGGGTTATTCAGTACAAGTTTATTACACCAGCATAGATTATTTTTGATTCACTACTTTCCATCATCCAAGTTAGCTTCTCCTCAAGGACAATGAATGGTTGCTTTGCAGAAATGTTTATTCCTACCATTTTACAAGATTTCAGTTCCCCAAAGGAACGTTAGATGTGATGATGTCTTTGTATTCATGGTAATGACACAGTTTATCATCCAAAGTTTTGTTTAAATATTCCATAGTTAATATAGGATCACCTCCTGTCCTTCCTTCCTTGACAAAGCATATAGAAACCAGGCATGTTGACTTTATTATTTTTAAAGTGAAATTTCAAACTATCATTAGTAATGACTAGAATGTCTCTGCCGTAGAGATCTGTGGATGTCTGCTGCTCTTATTTCTTATTGCAACCACAAATGGCATTGACAATAATATTTTTTATGTCTTTATCATCAAGCCAAAATGAATCCTTTGGGGACTGCAGTAAGATATGCATATGTGTGTTGTGGTTATATTTCAGTTAATTCATAGTTTGACCTGGAGAAGGTTCCTTAAGAAGAAACGGAGTCAAGGGAGAAGCTATTTTTTTTACTAAGTACTCTTAAGTAAGCTGGGGTGGGAGTGGTCCAAAAACTTTGCTTAATTGGTTAAAGGGATGTAACTTGGTGGGTCCCATTCACATGGTCAACATTTCATAAAGTTGAAGACCATATGCCAAGACCATATGATCGACTTTCAAAAGGTCGACCATGCGGAACAGGCATCTCCGTACAGTGTGGAATGGAAAGATTTCTATCTTCCACACTGTAGTGCAATCTTGGAGTTGGTATATTTAAGTTCCGGGGGTGTGTGGGGGGCATAGCAGTTTAAAGGTAAGTGATTGTTGTTTTTTTTTTTACATGGTTGACATTTCAAAAGTCGATCATATGGTCTCGGCCATATGGTCTTCGACTTTATGAAATGTCGACCATGTAAAGTACACCCATCTTCACTACTTGCAAGACTTTTGTACTAAGCCATGGCAAAATTAGGAATTCACACCAGGAAGGAGGAGCAGATAGTGTTGATAAGAAATGTCAACAGTCTTGATAATGTTCCATCTGTGCAAGGTAGCCCTGCTGTAATCTTGCATTTTGCCCATGTTGTGATCAACGGGGATGCGAATAAATAGGAGTTGAGTATTTAGGTCAATGAGGCTTATTAGGTTCATGGTTCCTTTAGTAGTCTATATACAGCATCATAGTAAGGTTAGGGCAATGAGGCACCTGCCCAGCCACCAACTTTAGGGAGTGCCAAACATTTAAAAAATAAGTTTTGATACTTTACTAGTTGTCATTTAACTGATCATGATCACTTAATTAACAACTTGTAAAGTGTCTGTCAAATTGTCCTTTTTTAAGTTGGTTAAGCTAAATTTAAGAGCATAATAGACAGACACTTGACAAGCTGTCTAAGAGTAATCACAATTACGTTTGACAGTTTACAAGTTACCATTAAGCACTTGCAATATAGACAGTGTGGTGAGGTGCCAAATTGGTCTACTGCCCAGGACACCAAATACCCTTGCTATAGCTCTACCTATGTGTGTGATTGAATACACCCATCAACATGCAAAACATTGACATAAAGATGCCAGCATTGACATTACTAACCATGTGATGAGAAACAGCCTTGGCACATGCAAAACTAAAAATGAAAAAAAAAAAAAAAAACATAATTATTGCAGAGGGCATGCCCCCTGTACCCCCTATACCTCCTGCTAATTATATATATATATATTAACACTGAGCTTGTACAAACACAGGGTAATGGCATGTTCCCCAACCCCGGGAATTGTACAATCTCGGCCAGTTGTCGACCAGCTGCAGTCAGCTAAACAGCTGTCAACCAAACACACTCTTAAACTTTTGCAAGGAATATATATATATATATATATATATATATATATATATATATATATTTTTTTTTTTTTTTTATTGACATTCGATTACCAGGAAAGTCCACCCATTTTTAGTGGAGGCCCAAGGAAAAAAGTTCCAAAGTATTACAAAACATCTCAAGAACAATAACTTTGCAGTCTTTAAAAACAATGCAAAAAAAAATACAGTTCAAATAATTATAACAAGTTAGACAAAATATGAAAACACTGATCAAGAATAGACAAATAGACACAAGTCATATGACAATGACCCAATAGTTAGAGAAATCCTAACCAGTCCATAGAGAAATCAAAGTTAAGTTTTTATATATATATATATATATATATATATATATATATATATATATGTATGTATATATATATATATATATATATATATATATTATACTAACTTATATATAAAAGTTAGTATATAAAATATATTTATATATAATGGACTAAGAACAGAGACTTAACTAGGGCAGGGAAAAGGGGGTGTATGCCCCAGGTGCAAGCTGTTATGTTATGGAGTTGTCAGGTGCCACTTTTGCACAAGAACAGTACGGGCACTGAGTTTTCAAGCTGCAAGAATATTGTGAATACTGATACTACATTTGTGGTCACAGCTGAAGAAATCAGTATGTAAGTAATTGATAGTAACTGTAGCAGGTACTGTAACATGCTGCCCCTTGTTAAAATTGTAGCAAGCAGCTTCATCTTGTGGCAGATGCAGGAGTGCAGAAGAGATTTTTTTTTTTTTTAACTTTTGGACTTTGGGAAGAGAACCTTTTTTTTTGCGTATTAACTTTGAGTTGAGAGCAGTTGCCACTTTAGAAAATTGTACAGAATACTGAAAAGTACTTCAGATTTTTTGAGTAATGTGTCTATAAAAAGAAAATGTATTCTGAATTGTTTAGCTGAGGTATCCTTATGTATTTCATTTCAAGCAGTTTTTGCAGTACAACTGTTAAGCAGCAGCAGCATCCTCCTTAACAGAAGAGTATATTAAGGAAAGAGAATATCCTTGCAGTAAACTGTATGAAGTATTAATGGAAATTGCTATAAGAAGCATACAGTTCCTAAGCTTCTCAGTTTCTTAATGCTTAGATTAAAATGTACTAATATGTGAAGGACTGGAGTCTGAATTCGGAGAAGAAAAAGAGGAAAGAAGACTTTTAAGCAGGATAGTAAAGTAGAATCAGCTTTCCAAACATGCTAGCCGTGATGTTGATGTGCTTGCCAGTAACTTTGTTAAATGTGTCCCCCTGCATTAATCATGATTTCGCTCATATATTGGCCTTTTCATGAAGAAAAAATGCTCTATACCCACTGTGTAGAAAAAAGTCATGAATGTTCCCAATGTTAGTAGAGTTAAAAGCCCATTTATCTTTTCTCCTGCCTAGCAAATGTCCTGAGAAGCTCGCTGCAAAACAATTCCTGTAATATATTGATAAATAGGAGTTCCTGACTGATCCAGCAACATGTCTTCATTCAACACAGAAACACAATTTCTGACTTTTAGCTCCTGACAGATTCTGTTTTTGATAATAGGACCAAGATTCCCTTGAATGGATTCATATTCATTAATTTAACTAAGGCCACTAACCTGGAAAATCATGCACTCCTTATGAAGCACTAACCAGGTTAGGGTTTTCAAGTGGCCCTAATAACTGCCTGTTGAACTACCTCCTTGTAGATACTTTACAGTAAAAATCAAGCATATCTTATCTCAGTCTCTAACAATAATACAAGGAGGCAGTCAGTGCTCTATGTTATGTCCCATACACTTTAAACTCTACATCAGTCATTTGACTCAGAGTTTCCCCACCCATAATGCAGTGCCTTCTTTAGATGATCTTGTGGTTTATAGGGTCTAATCAACAGTAGCAGACATCCTCACTCTGTTACCGTGTAATCAGTCAACCATGACTGATGGTTATGCTGTTTAGTATACTTTAGGCCAGAGCTTAAACAAGTAAATACCCTAGACAGTGAAAGAGACACTGCTGGTAGGGGTCATTTGCTTGGGTATGGTTTGTTTGAAACACTTTACTCTTTTTATAAACATTCATTTAATTCACACCTAAACAAATATTCCAAGTAAATTTAATCAGAATCCATAGTGGCAGTTGATTAAAAGGTGTGAATAAGAAAAAAGTGTGAAGATCGAACTCACACACAAAACTAATTAAATAATAAAATGTCAATCAAGACATGAAAAAGGAGGCTTAATAAAAGTAAACATAAAGGAGTTAAGAGCTTTTATTCTTAAACATCAGAAATTCATCAAGTCCTGATGTTGAAGAACAAAAGTGCTTATTTCCTGTAGTTTTATTAAAGATCCTTTCATCATGCAATGGTTGATGTTTTATTATTTTAAGAAGTATGAAAACTTGGTGATTCCAAGATGGCTGTACTCTGAAGAGCATGTCAGTTACAGCTCTCCCAGTATAAGAAAGAAAACAGAAGTACATAAGCCAGCAATTGCTAATGTTTTGGGCAAAACTCAGTTACTGCCTAGTCGGTATATTGCCAGAATGTCAGCAAGGAAGAAAAGGAAATATAGAAAAGTAAAAGAAAATCAACTGAAAAAGGGAAGAAAAACTCTGCTGTGGTGAGAAAGAGTCTTGCAGCTGTTCGGCAAAAAGCACTTCAGGTTTTACCTCTGGAGATGTATTCCGGTAATTTCGAGAAAAAAATAAATCAAATGCACACAAAGCTGTTTAAAGTAAGTGAGAAACTTGAGGAATAAATAAATTCTGGTGACAAAAGGCTGGAAATAATTGAAGATGCTTCAAGTAGCAATTCAGATGATCTTATGAAACTGCAGAAATCAGAGACTGAAATGTATGAAAGTCTGTCTGAATTTGAGGCATCTTAAGAAGAACCATTTCAAAAACAGTAGCGTTAGAAAACAGAGCACTCAGAAAAACTAAGCTTTTCTACTATACCAGAAATACTGGCAGGGGTAGACTGCAATAATTTTATGAAAATTTTAAAAAAGCAACTGGACTCATATGCCCCAGCATAATTTGTTAATTGCAAATTGGACATCATGTGTATGTGCCAAATTTGGTCATGAAAAAGAAACCTATAGTTGTAAAGATGCAATCATAACAACAGAAAGAGCAGCTTCTGAAAAAGTGTGGTAAAAGGGAAAAGTATTAACAATTGAAGACACCGGAGTGTTTGTCGACGATTATTATTCACTGTACATCAGGCAGAAGAAATGCAAGTTTATCACAGTTATTTAGACGTTGTTGAGAAGCTAGTGTGTGATTCAAGTTGCTATATACAACTATTTTTAGAAAATTGTCCTGAAGAAGTAAACACATTTTTGAATGCAAATTAGGCTAAGGAAGAAATGAAAAAGTTTTTCCAGAAAAGAGTGAGCCAGCAAGCTAAAGGGGGACTCTACTTCTCATTCTTCTGATAATAACAAAACCTATACTGAGACTTTGCCAGAGAAACCTTTTCCATTGTTCAATAGGAAAACAATTGAGTGACAGAAAAAAAAAGCAGAGGAGCTGACCAGAAAAATCAGGAGTACCTTGAACTTGAACAAGAAACTGATGTTAGGTGATTGAGATGATGAAGATCAACATACAACAAATGATGACAGATTTCTGAAGAAATATATGAAAATATTTGGATGGAAGATATGAATTTACTATCAGGAGCTTAGGCAGAATTTATATATTATTTCCTAAGGTACAATAACTGGGCTACACTGGATAAAAGCCACATTTCACAACACCATGGATATTTAATTGTAAGTTTTAAAACACATCTAACACTTATTTCAGATCATGTACCAATAAAGATTCTAATAAAGATGTCGGGCAATAAGGAAAAATGAGACAATGACATGTATCTACTTATTTGTTAAAAAGAGAAAAAATTAGGCAATGTGTGATAGAAATTATTCAGGAGTTATTAGGGAAGATAGGCATTTCATTAGAGGGGATAGCCAGAGAGTGGGATAAAATGAAAATGGATTTTAAAATATGGTAGAAATAAGAAAGAATGAGATATGGAAAGGAATTAACAGGAACTGTTTATATGGGTTGTCAAAGGCTTGAAGTATTGCAGAAGAAGGAGAATCTCACAAAAAGAAATTATTGACTATTAAAGGGAAAATAAAGGAATATTCAGACAGTATACATGAGTTTAGAAAGGTTGCTGTTAAGCAAGTATTTTTGATAACATCACCAGAGCACATATCTCTAACCACAATGATTTAGTCAATAGAAAATAGAAAAGGTTATTGCCAAAATTAGGAAGCCTCTAACAAGCAAAATAACCAGAGATCCTATAGCGGTATTACAGATATTTTGTAAATTCAATGAAAATTTTCATAATGCAGAAGAATGGAGAAACTGAGAAAGTCACAGATGGAAATATTTATAGAACACTTAACTATGCCAAGGTTAGAGGAAGATGAGGCCCATGAATGCATGGCTAAGATAGGGAGGAATGAGATAAAATGATGATGGATAATCAATGGAAAGGGATGTCTCTAGTAACAAATTATATTCCTGTAGACATTTGGAAGTTGGGAGGAAAGAAAGTGATAAAGATATGGAAGGCTTTTTTTAACGATGTTTTAAAAAGAGATATAGTACCAGTATCTTGGAAAAAAGCTGTGGTGGTTGTATTACCCAATCACTGCAAACCCCACCTCAGACCCAGCTTCATATATTCCAGATTCAGTTTTTAAACCATGATTATAATAATGTTTATGTCTATACTAGTTAAGAGAATGGCAAATGTCTTGCCAAAATTGATAGCTATAGATCAGTGTCATTTTGTGATAGGGAGGCGAATATTTCACAAAGTTAATAGAACAATGATGATCTAGAAAGAAGCAGTGTATAAGAGAAGTCACTATTGTTGGCAAGTCTCGATGCAGAGGAAGCACTTGATATAGTCAGCTGGAATTTTATGAGTGTGGGAATAGAAACATTTGCATTTCCTAATAGAATAATATATTTAACTAAGAGTGCATATGAAGGGTCAGAGGTAGGACTTAAGATGGAATGATTCTCTCTGACAAGCTTTGTTTGAACAGAGGAACCAGCATGGTTGTCTGCTTTAGCCTTTGTTACTTGCTTTATACTTAGAGTAATTGACAAAGAAAATAAAGCACTCAATATTTCGATGATATAACTGGCATTGAAATCAAGAAAAGTAAACTTATTTGTAGATGATGTTATTTTTTACTTGATAAATCAAGAAAATGACATTTCAGTGTTATGAAATATTTTGAAACAGTTTCATGTCTTTTCATGATATAAAATAAATGAAGATAGCAGTAAACTATGTACCCACACCTGAACTGGTTCAGCAATACCCATATCTATCACATTCCTATAGGTATGGTTCAGCAACACCCATATGTATAAGAACATGATAAGATTAAGTATTTAGGTGTATGCATTAAAAAAGGCTTCTGTTATGGCAGCTAAGTATAGGTGAGAAAAGACTAAACAAATGATAATACAAAAAATTAAGAAGTTTAACGCTCTTGATTACTTTATCGGCCTGAATGTGCCCATAAAGACTTAAAAAGTAAAAAGCCACAGACATTCAGAAGCCATGTAGTTGAAACGCTGTATGTCCTTAAGAGGCTATTTACATATTGGACATATATCCCATGACCCTCCACTATAGAAGGTTGAAGGTATTACACAGTGAAGATTCTAGCTTGGCTGTTTTTTTTTCTTGTAGTTTTTCTGAAAGGTCTTGATTATTGATATGGATAGTAAGATACATATTTCCAGTCACTTTAGTTTATATATAAGTTGGACATATTTTTAACCACAGGAGATGCTGTGGACCATAATTAACAAAGAGTTGAAGGATTTTATTTGGAAGGAAAAAAGAGCAAGAGCTAAGGATAAGTTAGAACAAAGTGATTTGAAGGGATATTTAGAGCTACACAATCAAACCTCATAGGTTCATAGGGAGGTACTAGGCTATCTGCCCGAAGGCATTTATAAGCCTAGCCAAAATGTGTTGGCTTTCACTGCCCCCTTAGATTAGTTCTCCATGCCTCTGTCCAGCAGAGCCATTGAAGTGATCCCTGGGGTAAACTTTGTTTCCCATCCACTCATCAAGGTTTCTCTTGAAGAGGGTTATCGAGGAGCTCTGCCTAATGTAGGTTGGAATCTTGTTCCAGAGCATGGGAAGTCTGTGGGACAGGAATCTATCCCTCCAGCGCATCCTATTTATTGTTGTGGTGAGGTTTAGATCCCTGGACCGTGTGGCTCGAGGGGATATGGTTTTCTTTAGGTGGAGCATGTTCATCAATTCTGGGTTGGACATGGCCTTGTATGTCAGGCAGAGATCACCTCTGAGTAGGCGGTATGCAACCGAGTACAGCTGGAGTTTCTTCAGTCAAGCAGCATAGGGCATCTGCTTGAGGCCAGTGATCCTCTTGGTGAGGAACTTCTGTGGTCTTTCCAGTTGTTGCAGGTGTCTTGTAAGGTACATCCCAAATGGGGCGTTGTACTCTATGATGGGTCTGATGAGTGATGCGTAGAGGGGCCCAATGACCTCTTTTGATCAGGATACAAACCTTTTTGGGATTAGGTGGGCCACATAGAAGGATTTTCTAACCACTTTGGCAATGTGATTATCAAAGGAGAGGTTACTATCTACTTGGGTCCCCAGATCCCTTATTACATCTTCCATATTTAGGGGGCTACCACCTATGTGGTAGTTTGTGGGTACTTTGTTTTTTCCAAAGGGGATGACTATGCACTTTTTGACATTTAGCTTGAGACCTTGGTTTTGACACCAGGTATCTGTCTCAGTGAGACCCTTTTGGAGGATGTCTGTGTCATCCGGAGAGTCAATTATAACCCCTAGTTTGTAGTCATCTGCAAACTTGGTGAGCCATAGTCCTCCTGTGCTTGCCTGTACCTCTGAGAAGTATATGTCGAACAGGAGGGGTCCTAGGACTGAACCCTGGGGAATGCCAATTGTAACAGGTTTAGAGTCAGACCTAGCTCCTGCAACTCTTACCATGTGGGTTCTGTCTGTGAGCCAGTTGGCAACCCATCTTGTGATGTAGGGGTTTATGTTCAGGCTGGTGAGCTTGTCTATAATACCTGAGTGGTGAATAGTGTCAAAGGCCTTTGCGAGGTCTAGGTAGGCTGTGTGGACCACCTTTCCCATGTCCATAGCCTTGGTAACTGTCTCAAAGAAGTCCACCAGGTTTAGGAGGCATGATCTGCCCTTAACAAAGCCGAACTGGGTTGGGTCCAGTGTTTGGAGGTTTCCAGTGTCTCTGTTGATGAGATCCATGATGATGCACTCCATACCTTTGCAGACCAAGCTAGTCAGGCTTATAGGGTGATAGTTCCCGGGGTCCATTGTGGCTCCACCTTTGTGGAGCAGAATAACCATTGCTGTGTGCCACTCTGTGGGCATGTAGCCTGTGGAGAGGCTGAGTTTAAACAGTGTGTTTAGGTGAGGGGTTAGTTCATCTTTGAGCTCATGTAGGACGCAGCCTGGGACACCATCCGTTCCCATTTATGCTGTGTTTTTGGCTTTGGAAAGGGCTGTTTTAACCTGAGTGTCTGTGATTTCAGGGTCACTACATTCTTCTGGTATAGTTATGGGTCATTTTGGGGGTGAGAGGGGGGTGAAGTTTGCCCTGAACCTGTCTGCCAGGATGTTGGCTATATCAGTTGATTCAGTGTATTTTGTGCCATTCTGCACTAACTCCGAGCAGATCTGAGAATTGTCACTTAGATTCTTGACATAGCTAAAGAATGCCTTGTGGTTATATAGACATACATAAGCATAAGTTTACAAATTAAAGTGGACAAGTATGATGATGAAATGTGGGAGTTCAAGAAATAAGGAGAGATTAGAATTTTGGATGCAGGACCTTAAAGAGAAAATCAACAACCATACAGAATATTATATTTATAAAGTAGCAGAACATATTCTAAGAGCTAAACCATCGTGGGAATGGAGAAAAGAGATTTTACCAATAGTAATAACTGCAAGTAGAGGCATAGAAACAGGCAAAAAAAGGCTCCAATTTCTTGGAGAAAATTAACAAAGGAGCCTTGCTACTGGGAACAAATAACTATAGATAGGAAAGTAACAGAGTGGAATGAGTCCAGGAGGAGGTTTGGACTGCATGTTAGAGACTGGCTTCATCAACATCATTATCATCAGCCCCCTTTTCCCCATTTTCTACATGGGGTCAGGGTATCGTGTTAACTTTCCCTTCTCTCTCAATTCAGTGCCACTCTCCTACCTTCCTCAACACTCATGTCCGACTATCACAGATCTTCTCTCACACAATCCATCCTCCTCTTTGCTGGACATCCTTGTTTCCCCTTACCTTCTTCCTGTCTGTCCCAAATCTTCTTAACCAGATTGTTTTCTGCTTTTCGACACACATGTCCAAACCACCTGGTCTGCAACCTATGATTTTTTTCTACAATTGGAGCTACTTTGGCTTCTGCTCTTATATCCTCATTTCTTCATCTGTCCCACAGTGCACATCTTACCACCCATCTCAGGCACTTCATTTCTATCACCTCTAGCTTCCTCATCTGCTCTGCCTTTATTGCCCAGGTTTCTGTACCATACAGTAGTATTGGTCGCACCTTACTTTTCAACTTCTTTGGCATTCTTCTGTCATAGACTACACCTGAGAGTCTATGCCAGTTGGCTGCAGCCCATTTGTTTTCTAGCTTTGACCTATTCAGTCAGACTTCCCTTCTCCTCAGCCACCCCTACCTGAAACATGAAGCTGTTTACCTGTTCCACTATCTTTCTTTCTATTACAATTCTCAGCTTCTTCTGATTTCCCCAATTTGCTGTCATTACCACTGTCTTATCAGTGCTTTGTTTCATCCCATGTGCCTTCAGTTTTGCATTCCATTCCCCTGTCCTTTGCTGAAGTTCTTGCTTAGAGTCTGCCTGTAATGCCACATCGTCTGCATACAGCAACTTTGTTGATCTGTCCCCTCCAACAAAGTTGCTGTATGCAGACGATGTGGCATTACAGGCAGACTCTGAGCAAGAAATTCAGCAAAGGACAGAGGAATTGATAACAAAGTACAGACAAAGAGATAGGAATGGAAGAGTGCTAAGTGAAAGACCAGCTCTGGTCCAGTTTTTAGTTCAGTCTGGAACAAAAGCTGCTGTCAAAAACATGACAATTAGTAAACCATATAAAATATTGCATGATGACTATAAGAATCAATCAGAAGGGTTAAAAAAAGATTGGGAAGAGAGATTGGAAAGGCAATTTACAAAGGAACAATTAAGACTCCTGTATGGCTCCCACTTATAGAACAATGTCTAGAAGTTTAGGGGGTTGTATGAAAGTGTTTGTATAGTTGTTTTTATGCACCAATAAGACTTCAGAGATTTTTATTTCTTGGGTAGATAGCAATTGCCAGAGGTGTGATGCGAAAAAGGAAGGAAATTGGGAACTTGTTTTATGGAAATGTAATAAGTTAGTAGGATTTTAAAAAAATTCCCTAAATAATACTTTGTCAGGAATGTTGTGGAAGCAAATAATTGTAACTAATAACATGGTTCTTTAGACCTGGGATAATAGAATCTGAAGTCTTTGACATAGTAAAACTTTGGTTTAATGGTACTGGCTGCCTTACTAGAAAATGGAAGTAAAAAACTAAATTATCTGTAACAACTGAATATTATAAATGAAATTATATTGGAAGGGAATCTTTAAAAAGGGGAAGGAATTAATTCCATAGAAATGAATGGAATTTGTGGAAACAGTATGTGCAGAATAAAGTTTAAGAGGAGGATTGAAGGAACTGAGCAATTTATGTAATGGAGTAAATGATAATTATTAAAAACAGGTGTGTATAATGGAACAAACTACTGAAAAAAATGTTTATGGTTGTTTGTTTTCTGTTCTGTAACTGTATGTGTACCCATGTCATTGTTAATACTGTGTGAATGTAATAAAGGTGTTTTAAAAAAAAGTGTGAATTCCTTATCTCAAATATGGCCTCCCAGTCTTCTGTCACTCTACAGTTCTCAGACAATATGCCTTTGTAGACACTTACTAGTCAGTTTATTTGCAATTTAAATTTCCCAAAGTTAAAAACATTGTAATACACTAATGATGGTTGAGTTGGTTTTGACTCTAAAGAGAACAGACTTCTCCATTTTTTCCCAACACTTCAAGTATTAGTGTATTGACTGTTTTATACCACTCAAGGATTAATACATGATACAGTCATAATAAGCTATTGGAACAGTTTTCCACCAGAAGTCAAGGAGATATATTACTAAAACTGATTACCACTGGCCTGAAGTAATCTCCTTCTGCAAATAAGGGATGTTGGTACCCTATATAGGCATAAACTCACCAATGTTCTTACATCTAGTGTTACTATTTCCTGCAGGAGTCTCCCCATTATATGTTCAGATGTGTTGTCCTCTTTTACCTAGTCATATTCCAGCTCTTTAGTGTGCTTCCCATATGTTTACTTTAGACTGAACAGCTCATGTGTAAAATACATGGCAATATTAGTTCAATGCTGCAAATGCTTATATCAGAAATTTGCAATCACAACAGATCTAAACAAAGGAAGTATTTTTTATATATTTATATTTTTTGTAGCAGAGTAAGCCATCCTGTACCCACCACACTATACCACCTTGCCACTCAGACTCAGACAAAGAGATAAATGCACTTTAAAATGTCTCTGTGGTCATCATTAGATCACGGTGGCAGTAGAATAAGCTATATGTATTATATACTGTCCAGGATATGACAAACAACCTAATGTTTAAGGGTACCTTCCACACACCCCAATCACTGATCAGCTTGAAGTGAGCAGTACAAAGTTAGTGGTTTGGGTGCCAAGCCTTCAGAACTTTCTTGCCTTCAAAGTAAGCTCTTCCCTGCAGTCCTCAAGTGATCACTAGCACTTCTCTAAAGTTGAGCAGATAAATACCACATTGGGGAATACCTTCTGCTTTATTTATTTATTTATTGACGTTTGTTAACCAGGTTAGTCCAACTAAGCCAGGGGCCCATTTTCAGTGGAGACCCGAGGAGAAAAGCTCTAGAAATAATACAAGTAATTATGATATTTTCAAAATATTAAAGTAGGGTCACAAAAATATAGTACAGGTCAAACATTTGCACACAGCAGTACAATGCATAGGTAAAACAGTTAAGTACAATTTCCAAAATATGAGAACCATATATAGCATAGGCCAAATAATTAAAAGGTTTAGAGAATATTACAATGAGCACAGTATGAATACAGTTTGCTAGAGCAAGTACAAGGAGGAACAAGAGTTGATAGGGAAAAGCAGATAAGATGAGAAGAGAGGAGACTAGTTAATGTGGGGGTTTGACAAGGGCATGACCAAGTCTTCAGGAGAAAATGTGTTTCTTTCTTAAATGGGTATTTATGCTGAATACTTCTTAAGTTGAGAGGGAGTGAGTTCCAAGCATGGCCTACAGAGTATTTGTAAAGGATCTTACCAATGTTTTTGTTGGGTTTGTATAACTGAAGGAGGTGTATACCGGCAGTTCAGAGGTGATGAGGAGGTTATAGGAGGAGACTAAAATGGAGATGGAGAGACAGGATGAGGGTTCATATAGGATAGAGTGTGCAATAAGGAGCTCTTTGGAAAATTCTGGCCATTGGAGTGACTTAAGGGCAAGACATTGTTGAGATTTGTAAGGAAGGTTGGCGGCAAATCTGGCAAATTTGTTATAAGTTTGCTCTAGTTTTGTGATAAGAGATGTTTGAACATGAGTAAGGACAGGGGCGGCATAAAAAGGCAGGGTGGTAGTAGGGCCTGAGTGAGTGAGGGTTTGCAGGAGGGTGACAGAAATATTTGATTATGAAAGAGAAGTCCAAGGTTCTGGTGGGTCTTTCTTATACTTTGTTGAACATGAATATCAAATTTTAATTCATTGTCAATGCTAACTCCAAGTTATTTAGTATGGGGTTCAGTTTTAATAATGGTGTTGAGAGAGGATATAGAGAAAGAGGTTTTGTGCTGGGCAAGTGTTTTAGGGAAGAAATGGAGGAGTTTGTTGTTTTTTTTTTTTTGATTTAATATGAGTTGGTTATCAGAGAACCAGGTTTTAACAGAGGAAAAGGTTTGTTGAGTGAGTGCTAGTAGATCAGGGATGTTGTGGGCAGAGGTAACAAGGGTGGAGTCATCAGCATACTGTAGAAGTGTAGACAGGTTGGTAGCAGAGTGAAGTTTAAGTGAATATATTAAACAGGAAGGGGCCCAGAATTGATCCTTGCGGAACTCCAGTATTAACAGGAAGGAATGGAGAGAGGACAGTTTGCCAGTGGACAGATTGCTGCCTGGCGGAGATATAGTAAGAGAACCAGTTGATGGATAAGGTAAAGTTGTAGGTCTGAGAGTTTAGTTAGAAGTTTAGTATGAGAGACAGTATCAAAGGCCTTTGAAAGATCGAGGAAAAGACTGGAGATGAGGAGGTTATTGTCACCGGCTTCAGCAATTATTTGGGTAAATGACAGTAATGTAGTAGAAGTGCTATGGTGCGACCCAAAGCCATATTGGGTAGGAGTGAGGAGACTCATCGAGAAGGTGTTTGAGTAGCTGGACATGGATGCACTTTTCCAAAATTTTTGCTTATTTTTTGTTTTGTTTGTTATTGTTTATTTATTGCATTTCTTTATTGGGATAATTCAAATGTGCAGAAAGCTACCCCTTTACAGAGTAATGTGCGAATTAGATATGTTAAATGCTTTTAAGAGCACTAAAAGTCAGTTTCTTAATTTAAACGAAGCAGAATGTGAAGCTCTGAAACAGTTACAAATGCTAGATAGTAAAAGCATTATGTCAGCTGACAAACGAGGAGCCGTAGTCATTCTTAACAGAACAGACTACGTATCCTGGATGAATGATATGTTAAGAGATGAGAGTACATACATTTAAATAAATGAGCAGGTTATTGATAGGAGTGTATATACTATCAGAGATGACCTGTATGAGCTTTTGATGCGTGGGTTAATAGATCCTAACCTATATGATTTTTTTATGATGGAATATCCTCTGATACCCACCATAAATGGATTGCCTAAGATCCATAAAAGTTTAGTAAAACCTCCTATGCGACCAATAGTCTCAGGGCGAGGCTGGGCCATAGAACCTTTGTCGCAATACGTTGAAAGTATGCTTAAACCATTGCTACATGAAGCCCCATTAGTGTTGAGACACACATCACTGCTTATCTATATTGTTTGATAAAGTAGAGAAGATGGATCTATCTGAAGTGCTATTGGTCACACTTGATATTAAAACCCTATTTACTGTGATCCCAAATGTGGAAGGGACAGATTTGGTTAGATTATTCATTACACATCACGGTCAGTTTAATCATAATACTATAACTGTGATCTACACATTATTAGAACTTATTTTGAATCACATTATATTTCTCTTTGGTGAAAGTTATTTTATACAGAAACAAGGGGTGGCCATGGGCACCCCATGTGCCAACACGTATGCCAATCTAGTGTTGGCACAATGGGAGGAACAGTATCGATTAAATCAAAGTAGTTATATGCAGAATGTTATATATTATGGAAGATTTGTGGGTGATATCCTTTTGTTATGGAAAGGAAGTGTTACACAGTTGAAGGATTTTATTTTATATCTTGAGACTACTACTAGTTTTCTTAGGTTTGTTATGCAGTGGTCTTTTACCACCATAGACTTTTTAGATATTACGTTATATAAGAATGATGCAGGTGGATTAGACACCAAACTGTTTAAGAAAACATGCTGGAAAAATAATATTTTACATAAATGCAGCATGCATCCTTCACATATTTTTCCCAACATTGTTAAAGGACAATCATTGAAAATCTCCTGACTTAACAGCGATACTTCAGATATGACTGAGTCACTTGGAACTTTTTTACAAGATCTTTCAAGTACAGGATATCCAAACAAATTGACTGAGAACATCTATACAGAAATAGAGACATATAGGGATAATAGAGGGGCCCCTTATTTTTCCAGCAGGCATAGGTATCATAATGAACAGTGTCCTGAGTTTAAATCTGCTGGTAGTAAGTCCAGAATGCTTTTTACCTATTCTAGCAATATATATCTGTTTTGTGACAAAGTTAGGAAGAATTAGCCTATTTTGTTGGCTGGCGATAGTATTAGAAAGGTTGTTGGACAAGACCCCAATTTTATTTTTAGGAACAACATGAGCTTAAAAAGAATGTTGTGTCATGGCTCTAAAAATTTGGAAGCAGAACCCTTACTGAGAGCAGGAACATTTCCCTGTAGGAAATGCAAAGCATGTTCCTTTATTGTTCAAGACCAAACATTTGTTCACCCTATCACTGAAAGGAAATTTATTCCTAGATTATCAGCTACATGTAATAACAATGTCTTAGTGTATTTGGCAACCTGCACACAATGTCATTGCTTTTATATAGAAAAAACTACACGTCAGCTTAAAGACAGGGTTTTAGAATATCTTAGCAATATAAGGAATAATCTACATACAAGTACAGAACCCAACTCATTAGCTGCGGTGATATACACCCAAACCCAGGCCCACAAAATCTAGGAGCCCCAACCCCCAGCCCTCAACCTGAATGATACCCTACTCCACTGAGACAAATCCACACCCCTCATTTTAAATTTAAATGTCAGAAGTATACTAAACAAAGTTCACGACCTTCATGCACTACTCTCCTTTTATCAACCTGAGATAGTCATACTAACAGTGGCTTAGCTTATACCAGGCAACCACAACAATGAAATCACTCCACCAGGATACAATATAATTTGTAGTGCTAGAACAGGTAAAAAGGGGGGGTTGCTATAGTGTATAAATCTCACCTCATCCTTGAGAAAGTAGACAAAACAACCCCAGACCTCGATAAAGTTGAACTCACTGTAACAAAACTAAAACTTAATGATAGTAAACACATTAACATCATAGGATGCTACATCCCTCCAGGCAACAATATCCCCATTACAGAAAAACTCCTAGAATGGATATCTAACTCCCTCCCCCAGGAAAGCCTAGTATTAGGAGACCTTAATACTGACTGGCAAAATGGTTCCAGTCATAACCCACTCTCCCATATTAACCTACATGGCCTAACCCAATTCATCACTTCCCCCACAAGAACAAACAAGAGAACCAAACACCAGTCCACTCTAGATTGGATACTCGTATCCCGCCCATCACTGATATCCCTAGCAGGGTTTCTACCAGACATCCTGAGTGACCACCAAGCCACATTCTTACTCAGATCAAAATCACCACAACTGCACGTGCCTAATTAGAAACAAAAAAACACTTTAACCATTCCAACTTTATAAACAACCTAAAAATGTGCAACTGGACTCCTCTAAAAAACCTACCTCTTGATGAAGCTGTGCTATATTTCAATACTGCCTTCTTAAACACCCTTAACCATCATGGCCCCTCCAGAACAACAAGAATTAAAACTAAATATGCCCCCTGGTTGACGCAGACACAAAATCTCTCCTCAAAAAAGGAAACAAGGCCTGGACCAACTACTTCAACAGTAAATCCCAATTGAACAAACAAATATATGTTGAACTACATAACAAAGCCAAACTAACTCACCAAAACAGACAAAACATCTTACTACCAAAAGCTACAGGATATGCACAGGAGCAACCCACAAAAATTTGGGGCAGCAATTAATTCTATTCTACAACCAGGTAAAACAACTACCTCAACCCCAAAAATAGATAACAACCAAGAAGACATCCCCACTCAATTTAATAAATACTTTACAGAAACCATCCAGACCCTTACAAACAACCAACCCTATGACAACATCCCCACCCCTGCAAATCAACCCCCACCACCAACTAACAATTGCCCCAAGTTCAGTTTTCACCCAGAACCTACAAAATCCATTGAAAAACTACGCCGCAAGCTCAAACCAATGTCTCTAGCCACAGATAAATTACCTGCTGAATACCTCCACCTGGCTGCAGAAGCCATATCATATCCTGTCTCCATCCTAATTAACAGATCCATCTCCGAATGTATAGTACCCAAGTTATGGAAAATAGCACATATCATCCTCTCCATAAAGGGGGAACCTCCCTGGAACTCAATAACTACCGCCCTATAGCCATACTACCCCCTTTATCTAAAATTTTAGAGAGGGTAATACACAAGCAACTAATGAAATATCTCCTAGAAAATAATCTAATAGCAACACAACAACATGGCTTTAGACCCTTCCAAAGCACCACCACTGCACTAACAGAATTCACCAACATTGTCAATACTCACAGAAACAATGGGACTCCTTGTATCTGCCACCTTCCTTGACTTGTCCAAAGCATTCAATATGGTTAACCACACCAAACTCCTTCTTTCACTAGCACCTCTAAACCTTACCACCCCTGCCATCTCCTGGTTCAAAAACTACCTAGAGGGAAGGAAACAAGCTGTTATGTGGCAAAACCAACTCTCCCCCTCCTTACCAGTCTCCCTAGGAGTACCCCAAGGCTCCATCCTGGGGCCACTTCTTTTTACCCTCTTCACCAATTAGCTCCCAAACAGTATTCCTAAAGCCTCAGTAGTGCAATATGCAGATGATACCACCATAATATGTGCAGCCAAATCAATTGACATCCTTCACTCCCTAACACAAGAATGCTTTTCCCTAACAGAAACTTGGATTACAAACTAAAGCCTCAATCTGAACCCAAGTAAAACAAAGCTAGTACTCGTTAGCTCCCACAGAGCCACACCACCCACTGATTCTTTCTTCATCTCCTCCTTTAACAAGACCACAATCACCCCCACAAATCATGCCAAACTCTTAGGGGTTGAAATAGATAATCACCTTGGATTTGACCTACATATTTCTATAACCATAAAAAAAGTACATAAAAAACTTGGCCTACTGTATCGCAATAAAATATTCATCACTAACCACTCCAAAACTACAATAGCGAGGACTCACCTACTATCCACCCTACATTATGCCTCCCCCATGCTTACAAATCTCTGCAAATCCAACCTAAACAAACTTGATAGCTGTTATAAGATAGCCAAATTCGTAGCTAAATTCGCTACAACCTCTCCCATCAGAACACATCACTGTGAATGCCTAAAAAAACTCAATTGGCTAGAACTACCACTACTACTTCAAATCAATCAACTATCACTAGCCCACAAAATAATACATAACTCTGAAAACACCCCAGCCCTACAAAATCTTTTGCAACCCTATACATCCGCCAGGCCATTGAGGTCTAGCACACAAAGCCTCCTCAAAGTAACCAAATATAACAATGAAGCTAGTAAGTCTGTCTACAGCCACTGTATAGCAAAAACCTGTAACTCCCTTCCTGCAAACATAACTGACAACAAATCCCCATCACAGTTCAAAAAACTTGTTAAAACTCACTTTTTGAATAATTGACTGTGCTCCTGTATCCCCCTAGCTAATGTCTCATTAGAACACTTCACCTAACTTAACTAACTCTGCTAAGCCAACCAATCATAGTACTGTACCCACTTAGGACTGTTATCTACTGCTCATCCCATCTCTCCAGGAGTTAGGGAAAACTACCCCAGCAATGTTGTGCTTTCCATAAGCAACTAAAACCAGGAGAAGACATATTGTAAATCAATTTGTTATCCTTCTCAACTAAAACCAAGTGAAGACATATAGTAAATCAATCTGTTATTCTTCTCAACTATAGCGAGCATCATCTGCTCTCTCGGAGCCTTATTCTACATCTCTCTGCTTTTACTCTGATAGTAAATCTATCACAGGAATCCTAAACTTAGGAATGTCTTCCAAAATTTAATATTATATTGTAGAGAATTAATGTATCCTATCTGTTAGTTAATATGTATGTCAAAGTCTCTTCTATGGAAATTCTATGTCAAATGTCTGTCCTTAAAACTATTTTTTGTAAAAAAAATTGTTCTCGTGGAGCTTTTCTCCCCGGGCCTCCACTGAAAATGGACTTGTAATCCAGTTGGACTCTCCCGGTCAACAAATGTAAGATAAATAAATAAATAAAATGCTTTGGCTGCACATGCAGAAACTACAGAACACAGTGTTTTTTTTTGTTTTAGAGTTCTCCAGAAAGTTAGAACTAGCAGGAGAAGGGGTGATGTGAATAATTATTTAGAGAATTTAGTAGTAAAATGGATAATAACACTACAAGCCCATAGAGATCCGGGCCTGAATGCAAGTGTTCCATTGAAGCCAGCATTAATTAAGAGACGTTAATTCTGATTTGCTGATTTTAGTAAAGTGATTTTAATTTGTATATATTGCCTGCTTCTTAAGCTGTTAGTTTTATTTGGGTCTGAAGAAGCGGTAGGCCCGTGAAAGCACTCATCCTTCTACAATAAAGCCATTAAAAATCAAGTTTTGGAAAATGATGCTTTATTTGTCTCTGCTCAGCTTGGTTGGTGTGCTCACATTTTGAATTGTTATTTGAATCTATTGTATGCTGTGAGCAACCTTTGGCAGAGTGTGTGCTTTTTGCTTTTTATGTACACTCTGAATGTCCACAGGGAACTACAATACTACATTGACAGGAAAAAATCCTTCAGGAATTCTGATCAATTGTTTGTTTCCTATGAAGGTAAGAAAAAGGGACAGTCAGTATCAGAACAGACAATTTTTAAATGGTTGTCCAGTGCTATTGTCTTTTGTTATGCTCACCGTAACGAGACACTTCCAAGCAGGGTCAAGGCCCACTCTACTAGGACTTTGGTTATTTCTGTGGCTATTTAGAAAGGAGGGGACTCTAAAAATATATTTAAGGTAGAAGTGTGGTCATCTGTACATACTTTCACCAAATACTACACATCAAACTTTGACTCAAGGTCCAGAGTAAGCTTTGCTAGGGCTATTGTCCAGGGGCTGCTGGACTGTAATCCTTCTTCCTTCTCATCCCTTTCTTTCTAAGTTCTGATATTCTACCCATATAGCTTACCATAACAGTAGATGTTTGAATATATCACTCTTGCAGTAGGAGCTCAATCTCTCCCTCCACCCCCCACTTATTTTATTTATTTTATTTTATGCCAGGGTATGGATACTTTTAGGGTGGAAGGGCTTTAGAAATCCAGCTTTGTTAATCAGGGAAGAAAAAAACAGTATCAAATTAAAACATTCCCAAAGGACTCTAAAGAATAAGATTGTAACTAAGGTCCATAATTAACTAAAGCTATGCTACCATATCACCCATCTACTATCCTCTAGTCTAGTGCAAGGGCAGCCATAGCCAAAACTGTCCTATTCACAAAACTAGGGTATGGTTCGGTGCCATGGAAATATTACTTTTAACCTCTGACAGGGATTCTGAGACTTGTCACAAAGTAATTTTAGAGGGAACTAAAATTACTTGTCATAAAATAATTTTGGGGAGAACCAAATTTTCAAGGATAGAAGGGTGACAATAATGTGGTTAGGTAGGATAAAAGTCGGGACTGATTGCCAGACTCTAGAGATGTGAGACAGAGGTTATAAACTACAAATTACTAAAGTAAAATATTCCACTGTCCTCTTCTAGTAAATATAAGCAAACATCATTGTGACCAATTAACCCAAGTTAACTGGCCTCCTATTACCAACAGGGCAACCTACCTCTGAGCCACTCTTATTTATAAAATTATTCACAATAGTTATTTTCCCCCTCTTAAAAGACAGCTTGCAGTTAGGGAAACTACTGTCTTAGCAGTAGCCAAAATAATGCACTCATTGTGATTAGACCCAAATCTGAAAATGCAATTGGTGAAAGAAAGCTTTCCAATCTATTTTTCCCAAATGAAGTAAAAAATAACCAGAGTATGCAAGCTTTCAAAACCTCACTATGTGTACATTTACACAGTGTAGCAATGTAACTGCTTTCATGATACAGGCTAAAGCAATACAATGCCCAACGTGTACTGATGTTTGGATCATAAATGTGAAACCTTTACTATCTTTTTCACGACAACCATGTATATATTATTTCTACAAATCTAAGCTGTAAATAGTTCACTATTTATTCTTTTATATTAAGTTATACATGCTATTTCTTCATTTGTATTATGTTATCCAACTCTACATAAGTTGTACATAGACATTTCTGATTCACTATTTCTTGCTTCTGTTGATGTTATCCATGCTGTACCTAATTTTATTTCCATGAGAAATTTCCCAATATTTTATATTTAATATCATATGTTATTAACTTTGAATTTTTTATTATCTATGATTTTCCTAAATTGTGGTCACATGTACATTTTATAACATTTAATCAACCTAGTTGTAACTGAAAAGGGTCAGTTGAACAACTTACTTAGCCAATTAACAAGCTATAAATAACATAAACAAAATAAAAATAAGTACATAGTTTGAGATGTTGGATTTAGATCTTTACAAATAGAATGAGATATTGTACCAGAAGGTAGAAAGAATTTACTGAATTAAATCTATTTATCAAAATCAATAAGAGAACAGTGGAGGATGTTACAACGGCCTGCTTTGGACAAAAATATTAAGAAGCAATCAAGATTATAAAGAACTTAACCACTCCTGTTTACATTAAGAGATATACAAAAAATGGAAATATTAAACAAAAAATCCATGGTTTGGACTTTCTACTTTGATAAATGTAGAATGCAAAAGGAAAAGAAAAAAAAAACAGTATGTAAAACTAATTGTAGTGATGCCTTCAGTGTGTAAAAATTGCAGAAGGAATGTGAAACGTTTTGATGGTGAAATTGTTTGTGCAAACAATCAAAAAAAGTTTAACATCAGGATATAGGCATACAACATCAGAGAGATATATTTCAATAAGAACAAGATACCTGATTAAGGTGATGGGCAAAAAAATATATAAGAAATTAAAAAGAGGTTGAACTACAGATTTGAAAATTGAAATAAACAAACAGGATAAACAGATTAACCATAGGGGAGACAAGATCAAGAAAAAATTGAAGAAAATTGATATAAAGATATTGAGCCTAATAGGAAACCATTTTATAGACATATAAGATGTGGAAGGAGTAAAGACATACAAATTTATAAACTGTATGTAGATTCTAAAATGTATTCTCAGACACAACAGAGAACAGATTATAGATATATTTATAAAATCTTATGCAAAACAGTTTGACTCCACAAAGGGGGTGATAAGTTGTCCCAGTGACAGCCAGGTAACCTCAGATAATGAAATCAAATTAGATTATATTGAAAAAGAACTATGCAAACTGGATCCAAGCAAAGCACAGGGAGGAGATGGAATTAGTAATAATGACCTGAGAGCACTTCAGCAAGAAGTTACACTACCATTATATCTATTATTTACTAGATTGTATAAATATGGGGAGATTCCTCAAGATTGATGACATGCACTTATTAAATCTGCCTTTAAGGGAATGGGGAGTAGAAAAACAAAGACTTATACAGACCCTTAAGCCTACCTTCATGTTGTGAAAAAATAATGCTGAAGGTAATATTGGATAAGCTATTTTCAGAATTGGAAAGGCTGGGACTTGAAACCGTATATCAACATGCATATGCATATGCTGAAAATAGATCTATTACCACCTGTAACATGATGTTCTATATCAATATAATAGCTACAAATGAAACATTGTGCTGTAACGTAATTTATATAGCTTTAACTTCAGCATTTGACAGGGTCATACACAAAGCACTGATCAATAAATTAGAACAATTAGGTATCGATGTATACTTTTTTACCTGAGCTTTGCTCTGGCTAAGATCTACCTGAACTCAACTGGACGTATAAGTGAATTTAAGTACACTTTTATCTGCTCTTTTTCATATAGTTCTGCATTTAATTTATTTATTTGTGTTTCTCACTGAATATTAACTCAACTGAAAGTTGTGGCTGTGTCTCTACAGTTAGTTCCCCACCCACCCACCCTCCCTGTTCTTGTACTGGTGTTAATGTTGGTGGCTTTGAACTTGCCTACCCCTCTTGTAAATTTGTATTTGGATACTCCTTCTGGGCCCATCTCATTTGCTCACTCAATTGAGTGCAGTGAGATCATATTCTGATTTCAGGCACTCCTACTGTGTATAAATAAATAAATAAATAAAATATATACATATTTTATTCAGCTGCTCTTACTATAACTGTCTTAGTTGCTGTTCTGCGTGCTGTTATCTGTTCAGTCTCTCTTACTCTGCACTTATTACTGCTTGTTAGTAGCTTTCTAATTTATTGCCTTCTGCACTTGTTTTTTAGTCATTTGTTAATTTAATTGCATTTATTTAAACTGTATTTGCCGTAATATTGCTACACACTCGTGTGCTAGCCTGCACTGCAATGTGAATTGTATTTGCTGCTGTTTTAGCTGCTTTTCTGTAAAAAAAAAAAAAAATTCTAAGCTTGTTTCCTGCCTTTCCTGTAACTAGTCTAGTCCAGATACAGACTTGTTGTATCCAGGACTGTTGGTAAGCTTCTGAGCCCCCCAAGCCTTTCTGAGTTGGAGGGAAGCCTTCTAGCTTATCAGTGGGAGTGGTAAGCACTAGGTAGCCCATCTATCATGGGAAGAGTGGGTTTTGGCCCAGAAATTGTAGTTCATTGGCTGTTTGGGCAGTTTTTCAATCTCTTACTATTTTCTGGTTTAAAAGCCTGTGTTTGCATTTGGTCCCCACCTTTCCTGTAACTAGTGTAGTCCAGGTACAGATTTGCTGTACCCAGGACTGTTGGTAAGCTTCTGAGTCCCCCAAGCCCTTCTGTGTTGGAGAGAAGCCTTCTAGCTTATCAGTAGGAGTGGTAAGCACTTGGTAGCCTGTCTACCACAAGAGGAGTGGTTCTTGGCCCAGAAATTGTAGTTTATTGACCATTTGGACAGTTTGTCCATCTCTTTCAACTTTCTGGTTTAAAAGACCACATCTGTGATTGTTTTCCATCTTTTCTGTAACTAAGCTGTTGGGAAGCACTAGAAAGCCCTAAACTGATACAAGCCTTCTAGCTTAGAAGAGAGACTTTGGAGTGATTAAGTATCAGTTTTCTGTACTTGCTGTACTAAACTGTTTTCTGCCTAAACACAGCTTTTCCAGCATTTATTGTGATTCAAAAGCTTGTTTTTTTTTCACATATTGTACTTATTTGACTGCCTGCACTTTTAAAAAGTCATTTTTTGTTTAAATAATTTAACTGTTGTAGGCTACACACTAAAGTGCAATAGCCTTTTCTGATCGTTTGTAGTCGTTTAAATCTGTTTTAAGTGTATTTTTTACTGTTTTTGCCTTATCTTTTCAAAAAAAAAAAAGCCTTGTCTCCCACCTTTCTAAGCTAGTATAGTCCAGTTTTCAGGCTAATTCTGAATTCAGGGCTGTCTTACAAGTTTCTGAGTTGCCCATACCTTACTTGGATAGAAGGAAGTTTCTCTGCTCACCTGTGAGAGAGGGGAGCTTTGAGCAGCCTATCTATCTATCCCTGGAGGAGTGGTTCCAGCCCAGAAGTTAGTAGTTTATTGGCCATTTTGGGCTAATTTCTATCTCTTTCATTTCTCTGATATATAAATCGTGTTTGCACAGTTTTGTGTGCCAGGCAGCGCCGGTTA
Organism: Protopterus annectens; assembly: GCF_019279795.1. Taxonomy (NCBI): domain Eukaryota; kingdom Metazoa; phylum Chordata; order Ceratodontiformes; family Protopteridae; genus Protopterus; species Protopterus annectens. The sequence goes on from NC_056744.1 coordinate 8,602,830, forward strand.
GCTAGGGTTAATATTATTCCCAGCTCCACTAAGTCTCCTCTTCAGTTTTTCCCTTGAAACTAGTCTAACTGTCAACATAAGCACTCAAAAAGCATCCTACAGCCCAGCACTTGCTCAGACCTAATAGCAAGCGCTAATATACCCTGACACTTGATTGCCTAGCAGGGCAAGGCTCTTTAATCACCCCTCACCAGCCAAGTGAGTAAGCAGCTCACCCTACTATTCAGGCATGACCAAAGGGAAATTTCAGGTGTACTCTCCAGTCCAGCTGGTGAATCTGGGTATCCTGAGGCAATGTTACAACTGCCTCATGTACACAGACAACCCTCTCCTCCTACCACAAAACACTAACATATGTGAGAGATGCAATTATAAAGCCAAACTGGAGGCTAAGCTGTCTCCACCCAAGATTGGAACAGACAGTCAAGAGGAAAACGTTAACACTTGCACCACACCTCCAGCCACACATAGACCTACTAAACCAGCACTGGCAAAAAATACACATAAATACACAAAATCATACTCGGAAGCTCTAAATAAAAACCTGCAAAAGCATCAGAGACCTCCAAAGCAGACACCCAAACAACCTGCACCTTCCGCCACAAACCAGACAACACATAAAACACAAAATCAGTGTGCCACACAATCACAGCCCTTAAGGCGAAATAACATACCTAACACACTAGTAATAGGTGACTCTATAGTCAGGCACACTGGCGTCCCACTCACTAGGCTGGACAAGCAGAAGGTTACTGTTAGCTGCCAGTCGGGAGCCAGAATCCACCATATAATACAAGCACTCAGGTCACTCCAGAACAAGTACAAATATGACTCTGTCATTGTTCATGTTGGTGTGAATGACCTGAGACATACCTCCCTGGACTAAATGAAAAGAGACATGGAAGAGCTCTCTGATCATGTAGCCCAGGCTGATATGATCCTGACCCTGAGTAGCATCCTGCCCTCACCAAGAATGATACCTCAGTATAAAGAAAAAAATTATCAATTTCAACAATTGGTTAAGCTTGTGATGTCATTCAAAGGGGATCCAGTGTCTGTCAGCCTGGGACGACACGCTCGACAAGCCACGTTGCTTCGCAAGAGACTGCTTGCACCTGTCACCCCACGCTTTCGAATACTGGCCAAGGCTCTTGCTGCCCCCATAGTGCCTTTTTTAGGCAAGGCTTAAAAATTAAAACCCAGCGCCGTAAACAGCACAATTAACAAAAAAACTGAGAGTTATGCTACTCAATGCCAGGAGTTTAACTCTCAAAATGCACACGCTCGAAGCACTCCTCAGTATGGAGAACATCAACATCTGTGCAGTAAATGAAACCTGGTTCAAGGCTCCAGAGAGCACCCCAGCACTACTGGGCTACAACTTGTACCACACGTTTTGGCCACAGAACACAGACATAAACACAAAAGATGGGGTTCATCCATATTCATCAAGGATACCTACACCTCCAGGTTAGTGGCGCAGTATGATACCTCTGAGATCATCCGTGTGCAACTAACATCGGGAAAATCTGCAGTGCAAATTGCGGCCTGCTACAGATCACCCTCCATGACCCAGGACCACCACTCCACCTTTCTGGAGACATTGGTAAACATGAAGGTCCTATCGAACACCCTGATACTGGGCAATTTCAATTACCCTACCATTAACTGGGAAAACTACTCAAGTACAAACTCTCAGGCCCAGCACTTCCTGGAATTCATCAACTCAAATGCCCTGGATCAACTGGTAAACTACCCTACCAGAGGTGAAAACATATTGGACCTGGTCATCACAAGCATGGGTGGCAGGTGTTCCACACCGGAGGTCAACCCGTCACTGGTTAGATCAGACCATAAACTAATCACTCTGGATGTCCACACCCCACCACCACCCACAACTAAGGAAACCACAGTAAAAAACTTTTCTAAAGCAAACACCTTACTTAAGACAGAGGCAGTAAGTTTCACAGCCCCCGCACTAAAGGATAACGCTGCCCAAGATGCAGAAACCTTTACAAATGCACTCTATGAGCACCTACAAGGATGCATGGATCGTGCCATCCTTAGCAAAACCAAGACTCACTCCTCTAAGAGAAGGAAACCAATCTGGTGGACCCCTGCCATAAACAGGCTATACAATAGAAGGAGGAAACTAGTTCAGAAAAAAAGCAAATCCCAAGAAGGAAAGATATCCCTGATCAGTATCAGTAAGAAACTAAGGTCCGTCATAAAATCATCCAAGGCTAACTTCGAAAGAAAAATAGCCAAGGATTCAAAAGATAACCACAAAGCCTTCTTTAGCTATGTTAAGAATCTAAGTGGCAACTCGCAGATATGCACTGAACTAGTGCAAAATAGCACAAAATATACTGAACCTACTGATATTGCCAGATAGATTCAGTGCAAACTTCACCCCCCTCTCACACTCAAAAGGGCCCAGAACAATACCGGAAAAGTGAAGGTAGTGTCCCAGAAATCACAGACGCACAGGTGAAAATAGCCTTTTCAAAAGCCAAAAACACAGTGTCAATGGGGCCAGATGGTGTCCTAGGCTGCGTCTTGCACGAACTACAGAATGAACTAACCCCCCACCTAAACACGCTGTTTAACCTCAGCCTCTCCACAGGCTATGTGCCCATAGAATGTAGCACAGCAACGGTTATTCCACTCCACAAAGGAGGAGCCACAACTGAACCTGGTAACTATCGTCCCATAAGTCTGACTAGCCTGGTCTGCAAGGCTGTGGAGCGCATCATCATGGAACTCATTAACAAAGACATTGGAAACTTCCAAACACTTGACCTGACCCAGTTCAGCTTTGTTAAGGGCAGATCATGCCTACTAAATCTGGTTGACTTCTTCAAGACAGTCACCAAAGCCATAGATGAGGGAAAGGTTGTTCACACAGCCTACCTTGACCTCGCCAAGGCTTTCAACACCATTTGCCCCTCAGGTATTACAGAAAAACTCACCAGAATGAACATAAACTCCTACGTCACGAGAGGGGTTGCCAACTGGCTTACAGACGGAACTCACACAGTAAGAATAGCAGGCTCCAGATCTGACTCTAAACCAATTTATTTATTATTTATTTATTATTTATTTGCAGTTGATTTACCAGGATAGTCCATTGGGCCAAAAAGAACCCGTTTTCAATGGAGTCCTGGGGAGAAAAGCTCCAGTACAGAAAAATTGGGTACATACACAAGATTGCTAAATAATTATACAAAATGGTAGATAATAGTCATGGGGAGAAAAGCTCCAGCACACACAAAATTAGGTTCATACACAAGATTGCTAATATTTATACAAAAGTGGTAGATAAAACATTTAAACTCAAAGTTCAAAAACATTCAGAACAATACAAACAAAGAGGATTAATGTGAAGTAAATGAGCTTGGAAATAATGTGAAATACATAGCAGAGGAGTTTTGCAGAAGGAACATAAAAGTACCTTATAGGGTGGATACAGAGGAACACAAGCTTTGTTAGGTAAAAGTTTGGTCCCGTAAGCATATTGGTGGAAGGATGTAATGTATTTATGAGGGTGGGAGCAAGAGCAATCCCATTGGGAACTTAGATGTGAGTGAAGCTGTTTTTTGAACATGTAGTGGTTAGAGGTGGTACGAATGGATGGTGGGAGTGAGTTCCAGAGACGGAAAGGTTACAGGATAGTAAGTGTTTACCTGGGGGGTAAGATGGTTTATGAATTACCAGTAGGTTTTGATTGTTGGACCTTAAGACTCTGTTTGGTAGGTGCATTTTAAAGGCAGAAGACAGGGAGGGACAAAGAGAGGGGTTGAGAATGAGCTTATGAGCTAAGGTCAGCTGTATATAGATGAGATGATTAGATAGTTCGAGCCAATTTAGTTTTTGGAGAGAGAAACAGTGGTGGGTGGAGGATCTGTGGCTATTTGCGAATTTGGCAATTTTGTTATAGCAGGAGGAGAGCTGGTTTTTTAGTGAGATCTGAAGATTAGTCAATAATGGAGCCCCATAGAGAAGAGAGGGGATAAGAAAGGAGGAGGCGAGAGTGATTTTAGAGGAGCTAGTAAGATACTGATTCTGACGGTAAAGCATACCTAGTTTTTGATGAGTTTTTTTAATATTAAGTTGTAGATAAGAGTTGAAATTAAGCCGGTTGTCGATTTGAACACCTAGTAGCTTAGCTTCAGATACCAGTTCCAAGGGTGAGTTGTCTTGGCTGGTAATAGAGAAAGAGTTTATGTCGAAGGAAGTGGATTTGGAGGGGGTAAATACCATTAGTTTTGTTTTGGAGGCATTGAGTGCTAAGTGATTTGTTTTCATCCAATCTTCAGTAATTGAGAAAGCTGCTTGTGTGAGTTTTTGGAGTGAAGAGGAAGAGGTGGCAGAGCAGATAATGGTAGAATCATCTGCGTATTGGATGATATTAGCAAATGGAATAGATTTGTGGAAATCATTGATGAATATATTAAAGAGAAGGGGACCAAGAATAGATCCTTGGGGAACTCCAGTGGGGGTACTAAGGAACGAGGAAGTGGCCTTCTTCCATATTACAGCTTGGTATCTGTTAGATAAATAACTGGAAAACCAATCTATGGAGGAGGGAGAGAGGTTAAGTTGTGACAGTTTGGATAAGAGTAGGCTGTGTGAGATAGTGTCGAAGGCTTTGGAGAGGTCAAGTAATAGGGTAGAGACAATGTGGCTGTGATCGCGAGCTCTGTTTACAATCTCAAGAAAGGACAGGAGGGCTGTCATGGTACTATGATTTGGCCTGAATCCGTGTTGTGTAGGGGTTAAAAGGTTATTTTCTAACAGATGTGGAAGGAGTTGAAGCTGGATGCACTTTTCTAGAATTTTAGATATGGGGGACAAGATAGCAATAGGGCGGAAGTTGTTGATGTTGCAATTGTTACCTCCTTTATGGAGGGGGATGATAAAAGCTTGCTTCCACAATTGGGGCACCGTGCATTCATGGATGGAGCGGTTAATTAGAATGCTAATGGGATAGGCAATTGCTTCTGCGGCTATACTTAGAAAGTAAGAGGGGATATTGTCCGGAGCATTGGTGCATGGCTTCAGTTTCTGAAGAAGTTTTTTTATGGTGGAAGTGGGTATAGGTTTAAATGAGAATGGAGAAGAGTGGGGAGAGAGAGGATTTGAGGAAGATATGGGCGAAGAGGGGTTTTGAGTAGTGGATGAGGTGGAAGATAGACAGTGAGATGATGAGAATGAGGAGACAGAGGAAGTAAGGGGAGGGTTGTTTGTGGGAGAGGGTGGGGATGAATTAGATGTTGAGGTGGGGCATGTGAAGGAGGATGTGAGTTTGCTAATAGAGTCAATGAAAAAGGAGTTGAACTGTGTAGCTAGATCTAAGTCTGGGCTATTTGGGTCTGGGGTTGGGGTGTGTGGCTTACTGGGGTTAAGGAGGGTAGAGATCCCCTTCCAGAATCTTTGAGGGTTAGTTTTGTTGTTGTTTTGGAGTGTGAAGAAATATTTCTGTCTATCAGAGATTATAAGCTTTTTTACTTTATTACGGAGGGTTTTGTATGCATTATGTTGTTCTGGGGTTTTATTTCTAAGATAGAGTCCCCAAGCTTTATTTCTAAGGCGCATACTTGATAGGGTGGTCTTGGTTAGCCAGGGGGCTGAATTTGTTTTTATTCTTTTTGTTCTTAGTGGGGCTTGGGAATTGAGTATTTCTAAGAAAGTAGAGTTGAAATGAGTAACTGCATCTTCTAGGGGTAGTGTCTTTAGGTTATTCCAGTTGATTGTTTTCAGAGAATATATGAAGGTTGATGGGTTAAAGTTTTTGTCATTGCGGGTAGTGATGAAGTTATGGGTGCGATAAGAGATACAGGGGAGTCGGCGGATGAAAGTAGGCAAGTGATCACCAAGGGGGTCAGGAAGAGTACCACTGTCTGAGAAATAGTGGGGATGTGACACTAGAATCCAGTCAAGGATGGTGCCACAAGAGGGTTTTTTTGATGGGTGTGTTATTGTGTTGATTAGTTGGGAGAAATTATATAGGTTGATATTAAGAGGGTTGGTCGAAGACTGGATGGAGGTCCAGTCGATGTTTACATCTCCTAAGATTATGGTTTCATTACTGATATTGTTTGAGAGCCAAGAAAGGATGTTTTCAAGTGTGGAAATGTTGTCACCTGGGGGAATGTAGAGAGATGCTAGACAAATGTATTTATGCTTATTAACCTGTAGGAGGCTGAGGAGTACTTCAGCGTTGTTGAACTTTGGAGTAGGTTTGTTGTAGGGGGTAACTAGCAGGGAAGAAGAATATAGGAGAGCAACTCCACTGCCTTTTTTCTGGGTCCTGTCTTTTCTAATGATAGAATAGCTGGGTGGAGTTATTTCAGAATCTTTTATAGAGGGTTTTAACCATGTTTCTGAGATAGCAAGTATGTCAGGTTTATTATATGTGAGCCATGCATGGAGGGTAGGGACTTTATTGACAATACTTTGTGGGTTTAGAGAAGTAAATAATATAGGCTTGTGTGAGGAAGGAGAGGTGGAGGGGCCAGGATTTGGGTGAATGTCACCAGATAGGAGGCAGTTGATGAGATGAGAGATTGGGTTAAGAAGGTAATTGAGTAGAGTGGAATAATAATTTGGATCTGTTGTGATAATCAAGGGGTGTTTAGTTACTATCGGGATAGGGTTATTCTGTGAGGAGAAAATCTTGAATGAGAAGGTTAAAAGTTGTGTTTTTGGGTATAGATGGGGAGAAATAGGAGCGTGTAAAGGTGAGTGAGGGGAGTTCAAGTGGTAGGTTGTATGAAAAAGTTGTGAATGGTCAGATGAAGGAGGTTGGGTGAGGTAATAGAGATATGATAATTTAAGAGATAGTAATAGTAAAATAATGATAGATGGGGTGTTTAAATGCATGTTGAAGGTTTCTTGGTATTTAAGTGTTGCAGTTATCTTATATATTACTTAAGTTTTTTGGGCAGTAGGAAGAAGAAATGTTGACAGGTCAAGTGTAATAAAAGGTAAGTAAGAGTGGTGGTAGAGGGAGAGCTTGATAAGTGGGTGTGAGTATATAATTGATGTGTAGTGTGTTAGATCAGTAATAGGTGTGGCTATAATTGGGTAGTAGGCTGATAGGGGTGTGTCTAGGGAGTTGCGAGTGATTGGTGTAGGGAGGAAGTGGGTGTGGTGTCAAGAGGGATATAGCTAGAGGTGCTGGGGGCGGGTGGGAATTGGGGGCAGGGTAGGGCGGAGTGAGCCACTTAAGGCGAGCAGGAAGACACCAGGAGAGGATCGAGAGCCAATCAGTCAGTGGTGCATGAATAAGGTTATACAGGAAGGTAAGCTCAAGCAGGGTAAGAAGGGTTCTATAATTAAATGGGCAAAGTAAATGTAGAGAAAAGCAAGAAATGAATGAAAAAAGTAATGATAATGAGGGGAGGCCGCCCTCTAGTGGTCAAATGCAGAAGTGCACTGGCCCACTAGGCAGGTCTTGGGACTGGATAGGGTAAGTAGGGAAGAGCTGGAAAACTCAGATAAGATGGGAGAGAGACAGGAGAGTGAGAAATAAGAAGGGTAGGCTGCTGTTTGTCCTGGCAGGGAGATAGCTTACAAAACCTAACAAGTAGGCGATTAACAGTTGTAGAGGCCCAAGTATCAACAAATACACATACTTTCTAATTTCCACTGGGGGACTCTGTTCCAATTTCCAAGGTGGGATTAAGGCAGCAGAGCAAGTAGTTTCCTATACAAAAGTATGGATAGAGTAGGTGACCTTTGCTGTGTTTGTATCCACCCAGGCGCGGTCCCAAGGGAAAAATACAGGGCAAAAGCTGGAGGTAGGAGGTAGAGAAGAGTAGAGTTAGTGACAAAAATAATAGTGACCTGCAAGGCTCGGTCCTGGGACCCTAACTGTTCAGCATATACTTCTCAGAAGTACAGGCAAACACAGGAGGACTATGGCTAACCAAGTTCGCCGATGACTACAAACTGGGAGCCATTACTGACTCTCCAGCTGACACTGACATCCTCTGAAAGGGCCTTACTGAGACGGACACCTGGTGTCAAAGTCATGGCCTCAAACTAAATGCCAAAAAATGCATAGTCATCCCATTTGGGAAAAACAAAACACCCACGAATTACCACATAGGTGGCAGCCCCCTTAATACAGAAGAGGTAATAAGAGATCTGTGGACCCAGGCAGATAGTAATCTCTCCTTTGACAATCATATTGCCAAAGTAGTTAGGAAATCCTTCTATGTGGCCCATCTAATTACTAAAGCGTTTGCATCTAGAAATAAAGAGGTTATAGTGCCCCTCTACTCGTCACTCATCAGACCCATCATAGAGTATAATGCCACATTTGGGATGTACCTCACAAGACACTTCCAACAGCTGGAGAGACCACAGAAGTACCTCACCAAGAGGATTACTGGTCTCAAACATATGTCCTATGCAGACCGACTGAAAAAACTCTGGCTGCACTCAGTGGCATATCGCTTACTCAGAGGTGATCTCTGCCTGACTTACAAAGCCATGTCCAACTCAGAATTGATGGACATGCTCCACCTAAAGAAATCCAAGTCACTTCGAGCCACGTGCTCTAGTGAGCTAAACCTCCCCACAACAATAAATAGAACATGCTGGAGGGATAGATTGCTGTCACAGAGACTCCTTATGCTTTGGAACAAAATTCCAAACTATATTAGGCAGAGCTCCTCACTAACACTCTTCAAGAGAAACCTTGACGAGTGGATGGGTAACAGAAAATACACCCCTGGGATCACTTCATTGGCTCTGCTTGACAGAGGATCAGTTAATTAATCAATGCTGCGGCGAAGGCTGACACACTCTGGCTAGGCTTATAAATGCCCTCAGGCAGATAGCCTACTATCTACCTATGAACCTGTGTATTCTTGATAACGTGGATAGCTCTATGGCTTACAAATAGGACATTATAAGTATGATGCAGCAATTGGACAGGTGAAGTTCTTGGTTACAGTCAGGGTGTCCCACAGGTTTCTGTCCTAGGCCAATATTTGTTTAGATTGTATCATTCAGACTCATCTTTTTCATCTGAGGTGTTCTACAGTCTGCATGCAGATGACTTTAAATTAGGTAAACTGATTACATGTATTACAGCTAGGGCATGTCTGCAAAAGACTAAATTAACCATTTGGGCACAGGAGAATAATATACTGACAAATACATCAAAAACTAGGCATATGAAATTTGTGAGGCATAAAATGAAAGGTAAATATTTAATACAGCACACAATGATCAAAACTGTAGCTTCATTTATGGATCTGGGTATATAGGTAAATGATCCAGCTTTGAGTTTTTCTAACCATATTAACCAATTGTTTAATGATAGTTATAGAACTATAGGCTGTATAAAAAGATTTATAAAGTCTAGGAAAGCAGAAATAATAATGTCATTGTTTGTTAATTACATTATACCCAAATGTATAGTAAGTATGGCGTAACAATATGGAAACCTTATAAGAAAATAAGAATGAGTAAAGGGAACGAGTACAGCAGAAATATACCAAGGGCATGCATAGATGTAAAAGCTTACATTATTATGAAAGGCTAAAGTATCTGAACTTGTACACTGTGTCATATAGATATTTAAGAGGCGATCTTATTCAGGTATATAGGGCATTTAGAGGCAACTACCTCTGGGAATGTTTAGGGTTATCAAAAGTAGTAGAGAATTATCAGACATCCTATGTAGAAGATTCTATAGGAATGAGAAATGTACTAACTGGTTCTCTGACAGAGCAGCTGATGTATGGAACAGCTACCAAAATACATTAAAGCAAGCACAAGTTTAGATATTTTTAAGAAAAGCCTGGACACGTATTATGGGAACAACTGTTTTGGTATATTGGCAGGCTAGAATGGCATTAATGTCCATCCTTGAAATATTTGTATGTATGTATGTATGTAAGCTGTCCCACATATATTAGCACACATGACCATGGTCTTAAATCTGATAGCACCAGTTCTTAAAATCAATAAAGCAACATATCAGACCTCCTCTTATGTCTCTGACAATAATAACTATCAGGTTGGAAGGAATGTTTACTGGACTTAGATTCACAGGTCAGATGTGAATTGTAACTAAAATATAGGTTGCAGATGCAGTTAGTAAAGCATTATCAATCACATAAACCAGTACAACCCATATTTATTTATAAGTAATGACATTAAGCAAGCCTTTGATCATGGATTGACCCTTTCTTTTGTTTGGTACCTGTAAAAATGAAGGTTTCCGAAGTGATTTTATCTAGATGTTGAAAACTTTTCTTTGGGCTTAGACTAAGAGTTATGACAAGTTCAGGTATAATTTGAATTTATTTATGCATTTGATGAGGAGGGTAGAGAGCTAATTTCCGCAGACCATTTTCAACCTCAGTCTGGTCTGGAAGTTGCAGAGCATCAGACAGCTATTGATTGGTTCGTAGGACAAGTATGTGTAAGTGTTCTTTAATTATGCAATAAATACTCATTACTATTAAAAAATGAGCACACTGATTGGACAGCCCAAACAGAGTGCCAGTTGTAAATCGAGCAAATACCAATAAAAAAGTCTGTTTGCTGAAGTAACATTGCGCAGCCAGACTTTCTATTAGTATATGCAGTAGGACAGTGCAAAATGTAAGAAAAATCAGGTACATTCTGCAAAAGTAAATGAACAGAAATGTACATGATTTTCCTTATATGTTTGTGGTGTCCCTTGTAAATATCTATTTTTTAATAGCAAAAAAAAAAAAAGCAACAGAGATTCTGTTTTCTCCATCCCTTCTCCTGCATTGATGAACTGTGCACGCAGGGAAATGCAAGTCCCATAAGCATGTGTAGTACATCAATATAGGGAAGAGAAAGTAGAAGAAGACTGAAGTGCCCTTATACAAATATATTATTTTAAAAAGGTAAGCAATTTCTTTATGAAATAATGTCATTGTATAATAGCAATCATCCACTTCTGTGTGCAGGTATATCAGTATTTACCCACAGTTGGCATTGTTTAATCCACAACACCATCTGTGGGTAAATCCTGCGTACATTCATGGATTATTGCTTAAATATATTATAATAAATGGAGTGTTACAATTATGCTGTGAAATCGGGAAAAATATGGGCTTGTTAAACACCTTTCTGATATCACTTATAAAGTCATTAGTTCCTCAGAGGGGCACCACTATTGACTGCTGTCTGTGTGACAGTACCAAGTGTTTTACAGCTTTCAAAGTTCCTTCACTTTCTTTTCTCCAACTGGAAATACATGGAGCAGATAAAGGTCCATGCAGCAGAAAGACTTGGGGTCAGGTCTCTCCAATCATAGGTTTTATAAGTTCTCTTTGTGGATGTCAAGATTCACTCCAAAGCTTTGCTTTCTTCTGGACAGCCGTGTCTTGCACACATAATACGTTGGTTATGATCGGTGGCCCAATCATAATCATCTATATATTGATAATGAATGCTTTTAGGATGCACATCTGATTGCTGCAGCTTCCTTCTGGAGTTCTGATCTGAGAATCCTGTACTAATTTCAAATAAAAATTGCAGTTCTTTGTAAGTGACTATCCACCAGTAGTAGAATCAATGCCATGTTTTAATCAACCGCCATCTTGGCTAGGGACCTTACCAAGGATATTGTTGCTTACTTGATTACCCTAGAAGGAGCTGAGCTGCATATTACCTTCCCCCAGGCTGTTGCACAGAATTCTTTCAGGAGTCTATAAAGGACAATATAGAGGAATTTGTTTCTCTTCTCTCTCCTCCTTTTTGGAGTCTTGAGTACTTACTCAGCACTTGATATTTTATGAAGATTATTGGAAATAATTTGTCTGTTAAGGTAAGACTGCAGCACTTAAAATGTATTGTAATCATGGCATCCAGTGATGTTTTTTTAGTGGGGTAGACATGTCCCCAGTTCATCCAAAACAATTTTATGATGTGGCATTAAACTGTAGCTTTGCTAAAGGTTTCTGCAATATTGAATAGACCTGAAATTGGAGAACTATATTTATGACCTAATCTGGCAAAAAATAAATAAAACTAAGGCAATTAAATAAAGAATAGTGAAGTATGCATCAAGTCCGGTGAAAATCAATATGGTAAGTGAAGACAGTGAACCAGAGTCTACTGACACTAAAATATCAGAAGCACAGTGTAGCGTGATAGTGGAAAAACTTTGGACTGATGTCATGGATACATTTCACAGTGATATTAACAAAGTATGATGGTCATCAGGGCCATCATTTAGACAAATGTCAGCAGTAGTTCAAGGATTTTTCTTGTTTTTTACCATCCCTAGTGGCTTTTGGTCAGTGATGGGTCCGATCAGTGTGCAGTGGGCTGGCATCAGGGAATGTCCCTTCACTTCCACAAGAGACATTCCCACCAGTTGTGTCCCTCCCTATAAAGCATGAATGGAGAACGCTCTCCAGTCTCCACCAAGGAATTAACACTGCCCTGTGTGCACCCAGGTATACTCAGCCCCCTTACTCCCACCTACCTCAGAAGAGGGGAGTGGGCCAGGCCCCTTAACTCCTCCCCCTCCTCTAAGCCTGGTTCCTCCAGTGCCAGGACTGCTAATCAAACTCAGGTCATCTGGGTCATAGCCAGAGCTCTACCCCTCTGCACCACATAGCCAGGTAAAATATGACTTTTTGCTAACTGAAGAAGAAATATTACAAAGGAAACACATTGATCTGGAAGATGGAGCCAGAAGAAAGAATATTCATATCATTGGAATCCTTGAAAAAGATGAAAACTAGGACTGCTTGTCATATGTGCAAGAAAAGTTGGCTGGCTGAGCTGGTTTTACATTATGTACAGATAAAGGTAGAATAGGTCCATACACTGTTTGTGCCATGCACTGATGGAAATAATAAGCAACCACAGCATATCTTGGTAAGGTTTGGCACTTATAAACTTGAAGTCCAGGTTCTGACATTTTTGTGGAAGCAGAGGAAGACAGCTAAAATCTGCAATAAATGAGTGGAATTCTTCAGTAGATCACTACTGCAATAGCCATTCCATATGGGACTTATCCTGCCACAGATACTATATGTCCAGACAGTCGACACAACTTCACACTGCTTCATCACATATCATACATTCACCCTTAGCCCAAGAGGATGAGCTAGTAGAGGGAAGATGTACAGATGTGCCAAAATCCAGAACTTTCCTGCTGTTTGTCCCCAAATACAGATTCTCATCAGCTTACTGTTTGTTGAAACAATGCAGTCATGCTTCAGCGCATTGTCTTCAGACTGATAAGTACCCCATTAGGGACCTTTTCTTTTTCTTATGAGATTTTCTCAAATGTTTTCTTATGCCTGTCAGAAAAGGAAAATGCAGCTGTGGGCACCAAATGCCATTTAAAACTCCCACTCCAGATGCATGTTTTGTTTGGCAACCAAAAACACAATTTTCATTCATGTTCAATTTGCTTATCATTTACTCAAAAGACTTTTAGAAATAGCTTAAATACTTTTCATGTCTCTCTTAAGAACATATGTCTTCAGGTCTTCATGCAGATAACCATGTTGCTGTCTTCCCCTGTGGCAAACCTTCCCTTTCAGGTAAACAAAAAGAAAAAAAAACTTGGCAAGATATGAGTGATGATAAACATATGACTGCTTATCTCAGATGGTCTGTGGCTGATGACTCCACTAAGGTGTATTCGCAGCACCCAGTCCATTTATCCTGGGCCTTCTAGCACATCCCCTTTGGAGGCTGCTATATCCCAGGACCCCCACACATATGAATATGCCATTTATCTATCTGTGTCAGCTGGGAAAGGAGATCTGAGGATTATTTTATTTGAGGGTGAGGGTGTATCTACCAGTCAATTTTAAAAGTGCAGTTTTAGCGATTCAAAACCCATTTATTCCTGATTATCTCAGATTCCCCATCATCATTAAAGAATATATACTGAAGGTGCTTTCAAAGACTGAAAATACATCCTCCATGGGTCCTGATAATATATCTAGTTAAATAAACAACATTAAGCAGGCACTGGCAGAGCCACACCTTAAACTATTCAACCTGAGCCTACCCATTGACTTCATCCCCAAGGTCTAGTGCACAGATGTTGTAATGTCACTTCACATGGGTGGCTCCACTACTGACCCTAAAAATTATAGGCACATCAGTTTGGCAAGTCTCATCTGCAAAGCCATGGAACATATCATAACTGACCTGATAAACTATGATTTTAAAAATCATATCAGGCTTGAACCACAGCAGTTTGTGTTTGTCAAGTGTATATATCACGTCTAATGAATCTGATAAACTTCCTTGAAAGGATTCCCCATCATTCCTTGAAAGGGTAAAGAGATGTATGGATTGTGTGAGAGAAAACCTGCTACAGTGAGTCATAACTTCTACAAAGGTAGGAGAGTGGCATTTAACTGAAAGAGATGTCAACAGCTGATGCAACACCCTGGCCCTGTGTTGAAAAATGGGAAAAAGCGGAATCGATGATGATGAAACATACTGGAAAATATTAAGATAGAACCAAACACCCTAATACTGGGTGATTTTAACTACCCTGCCATTAACTGGGAAAACTACTCATGTCCCAACACCTTTGTGCAACGGTTCTTGGAATTCATAAATTCCAATGCCCTGGATCAACTAATCCATAGTCCCACCAGGGGCTCCAATATCCTAGACCTGATCATTACCAACATGGGAAATCAATGCTCCATACCTATGGTCACCCCCTGGTTAGTCAGGTCTGACCATAAGCTAATCACCCTTAACATCCACATCCCACCCCCACCCCCCAGTAAAGAAACCACCATAACAAACTTCTCCAAAGCCAACTTCATGCTACTCAAGTCAGAAGTGACAAACTTCATAACACCCATGCAGACAGGAACTGAAAGTTCAACTGCTGAATCCTACACTAAGGCACTGTACGAGCACATCCATTCATGCATGAATCGTGCCATCCCAAATAGAACCAAAATGCTCTCATCCAAAAAAAGGAAGCCAATCTGGTGGTCCACTGCCATAAACAAACTTTATAACAAAAGAAAGAAACTTTTGCAGAAAAGAGGAAAATCCCAGGATGCAAAAACTCCCTTACTAGCCTCAGTAAGAAACTGAGATGCCTCATAAAATCCTCCAAAGCTAGTTACGAAAATAAAATTGCCAAAGATTCCAAAGACAACCACAAAGCATTCTATAACTATGTCAAGAATCTAAATGGCAATGCTCAGATCTGCTCTGAGCTAAAACAGAATGGCATTAAATATACTGATCCAAAGGATATTGCCAATATCCTGGCAGATCGATTCAGTGCCAACTTCACCCCCTCTCACCCCCTAAATGGCCCATCTCAATACCGGAAGATTGCCAAATTCCAGTAATAACGGCCACACAGGTACAAAACACACTCTCTAAAGCCAAGAATACAGCATCCATGGGACCAGATGACATCCCGGGCTGTGTACTACATGAACTACAATATGAACTGGCACCTCACCTAAGTGTCATGTTTAATCATAGCCTCACCTCAGGTTTCGTGCCCACTGAGTGGCGCAGAGCTACAGTTATCCCAATCCACAAGGGGGAATCCACCTTGGATCCCGGAAACTACCGTCCCATCAGTCTGACAAGCCTTATCTGCAAGGCCATGGGCGTATTATCATGGAACTTATAAACAAAGACATTGGCAACCTTCAAACACTGGACCCCACCCAGTTTGGGTTTGTGAAGGGCCGATCTTGTCTCCTGAACCTGATTGACTTCTTTGACTCAGTCTCCAGAGCCATGGACAAGGGTAAGGTGGTCCACACAGCCTATCTAGACCTTGCCAAGACCTTTGACACCATCCCCCACTCTGGAATCATAGATAAACTTACTAAGTTGGGCATTAATCCCTATGTCACCCAATGGGTTGCTAAATGGCTTACTGATAGAACCCACACTGTAAAAGTAGCCGACTCCAAATCCAGCTCCAGACAAGTGACAAGTGGAGTACCTCAGGGTTCAGTCCTGGGGCCGCTCTTGTTTGGCATCTACTTCTCTGAAGTACAGGTCAACACTAAGGGACTCTGGCTAACAAAGTTTGCAGATGACTGCAAACTGGGAGCCATTATTGAATCCCCAAATGATGTGGATACTCTACAAAAGGGCCTTACAGAAACAGATGCTTGGTGCCAGAGCCATGGGCTCAAGCTCAATGCCAAGAAATGTATTGTTATCCCTTTGGGAAAAAACATGTATCCATGAATTACCATATAGGTGGCAGTACACTAAACACAGAAAGTGTGATAAGAGACTTAGGGACACAGGTGGACAGTGGTCTCACCTTCAATAACCACATCGCCACAACAGTCAGGAAATCCTTCTATGTGGCACACCTCATCACGAAGGGCTTTTCATCCAGAAAAAGGAGGTCATTGTCCCACTGTACTCATCCCTCATTAGACCCATTATAGAATACAATGCCCCATTTGGTATGTACCTCTCAAGACATCTGCAACAACTGGAAAGGCCTCAGAAATACGTCACTAAAAGAATCACAGGCCTAAAGCAGATGCCCTACGCTGACCGCCTTAAAAAACTCCAGCTATACTCTGTCGCATATCGTCTACTCAGAGGCGATCTCTGCTTAACATACAAGGCCATGTCAAACCCAGAGCTGTTGGACATGCTACACTTAAAGAAATCCCAATCCCTCAGAGCTACACGCTCCAGGGATCTAAACCTTGTCATCACAATAAACAAAACATGCTGGAGGGATAGGTTCCTGACCCAGAGACTCCCCAGACTCTGGAAGAGATTGCCCATACATGTCAAGCAGAGTGCCTCTTTGGACCTCTTCAAGAGGAACCTTGACGATTGGATGGGAGAAAGGAAATTCACCCCAGGGATCACGTCAGTCGCCCTGCTAGACAGGGGTCGAGGAAAGTAAATAATGTGGGAAGAAATAGCCAGGGAATTGTTATGGCTAGGCTTGTATAGGCCCTAGGGCTGATAGCCTAGTACCAACCTATGAACCTATGAACCTATGATGATGATTATGATGACTGGATAAGTATTTACAAAATCACCACTGGCTTCATTAGTCTAGTCCTCCTTGAAAAGGAAGGTATATATTAAGGGTTGATATTGGCAAGATGTAAATGGCAATTAGACTCATTTGTCTTGTATTTCCTATGAGGGAAGAAATCAGGTGCCCAGTCATGGAGGGGAGACCTATGACTTCGACCCTGAAGACCATACATTTGGATATTCCATGAAACCATACACAGGAATCATGCAGAGGTTGTTCAAACTTCTCCTTACCATCATGGCATCTGGTGAAAAGCTGTGTCCTGTCAGTGAGCCTATATTGAGGGCAGCAATACTTAGTTCATGTTTGGCAGGTTGATTGGTTTTACATTCAGCTTTCACTCAACAGATCTAGCCCAGGTAACCACAGCTAGGCAACTGGACACTGGATAAATAGTATCTTGTTGATCCAAGGCTGCTGATCTTTTATGGTGGGCACACACTGACCAACAGGGCCACATGGACCACTACCATGGTTAGCATGGATCCCTAGCATAGTTTAGAGTAGACTAGGTCATCAATCCACATGTAACTAGCAAAACTAATGTCCATTTTAAGTGACATTAGTTACTGAGACCAAATCACCTGTAGACAATGTTTACACTGCTGAGTGGCTAGCCCTGACATCACAAGCAGTCTGGGATCCATGGCTACAGGATACTGCTCACCACAGTTAATACTCAAAATAGTTGGTCTATACAACTCTTCCCCTAATAGGCACCATCTAGACCTGTGCTGCTGCCCACAACTCTATTTTTGAGTGTGTTTGAGATGGCAACACCCAGCATGTTTTTGGGAAGTGAGAGGAATCCCATAAAAAAAAAAAAAAAAGAACATGCAAACATCACATGGCCAGAGGTCAGGAATGAACCTTGTACCCTATGCATCAGAGGGCAAAAGCCTTAACCATTATGCCAACTGTATCTTCCATCTTTTGTCCAGAAAACCAAGTATATACCCCTTTATTCTACCGCTTCCTATTAGAAAGGGAACAAGGAGGATTGGTATCATTTTGCTCAAGGACTGTTTACAATTATTCAGCCCTTTCAATCCTCTTTACTTGCTTCATCTACTTGTACTCCTGTTAAGAGGATGAGCGTTCCATCCTCTTCTGAGAAAGAGGATTTTTCTGACTCAGACAATGAATGATTTGATTATGCTCCCCAAATTTCATCTCTCATTGAATGTGACTCTAAGGCAGCAGACGCATTCTCCACTGACCCTCCAAATGAAAGATTTTTTTTTTTTTCAAATGGGAAGGTAAAGAAGTTTCTGACTCAGACAAAGGGTAATATGAGTTACTGAATATGGGCACCCCTTAAGCATAACAGTTTTGGAATCATTTGAGGATGCTTTTTTGGCATCTTCTGTGTCACCGAGCTCTCATCCCACAGTACCTAAAGCATTGGGCAGGTTTTATAGGGTCCCAGATTAACTTAAGTACCTTTACAAAAATCTCTTTGTTGACCTGAACATTATTTTTGGTATGCAGATAAAAGGTTCAGAACTTTTTCCTCCATAAGTCTTTAGAGCAATTTATTACCAAACTCATATGTCCATGCACTTTTCTCTATGTTAACTAACGGGGCAATCCTTGAGTAATCTATCACATTCTGACTTAAAATCTAACCCAGAGAACATGCTTAATTCTGCATCTCAGGTGGCTAAACCTACAATTACATGTGACAATGAGGCAGTGGATGCTGTCTCCAGGGCTGCTGCTACCATGGGACACTGATAAGAAGATATGCTTGGATTAGACTTCAACCTTTCCAGAGGATTTCAAAGCTCCGGATAAGGATTTCTTATATGGAAATTCCTCTGCTGAGTTTTTTTTAAAGCTAGAAGACAGGTGTAATCTTATGCAGGAGTTAAGCAGTTATTCTAATCTCCATTTCCCAAATTCAGGAGGAACTATGCTTCCAACCCAAGACCATTTCTTTTCATAAACCCTTCAAATCAGGTCAGCTGAAAACTAGGAAACAACAGTTCAAAAAGAAATGACAAGATGACATCAAAAAGAAACCTGATGATTCCCAAGGATCATCCTCCCAAAGGAAAAAAAACTTCAGACTCTCCTTGCCTCCTTTCTCCTTCCTGCCTCTCTTTTCCATCCTGGCCTTCCTCTGAACATTGAAGGTAACCTTTGACTATGCCTTTTTAGATAGAAGTCAATAATCACAGACTCTCGGGTACTATGTATAATAGAACATGGATACAGCCTCTAAAAAAAAATCTCCATCCCATGTCTCATATCATGGAGGGCATAGAACCAGGCCGTTCAGAGTAATTGAGGCATCGCTTTTAATTCAAGATTGTTCCTGGTCCCCAGGAAAGAAGGACCTTGGAGGTTCACTCTTGATCTGTTTAAGGTATGCAATTTTCTTCTCATCCCAAAATTCGTCTTTCCCCTCAAGCCCCCTAGTCAACTTAGATCTAAAAGATACTTATTTGTAGATTTCCATTCACAAAGAACAGAAATCTTTTTAGGGTGCTGTACCTTAAGAGTGCATTATTAATTTATGACTTTCCCCATTGATCCTTCAACCACCCCAAGAGCCTTCACCAAATATTTTGTTCCAATGATAGCCCATTGCAGGTTTCATGGCATACTCATTTTCCCATAGCAGGAGAACTGCTTGTTATCATCCTCAACCAGTCAAAACTCCCTGACAAGCTTACAGTCCATAATCTTTTCAGCAATGTAAGATTCACTCTAAATCTTAAAAAAAAATCATCCCTTTTTCCAACCACCAGTTTAGTATTTCTGAACTGCCTTCTAGATACCTCTCTGATGACAATATTTCCTTCTCCAGACAAATTACAAACTTAATCTGTAGCACTTTCTCAATCTTTTTGTTCAGACAAGGTCCACTGCAAGAGAATTTCTGAGTGTCCTAGGATTCATGGCTCCTCTACCCTTACAACTCCATTTGCTAGACTTCAGATGAGAAAGCACTAATGGTTTATCTAATCAGTTTGGGCCCAAAATTATCACCCTCTTTCTTTTTCAATTCCAGTTCTCAACTTTGTGAAGAAAGAGCTTGTTTGGTGGGCCAATCAAGTCCTATACCATCCAGGCATTACTTTCTCTTCTCCATACCCATGTCACACATTGGCCACAGATGCCTCAGACTTTGCCTGGGGTGCTGTTTCTCAAGGTGACAAGGTGCAGAGAATCTGTGAACCACAGCATTAGTGCAAACACATCCACCTGAAGTAAATGATGACCTTGCTACAGGCCCTGAAATCCATGTGAATAAACTCTAGTCTGTGGGAACCCTCTTAACAGTGACAGACACCACAACAAACAAGAACAAGATCAAACCCACTTTGTAGATCAGACATGATTGGCTGAGATATAATATTCCAGCACAGCTTATTTCTCCAGGCTGCCTGTATTCCATCAGAGCAGAGTACAATATTCTTTGAGGAGATCCATGATAGATCCTCATGAATGGTTGTTATATCCAGAGGTCCTCCTACATGTAGTCCACCAGTGGAGATATCCTCAAATAGTTCCATTTGTTTCCAGTGTACACATACAACTAAAACTCTTCTGCTCCAGGACTCCTTGCAAAGAGGCCAGAAAGACAGATGCATTCTCAATCCCCCTGGCTTGGGGTTTTTCTTTATGCCTTTTCTCCTTTTCCTCATTTAAAAATTCCATAAAAGATGTTATTGATGCCCCCCCCCTTTGGCTCAGACAAACCTGATTCTCCCTTCTCATGCAAGTGGTCAGGGATGATTACCAGAAACTTGATGGATTTGCTCACACAGGGCAGCAGATCTCCGACATATTGCAGTATTCAAAACCTCAACCTAACAGTATGAGTGATGGGCTTTTCATCCATTTTAGACACCTTTTTTGATGATTGTGTGCAGGAAGTATTGAAGTAGAAAAGATATTCTGCATATAGAGAATGCTTTCTTTTGGGGGGGCTCCCAAGTTCTTCATGACCTGTGTGAATTGTTCAATTCTGGCCTTGTGTGCACTTCAATAAAGGTACCCCTCTCAGCCATTTCAGCTTGTCTGCAATTGGACCCCCTTTTCTTTTTTGTCTAAAATTAAATCCATTTTAAAGTGGGGTTTGCATATCAGATCAATGAGAAAAAATAAGGCTCCTTCTTAGAACTTGAATTTTGTTTTGGAAAATTTAACTAATTCTCCCTTTGAGCCTAAGGCCAGCTATTGCCAAAAGTGTCTGTCTAGGAATATGGTCTTAGTGGTAGTTTTAACTTTTACAGTTATCTGAAGTTTATGCTCTTGAGTCTATTCAGGCTTTTTTCATTTTTCACAAAAACAGGATGTGTCTCAGAACCAACCCTTACTTTTTCTCTAAAGTTGTGCATGACTTTCTTTTAATCAAATTTTCCAGCTTCCTGTCCTCAATATGATCCTCAAAACAAAGTGAGAAAGGATTATTCATTATTTAGATGAACAGACAAATGAGATTGTATCTAAAAATAACAAAAAACATGAGGAAATCTAATCAGCTTTTTGGGACAGACCAGGATCTAAACAATCTATTTCTAGTAGGTTTTCCCACTCGTTCAGTTCTGCCCTTCTAGCCATGGCAATACTCCACCTCAGAATCCAAGGCTCATTGTAAGACAGCAATTGCTATATGTGAGGCCATTTGGAAAGGAGAGGCTTCTCTGTCTGTAATAGAAGCAGCTACTTGGTCCTCAGTTCATACTTTTACCAAACATTGCAGGCTGGATTCTATTTCCAGAGCTAGAGTAGTCTTCACTAGAGTTGTTCTTCAGGGAATCCTGGACTCTGGTCTTTTTCCATGCACTCTTTCTTCTTTTGATGTGGCAGTTGTCCAATATGCCATGGCTACTACAATAGTGATCTAATGAAGAACATAGTACAGTTGTGTAGTTAACTTACCATAACAGCTGATGTTTGACTAGATTAATGTTGCAGTACTAATACCATTCTCTATTCCTCTCATTTTCCCTTCCTTGGATGAGATTGAGTATCCATCTTCTTATTTCTTTTCTGACAAAACCTTATTCAGAGCTTTAGGCTTCAGCCTCCCTTTTTTCAGCAAGAAGCTCTGAGTTTTGACATATTTGTAAGTCCCTCTTTTACTAGCATGTACTCTTGTGTCAAGTGTGAATGTACTGCATGCAAGGATAAAGTGTGAAGCTTTGTAGGCTGGCCAGACTTATGCTATCCTTGACAGTATATGTCCCAGATGGGTCTACTTCTCTTCATCAAACATACATAATTTCAAAAAAGAGAAGTAGACCCACACTTACACAAAAGTACACTTAATCAAAAGTGCACTTCCGTGAAAAACAGTTCAACGAACCATTAAAGAACACTGAGACGCCGAAGCACACTACAGTGGGGGGAAAGGGAATTTACCTGTTTCCCCACTGTAATGCAATCTCAGAGTTGGTATATTTAAGTAGGGGGGATGTGGGGGGTGCATGGGGGGCTTGACCGACCTGCAAAAACATTGTTTTGGTGTTCCTGGTCAGTTCGTTGAAACGTTCTTTGCGAAAGTGCACTTTCGGTTAAGTACACATTCGCATAAGTGTGGATCTGCTGTTCTTTTTCGAAGAAGTGTTCTTTCGATGAAGTACAGTAGATCCATTCCAGATATAATTACTACTGCAACAGTGATCTATTCAAGCATCTGCTGTTATGGTAAGTTGACTACACAGATGTACATTTTTGATGACTATTGTTCATATACAAAGACTAAAAGACTGCAGTTCCTCATTGCTATGAGGAAGTGCGCATACATGAACCACAAATTTAGATTGCACTACTATGCACTGCTTCAGATATCTTTTTCAAATGGATTTAATACATTTGCTGATGCATAGGAAGTTATGAGGGTGGTTTGAAAGTATAATTTAAAAATGTGGGAGAAAGGGTGCAGGACAAAACTGCAGCAAGTGTGAAAGGAACTGATAGTGAAAAATGTAATTGGTGCCTCTGAATAAGATGAAGCACTTTAGAAGCTAAGTGTAGATTGAGGAGTTGGAGGCCTTTAAAGAGCATGTATGTTGTACAAGCAAATAACTGCATGCATTTGCTGTGATGAATATGCATCTTGCTGTATTTTCCTTTCATGTTGAGTAGACTGCATATGATAATGATAAGATTATTCATTTATTGTAATTAATTATTGGATTATATATACATCTAGGGATGAGGTATGGCAGTATTCCAGGAGGGAATTGCATTGTGTATGGAAGACACCAATGCTGTGGCAAGTGTGGCAGAGGTGAAAGAAAAGCCTAGAAAGGCCCTTTTTCCTCATATGAGAAAATATGTAAGTTTATGTACTAAAGGTATGGGGCTTACCTTAGTTTCTGATATTAAGTTAATGTCTTTACAATATATATATTTATATATATATATATATATATATATATATATATATATATATATATATATATACATATATATATATATATATATAGATTAATGGGGAGAAATCAAGATCACATATTAATAAAATGTATGTAGAACATGGAGCATTGTGCTTACCTCATACCTCTCTGTGTAGTCCCAGGTAAGTTGTAAACATTTAGTGTCACCATAGATGCTTCCAGATAGCCCTTCACATTTGCATAACAACTATTGACATCTACTAACAGATCTCAAATTCAGAGGTTAGTCACTCGAAACAAACATTAGAAAATTGCTTAACAAGCTTTTGTTAAACATCTGAAAGTGCTGTTAAAGTCCTACTACTCTCATGCATAAATTTAGCTGTAGTCAGTACCAGCTACCTCTGAACAGCAGCAGAAGCTAAAACCGCTTCAAAAGCTGTTAGATACTTCACTATGACACACTTTTAACAAAAAGTGCATAAGAGTGAAGTGTTTACATTCTTTTAAACCTGCTAGCTTCACTCTGAGGTAAATTTCTTGACAATTGTATCTCAATTACATAATATGCTGGATATGATAGGATCTGTGATTATGATTCTCTTTATAATGATTGCACTTTAAGGATGACAAAGCACACACATTAGTGGTTTTGTATGACGGTTCATTAGAATGTAACATATGAAGTATAGTGCCTTCAAGTCTAGGGAATCATTGAAGATATCATACTTGTTTTTTGAAATCTGAATCTTTTTTCATCAGTGTAATGACTTCTTGAAGACTACCCTGAGTCTTACATGGACAGATAAACAGAAACTGATGATTGAATGGGAACAGTTTAAGATGAGGCTCAAATAAGAGATGAGGTGGGTTGTATACATCTGAGCTGATGAGAGATTCTAGAACATCTGTAAATAATTCAGAGGACAAACTAAGGGAAAATCAGATGAGATTTTATGAGGGACAGGAGGTAGTGAAGGATGAAATAGTAAAGAAAATCAAGAATTAGGAAGTTTATTTTATTTTATTTAACATTTGTTGACTGGGAAAGTCCGACTAGGTTCCACAGATCCTGTTTTCAGCAGAGGCCCAGGGAGAAATACTCCAGAAGCATGTCTTTTAGAATGTGGGAGGAAACCGGAGTACCCGGAGGAAACCCACGCGAATGCAGGGAGAACATGCAAACTCCACACAGAAGGCACCCCAGCCGAGAATCGAACCGGGGAACCTCTTGCTGTGAGGCGACAGCATTAACTGCTGCACCACTGCACCGCCATTATTTGACAGGAGATATGAGTTTATGCATCAGTCGTTTCAAGACAAGCATTTTCATAATTCCTCAGATTACCAAAAGATATAAGCAATAAGAATCGGTCAATAAAAGACATAGAAAATTATTGCAGGAGTTAGACATGATGCAGGTTTGTAGTTTAGTTGAGACCTTGTGTCATAACATCAAATTGTAGGTACGATTATACACCATTGTAATTGCAGACAAAATGGAGTGAATTGCGAGATTGAATTCATAACTTTTTACAAGATATGAGAATGGTAAAACTGCCAGAGGGAGAAGTTAGGGTAATAATGGAAACTAATCCAGAAGAATTAAAGGGAGTCTTTAAAACTTGGGCATGAGGTAAGAAATCAGGAAGTGGTGGTCTTCCAACTGAATTTTGGAATATTCATCCAGAAGAGGTATTACATTGAACTGTGTAGCTTTACAATGGAATATTAGAGACTAAACAAAGTCCTAAGTTATGGCAGGAGGCTATTATGACCATGATATGATAGGAAATTAAACATTCAGTTATGACATCATGATCATATATGCCAATATCAGTACTAAATCACTATTACAAATTGTTTATGGGAATGCTGGCAAGAACAGTAAACAGATAGTAATCAGTGTGGCTTTGCTAATGGAAGATAGATGTTTGATAATATTTTAAAGTATGTCATACGGATGAGAACTACAAAATAGCAGACTCAGAAAGTGCTTGATGTGATGAGTCTTGATGTAGAGAAAGCCTTTGATATGGCAAATGTTATTTAAAACTTAACAGTATTTGATGCAGAATTTTTCAAAATTTGTGTTTTCCATTAGAATTTCTTAAAATGTTAAACACTATTCAGAACTAAAGGACAGAGATGAAATGCATGCAGGTATGTCAACGTGTTTGAAAATATCTAGTCGAAGAAGGCAAGACTATCTGATATCATCAACTTTTTTTGCATTGTGTCTTTTTCTA
This sequence comes from Protopterus annectens, assembly GCF_019279795.1. NCBI lineage: Eukaryota > Metazoa > Chordata > Ceratodontiformes > Protopteridae > Protopterus > Protopterus annectens. The sequence continues at coordinate 8,628,491 of NC_056744.1, forward strand.
ACACCTTTGTTAAAATATCACTTAAGTCATAGGCATACATACATTAATAAAAAAGAAAACATACATACCTTAATAGAAAAGAAAACAAACTGTATTCAAATTTTTTTCAAATTTACACACATTATACATTACACATTTTTTTTCTTTATAACAACTTTCAGTCCAGCATTACATAAATCATTAAGTCCCTGCCTTCCCTTAAACCTAACTCCTACTGAATGTTATTCTGCATGTATTGTTCACAGAAATTGCATTGATTTATATGTAATTTGCTCCTTCTGTTTTCTAAACATCCCTCTTTCAACTCTATTATTTCTTTTACAAAATTTGATACATCAGATACAGTTGGTTTAGATTTTGATTTCCATTTTCTAGCAATAAATTTTTGGGCAGCCAACAGAATTAAACTTAATAAGGTTTTGCTATGGCTTTGCAACTGAGAGCCTATGTCCCAGCTCAAAAAAATCATTTTTTTAGTTATAGCCATTTGCTACCCGAAACTTTCTGACAAACTACTCTGTAAGGAATCTTTTAAATTTGTCAACTCATTATAATTCCAAAAACATGTTTCCAGTTACCTCTGTATTCCACATCTACCTGAGGAAACATTCTTTGGAGTCTGCTTGCAGTAAAAAATATCTATGCAAACACTCCCAAGCAAAAATCCTAAACCCGGAATTTGTTACATACTTGGGAGCAATACATTTGTCATTCCATTATTTCCTTGTAAAACACTTTTTCAGTCTTTCTTCCAAACCTTTTATAACCTCCTCTGATTTATTCTTATAATTATCATGCAATATTGTATATGCCATTCTAATTATACCATTTGTAACAGCAGTTTCTTTCTAGATTTTAATAAAAAATACTCTACCAGTACAGGTCTGTCACGTAAGACTTCCTTATCCCTTTCTATTTGCCTATACTCTGCTATCAATCCCTGATAGGGAAGGCAGTATCTAACTTACAAACTAAACTTCTTCTTCTTGGCTTCATCCCAGTCTATTACCTTTCCCTGTCTAGTTATTTGCTCCCAGTAACTTGGTTCCTTTGCCATTTTCCAGTAAGTTCCAACTCCCTATTGAATATGTTTCTGTACTTGCAGTCATCCTTATTGGCAAAATCTACTTTCTCCATTCATGTGTTGGCTTAGTTTTTAGAATGCTTTCTGCAGTTTTATGAATATCATATTCTGTATGGTGGTATTATTCTCCTAAAGGATTTACATCCAAAGTCTCCCACTCTCTCCTTTTTTTTTTGAACTTCCTCCATTTCATAATAATTCCTTTCCACTTTGAATCATAAATCTCTGCTTGTGTTATGTTTATGAGCTTTAACTGTGTAGCTCTAAAATATCCCTTCAAACAAGACAATCCTAAACCACATTATTCTATTAGGAAAATCAACGTATCCCATTTAACTTTTGCCTTCTTTCCCAAAATTCCTTCAGCTCTTTATTAATAATTGCCCACAACTTTTCATCTGACTGATAAAAATATTCCTGAGCTGTACATGAATCTAAATGGACTAAAACATTTTCACAGCTTGAGTCTTACTATCCTTATCCATATCCCTAAACAAGAGCTTCCAATTTGTCAGTTTTTGCATTATCTTTTATTTAATCTCAGTCCACATATCCTTAGCTGTCACAGAAGAAGCCTTTTTAATCCATACTCTTAAATAGTTCATCTTATCACGTCCCTATAAATATGAGTATTGCTGAACCAAGTCATTAGTGAGTACATAAACTGACTGCAGCCTTTGTTTAATCTTCCTTAATTTTATATCCTGAAAAGACTTGGAACTGTCTCAAAATGATCCACAACACTGAAACATCCTTGCCTAGATTTATCAAGTGCAAAATAATAACATCTGCAAATAAAGTCAACTTTTTTTGATTACCATACCAGTTGTACCCTTGAATTTCTAAGTCCCTTATTTTCTTTGTCATTGTATCTAAATATAAAGCAAATAACATAGGGAAAGAGGGCATCCCTGTCTAGTTCCTCTGTTCAAACACAAAATAATTGGAGAGGAATCCTCCAAATTAAAATTTTGCCTCTCAGCCTTCATATATCCACCTAATTAACCTTCTTATTGTATCAGGGACACCAATGCTTCCATTGCCCTACTTATAAAATCCCAACTTACTCTGTCAAATGCTATTTCTTCATCAAGATCCATCAATAACAGTGGTATTTTCTTACATTCTGCTTCCCTTTGAGTCATCACTGTTCTATTAATATTGTCAAATTGCTTCCCCTCCACAAAATCACATTGATCCATATCTATCAATTTTGGCAACACCTTTGCCATTTTTCTTTTAAATAGTATAGGCTGAAACACTTTATAGTTGTGATTTAAAATTGAAATGGGCCTATATGAATCTGGATCTGAAGGGTCTTTACCCTCTTTGGGTAATACAGCTACCACAGTTTTCTTCCAAGATGCTGGTGCTTGTTTTCCTTTTAACATATTGTTAAACAAAATCTTGTGTTTTTTAGCACTTTCTTCCCTCCAACTTCCATAGGAATTACGCATTACTGTTTTTATCTCATTTTATCTCATTTCCTCCTATCTTAACTATTAGTTGTTGAGCCTCATCTTCCTCTAATTTTGGAATAATTAAGTCTTCCGTGAGTATTTCCATTTGTGTTGTCTCTTGGTTTCCACGTTCCTCTGGTTTAAATACATTTTCATAAAATTTCAAAAGTATCTCTCATGCCTCTCTAGGATCTCTTGTTATTTTTTATGTCATCATCTCCCTGTGTTATGTGGCAATCCTTTCTATTTTCTATTGCCTAAGTTAATGTGCTAAAGGTTTTTGTTCTTGCAGTTTTTATCAAAAAATAGTTAGCTAACAATGATCTTTCCAAATTTGTGTATATTATACAAATACTCCTCTGAAGTTGCTTCACTTCTTGTTCTTTTATTCTGCAATACTTTAACCTTTCCCAGCATCTCTAAATAATTCCTATTACTTAACCATATCACTTTCTTTTTATTTCTACCTTATTTTAAACCCCATTTTCATTTTATTTCACTTACTAGCTATCTCTTCCCTAATAACTATTGAATATTTCTAATATTCATTCCTTAAATTCCTCTCATTTTAATGACTTGAAAAGAAAGTGCCAGTGCCTATTTTTGCTTCATCACCCACATTTTAATCTTACTTTTTATAGGTTCATGATCTGAAATAGTTGTTGGATATGTTAAAGTGTTCAATTAAATGCATAAGTTCCCTTGAATATATCATTTCTATCCAGTCTAACCCAGTTACTGTATTTTGAGGAATAATATGTAAATTCAGTCCAAGTTCCTACTACTGAATTAACATCTTCCATACCAAATGTTTTCATAAATTTCTTCTGAAATCTACCCTGTTTTTTATATTTTCCATTCTATGTCCCCCACTACAACCACACTATTGCTAATCAAGTTCTAGTCCTCACCTATAAGTAATATCTAAGTAATATTCACTGCTCAAACCTGATTATTTCTCCTAAAATGTCTTAAGCTCCATAATACCAGTTTTAGTGGAATATAAATACATGCCAACATAATCCTCCTCCCTTGCCAATAGATCCTTACTACCATAAATCTGCCATTATTGCCCTTTTTTCCCTCTTCTATCACTATTGGAGCCCATCTAGCAATCAAGATTATAATTCCCCTTTTCCTTTGTCCCTGCTATTCTCCTGAATATCCATCCTGAATTCCTTTATTTGTCAAATTCATATACTCATTTCTTTCTAAATGTGTCTGCTGCAGCATTGCTATTTACACTCTGTATTTCTTAATATGATATAGTACTCTTTCCTTTTTGTCTGTAGCTGTAAGGCCATTTACATTCCATGATACTATGGATAGAGTAGCCATTATAATATAAAGAAATTGCTGCCATTTATATGACAGTTATTTTGAATGTGCATTTCCAACTTTTGTCTTACATGCACTGTTTGGCAGGCTCTTTTATACAGTTATTTCTTCTCATCTCAACTTAAACCTATGTTACAGTTTCAAGACTTTTTGCTTTAATGAAACCCTCAAACAAAAAAGTAAACACAATGTCAGACCACCCCATCCCCTATTAACTTAGAACAAACACACAAAACTATATACATTCTCATCATATGAAATTTAACCCTCTATATAGGAATAATTGCCCCAAGTTGCACCCACAGGCATAACCTAATGTAAAATTAAGGATAGCCATGCTACAGTGCAAGTTACAGTGTCTGTTAATGCTTAAACTAATTATTTTCTTTTCTATCCTTGTTTCTATTCCCCTCCCAGGTGTGAAAAACAGCTTGTATGCTTGCAGAAAACATTGGGCAGGATTCACGATGGCTTGCACAGAGTCTAAGAGTCGTGTAAGACTCCATGCAGCCATCGCAATCCAGGAACAGCCCGAAATACCGTGTAAGAGACCAGCTAAAACGTCTCTTACACGGGCAGGGCGTGGATATGCTAATTACCTCACTTGCAGCCGAAAGGCATGCAAATGAGGTAGATTAGTGATCCACAAAGCTGAAACCAGCCCGTGTAAGAGTCATGTTAGGTGCAGAAATGTACTCAGTTGACAACTGAGTATGTTACTGCAAATAACACAATGGAGCCATGACAGCTCCAAATAAAGTGTGCATATGTATCAGGCAGCATGCCAATGGCCAAATATGTGGCCATTGGCATGGTAACCCGATGCAAACATGAAATAAAATAATGTTTTTTTTTCGGCGATTGGTGAGGTTTAAACGCAGCGCAGCCCCGCGCAAACGGGCTGCGCTAAATAAGACATAAAAATAAAGGTTTGAAACCCACAGATGTGGGTTTTATGCAATGCATGGATTTGCAATGCAGAGACTAGCAGACCAAAAACAACATGGCCACCGTTTAGTGGTTGCTAAGGGGGGAAGCTGAGTGTAAGACACGTAACTAAGCATTAGTAGGCAATCCTATGTAAATGAGTGGTAGGATAGTGAATCACACTGTCACATAGCAAATGAGCACATTCCATGTAGTGTAACAGTTAGATAAGGGGGAGTAACAGAGTAGGGGATAGGTGACATCACAGGGGGGAATGTCAGAAAGAAATCAAGCTCATTGGAGCAAAATGGTATGTGAAAGATGTCAGTCACACAGCATAGAAAGAGGAGTGTCAACAGATAAGCATGGAAAAGTCAAGAAATGGAAGTTGTACACTGTGGCCAACACCAACGTTTCTTGCTGTGCGTGCATGCGTGCGTGTGCGTGCTGGGTGGCACGAGTAAGACAGAGTGCGCACGTGTAAGGCAGAGTAAGCATGTAGGTGCCTGTTTAAAGATTTGTAAACCTGTTTGAGCTGGTGTGCATACGTTTTAACCTGAATAAGCAGATTCTAGTCCGTGTAAGCATGTGTGCACGTGTGGTAGCCACTGTGAACGTGTTTTCGCTGGTATATATAACCACACCCCCAGGTTGGCACCACAGCAAGAAGCAGCATGGACTATCCACGGGCAAGTAACAGTGGCTCAAACTGCGTCCCTGTCTGCAGCCTGCTACAGACCACCCTCACAAACCCAGGAACCCCAGCCAGCCTTCCTAAAGACACTGCAGAGTATGAATGTCTCAACAAATACCAAACAAGGCACACACAAAGTATGACATAGGTGGCAATCCATTATGTACGGAAGAAGTAATCAGGGACCTAGGGACACAAGTGGACAGTAACCCATCATGTGACACTCACATTGCCAAGGTGGCCAGGAAGACCTGCTATATTGCCCACCTTAATATGAAAGGATGCACATGTAGATCAAGAGAGGTCACTGTGCCCCCATACTCTTCCCTTATCAGGCCCATACGTAACAACAATGCCCCAGTTTGGATGTACCTTACCTTACACCTGCAGCAGTTAGAAAGACCCCAAATGTACCTCACCAAGAGGATAAAGGGTCCAAACATTTGTCATCTGCTGCCTGGCTGAAGAAACCACAGCCCAATTCACAAGCATACTGCCCAGTTAGAGGCGATGTATGCCTGATGTACAAGGCCATGTCCAATCCAGAATGAATGGACATGCTCCACTGCAGAAACTCCAAATCTAGCAGAGACACCACAGTGAGATATCTGAACCTCCACACATAGATAAATAGGATGTGCTGGAGGGACAGATCCATAACCCAGAGGCTCCTTACACTCTGGAACAGAATCCCAGTCCATGATAGGCTGAGCTCCACACTCATACTCAACAAGAGAAATATAGTGAAGTGCATGGGAGATAGTAGGTGTACACTGGGGGCCATCCCTGTGTCACATCTAGTAAAGTAAACCCTAAATGGGCATAATATGCACATTGCAAGGGGTGTCGAAACTCACACACAGTTTGTCCATGCTCAGACATGGCCAGGGCAGATAGTCTAGTATGAACCTATGAACCTATGACGATACAATTTGTGCAGGACACAAAGGATTATAACACAGCTGTCCTAACTGATGGTAGGAACCATGGTGATAATCCACAGATATGCTCTGCAGTACTCTAATATCACAAGCAATACACCAAACCCACACATATTGCCAACATCCAACCTAACAGATACTTTGCAAACTCCCCACCAGCACCATACTGCCAAATATTTATCCCAGCAGAGTGCTGGCCCCCTGACATTGCAGATGCTGAGGTAACAGCCAGCATCTACAAAGCACACCACACAGCATCAATGGTACCAGATGGTGTCCTGGGTTGTGTCCAACAAGTACTGTAAGAAGAATGGAACACCAAATAGCACTACTGCGCACTCACAGTCTTACCACAGGATATGTACCCAAAGAGCAGTGTACAGCAACAGTGGTCCCTCACCACAAAGGTGGTGCCTGAATGGATACTGCAAACTATCACCCCTCAACCCTGACTATCTAGGTTGGCAAAGTAATGGAGAGGATGATCATGGATCCCAGGAATAATGAGATTGAGTACCTAGAGACATTGGACCCTACCTAGTGTGGCTTTCATAGGGCAGATCCTGCCCCTTAAACATGTCTGACTCATGTGAAATGTGCACCAAGGCCATTGATCTGGGGAATGTGGTTCACACAGCCTATCTGGACCTTGCTAAACCCTTCCATACAATACCCTAGTTGGTCAGTACAGATAAGCTCACCAGCCTAACTATAAACCCCTATCCAAGTAGATGGGTTGCAAACCAGCTTAGGGACAGAACTGACCTGGTCAGACATGCTGCAGCCATGTCAGACTGCAAACCAGGTACAACTGGCATCTCACAAGGCATGGTCCTGGGACCTCTCTTGTATGTTATATATGTCACATAGGTACAGGCCAACATGGAAGGACTCTGTCTGAACAGGTTCGCAGAAGACTACAAACTGCCCACCATATCGGACCCTCCAGCTGACACAAGCATCATACAAAAGGCACACATAGAAACAGACAAGTGGTGCCACAGCCATGTCAACAAGCTAAATGCAGAATAGTGTATAGTCATCCCCTGTGGAAACACAGTACGTGGCCAGAAATTACCACATAGGTGTTAACCCATTAAGTACATCAAGAGCAATAAGAGACCTGGGGACACAAGGTGATAGTGCATGTGACAACCATGTGTCTGTAGTGGTTACAGAAACATACCATATACCCACCTAATCATGAAGGTAAGCACAGCTAGGTCAGGGTAGGTCAATGTGCCTCTCCAGTCATCCATCAGCAGCCTCACAATTGCGTACAATGGCCCTTGTGAGATGTACCTTAGCAGACACCTGCATCAACTGGAAAGATCCCACAAATACCCCACCAGGAGGATCTCAGAGCTGTAACAGATGCCATGTGTTGCCTGATTAAACAAACTGCAGCTCCACACAGTGCCATACCGCCTGGCTGGAGGTGATCTGTGCCTGATGTATAAAGCCATGACCAAGCTGGTATCAATGGACATTTGGCACCATGTAAAATCTGAATGCTGGTGACCTATGCAGATGACAGGCCTGAACCCCAGCACAGACATAAACAGGATATGCTGTACCAATTGGTCCATAACCCAGAAGCTCACTCCACTCATGACTAAACTCCAAGTACAGGTTAGCCAGGGAGTCCCTCATTGACTGTCATCCAGAGGAATCATGATGACTGGATGGGAGATGGTAGGTGTACCCTGGATATCACCTGTATGTCACAGGTAGACAGAGGCACAGCACACAAACCTTGACATATGTCATGGCAAACACCAGTAAATGTGTGTTGAAGGACAAACACTCTCTGACTAGCATTACAAATGGCCTAGGGCACATGGCCATTGTTTGTCACTGTCCACACAAGTTGTGGAATACATTAACAATGTCGGACAATCATGTTCTATGCTATCCATATCTGAACAAAATGCAACATGGTCATATCTGCACAACTGGCCCTCAACCAGTCTGGTGTGCTCACTATAAATATTACAAGCAGTGATAGGACTGAAACCGATGATACTGTCCACCACAGTGAAAGTACTGAACCAGTACACTACACGACAATACACTGTTCGGTCAGTATGAAAGGATGTTGACAACTGTATGCAAACTATCCCATGGCAACCCTGCAGGCACAGCATAATGCCTGTTAGGTTGAGACACAAAGCAGTTGGGCAGTAAGAACACAACCTGATGTCCAACACTCAACTGTACATGTGAAATATAGATGAAGTCCACACACAAACACAAATGTGGTGGACCACAGATCCCAACATAAGGAAAGTTCACACTGGGCATGCTCGCAGACTTAGATAAATGAGACGTGACACTCAAGAAGCCATAGAAACTGTGAACTGGGCATGCTCACACACTTAGGCCATGTCACAGTTCAGCAGTTGCACACACATATCTGGCATTTGTATGTGTTAACACAGGAACCTCTCACAATACAGAAATATGCCCAGTGCACACAGTGAAATTACAACAGAGACATAAGGAAAGTACTGGATCCCACTCATATGCAAACATCTGCCACAGTACACGAGTTGTTCATAGAGATAGGGAAAGATATGGCAATAAAGACCCACAAACAGTATATGAGCAACAGATACTTGCATCTGACAGGTAAACATATGGTCATAGAGTGCAATACTAGGCTGTTGTCCCTAGGGAATACAGAAGGCTATCCACAGTGTAGTTGGCGTCTGCCTCCGCAGTACAGTAGGCCACTGTGCCTGTGCAAAGTTAATGCATAGATATGCTCTCCCCCTTACTGATGGATAGTAACAGATGTACATACCTCTTCATACATAATGATGTCAGCACACTATACATATGTCAGGAGCACAAATGATACCCAGTAATTAGAATAGTGCACTCAGTTACTGTGTCACTCACAAGTGTCATAATACAGTTAGGTAGGAGTTTGAATCCTCCAAGTGCTCAGTGTGTGTATGTGTGACTGTGGGGGGGGGGAGTAGTGTGTGTGCAATGCCATGTGTAAGAGAAATGTCCCTTTTGGCAACTAGTACAACACAACACATGCTGCATATTCCACTGTCTAAACACTGATTATGTCAGCACCCTATAAGTACAGCAGGAGAAAGCAAGTCTCCCAGTAATGCAAATAGTACGCTCTGCTACTGCATTTCTCACAAGTGTCATAACATAGCTAGGTAGGGGTTTGAGTCCTGCAAGTGCTCAGTGTGTGTGTGTGTGTGTGTGTGTGTGTGTGTGTGTGTGTGTGTGTGTGTGTGTGTGTGTGTGTGTGTGTGAGGGGGAGTAGTGTGTGTGTGCAATTCTATGTGTAAGAGAAATGTCCCTTTTGGCAACTAGTACAACACAACACATGCTGCATATTCCACTGTCTAAACACTGATGATGTTAGCACCCTATAAGTACAGCAGGAGAAAGCAAGCCTCCCAGTAATGTAAATAGTGTGCTCTGCTACCGCGTCTCTCACAAGTGTCATAACACAGTTAGGTAGGGGGTTGAATCCTGCAAGTGCTCAGTGTGTGTGTGAATGTGTGGGGGGAAGTAGTGTGTGTGCAATTCTATGTGTAAGAGATATGTCCCTTTTGGCAACTAGTACAACACAACACATGCTGCATATTCCACTGTCTAAACACTGATGATGTCAGCACCTTATAAGTACAACAGGAGAAAGCAAGCCTCCCAGTAAAGAAAATAGCGCGCTCTGCTACTGTGTCTCTCATAAGTGTCATAACATAGTTAGGTAGGGGGTTGAATCCTGCAAGTGCTCAGTGTGGGAGGGAGTAGTGTGTGTGCAATTTTATGTGTAAGAGAAATGTCCCTTTTGGCAACTAGTACAACACAACACATGCTGCATATTCCACTGTCTAAACACTGATGATGTCAGCACCCTATAAGTACAGCAGGAGGAAGCAAACCTCCCAGTAATGCAAATAGCACGCTCTGCTACTGCGTCTCTCACAAGTGTCATAACATAGTTAGGTAGGGGTTTGTATCCTACAAACGCCATGTGTGTTTTTGTCACACAGTTTGTCCATGTGTGTGGGGTGTTGTTCCCAATATTGCACGACATACATTATATCAGTAATGTCAATGCACACATGATGTATGTGTGTGCCACATACACATATGTACCTGTGACCTTCAATAGTTCCCATGTCCGAAGCCTGCCTCATGTGAATACATGGAATTTGCATTAGACAACTGTATGACTGTGGTGTTCTGTGCAGGGACTGCATGTGGTATGTGAATATACAGTGTGAGTTGTAGATGGTGTCATCCTACCAGGGAGGGATACACGACTGGTCTGGAGCATATAGTCCACATGTTGGTGATTAACAGGTGCAGCATGTTTTCACCTCTTGTGGGAGTGGTAACAAGTTGTTCCATAGCAATGCAGGAAATGAATGCTAGGAACCTTTCAGCTAGGGTCTTGGAGCTACAGTAATGCTCACACTCTATGTTTGGGTAGTTGCAGTCCACCCATATAATGGTGTTTGTAGAGACCGTCACATTCCCAGTGTTGTCAGGAAGGCCAAGTGGGTTTCCTGGGTATGGGAGGCTGGTGTGTGCCAGGCTATGAACCTGAAGGCAGTCTAACCCATTGTTAGTTGCACATGGATAGGCTCTGATGCTTTGTGCTGTGCCACCAACCTGGGGGTGTGTGTATCTGAGGTGCCTTTGGATACATCCCCCCTGTTCTGGTTTGGTGCATGTGTAGGGGACGACAAGCATGGTATGAGGTATGACCTGGCAGTGATGGGGTGCACCTGGGAGCCATGTACCAGGAGTCTGTTACTGCACAGATATTGCTGTTCCCCATGCTAAGGACAGTTTCCACTGCATGCATCTTGAGGTTTACACTGCTGGTGTTGAGTAGCATTACTATTAGTGTCCTATCCCGTGTGATACCTGTGTAGGTGGCTATGTAATGTCAGCCTTGCATACAAAGGCACTATGTGTGTAGCAAGAGCCTCTGCCAATATACAATGGCCCATGGGAGACAGGTGCAAGCTGTCCCTAGCAAAGCAATGTGGATTGTCCAGCATGTAATCCCACGCTGACAGGCATTGGATCCCCTTTGAATGTCACCGAAACATACGGTAATTGTAGAAACTGATCATCCTGTCTACATATTGTGGCAGCATTCTTGGTGAGGGTAAGATGCTACTCAAGGTCAGGGTAATACCAGCCTGTGCCACAAGCTCAGAGAGCCCCTCTATGTCCCTTAATATGTAGTCCAGGGAGGTGCGTCACAGGTCATACACACTGGCACAGACAATGACTGAGTCATATTTGTACATGCCTTGGAGTGACCTGTATGCTTGTGTTATGTGGTGAATCATAGTGCCCGACGGGCATCTCAGCGTGACCTTCACCTTGTTCAGCCTAGTGAGCAGGACCTCAGTGTACCTGATGATAGAGGTACCTATTACAACTGTAGCAGGTGTGTTGTTAAGCCGTATGGGCTGTGACTGTTTGGCACACAGGCTTTGTGAGCTATGTGTTGCACGTGCTCTGCTCTGGCGTAATGTTTGCCTGTGTGTCTGCTTTGCAAGTGTCAGCTGCTCAGGCAGGATGCTATTCTGAGAGTCCAAGAATGTACCTGTGTGTTTCTGTGTTTGGATTGCTGTCGTGGCAGGTCTATGTGAGACTGGTATTGTATTAACTGTATTATCCCACTCCACCTGAAAGGGTATTCCAGTACTGAGTTAAGAGAGCTTAGCCCCCAGTTTGGCTATGTGGTTGCATCTCTCACATGTGTTGTAAGTTTATGGGAAGGGGAGAGGGTTGTCTGTGTACATGAGGCAGCTGTAACATTGCCACATGACTCACAGATTCACCAACTGGACCAGAGAGTAGATTGACAGGTGACCTTTGCACATGCTACCATAGCATTGTGAATCCCATACTAATTAACGACACATATGGCCAATTGGGAACAAGGTACTCAAGGTGAGTATGTGAGGGTGTGGTGCTCCTTATTTGTTAGTGCTGGCATATATAAATGTTGTCTTGAGCAAATGCGAGGTAAGTCATATGCAATGACTTACAGGCAACTTACATGCAAACAGGACAAACAGTGACGTTCTGTCAAGTGAGACATGGACATCAGTACAGTAAGCAATGCAGATATCACTAGGGATCCACAGAGGCACTGTAAATCTGCATTGCAGGTGGAATCAGTGTTTCAGGGACATAACAAGCAAACATGCATACAAACAAAGCTACAGTCAGCAGGCCTGGATGTAGACTATGCTACAACAAACAAGGTGTACGACTTCCAGTAGGTAACAGTGCATATATGCAGGCACTATAAGCCTGTACCCAGACATTCACAGGTCAGATGGGCTGGGTCCAGCCCCAGCCCCCACAAGTGTGCAGACCATGTACCTTCATAATGTAGAATAACTGGCCTGAAACCCAAGTGCTCATACCTGTAATAATACACATTTCGAATAATAGACACTGAGCCCTCACTCAGCAGTTCCAGACTTAGTATGATGTATGCTACCTGTCCTGGCACCACAGTATCCTTGACATGTATGGAGACTCTCCCTCCTGTCATAGTTAGTTCTGTGTTTTGGGGCTGTCATGCATGGTATGAGGTGTGACCTTGTAGTGCTAGTGTGTTCTTCTGAGTCTTGAACCTGTTGTGCATTACTGCACAGATATCAACATCCTCAAACATCCTCATTGCAGAGTCGAGTGTGGACAGCATGCAACTTGCAGTTGACATGACCATCATTGAGTATCAATATGTACATTTTTGTATCCCCTGTGCTACCTATGTAGGTGGCCATATCTTGACAGCCTCACCACCAGTATGCAAAGATGTGCAGACAGTACACTATGGTAATTACTATGGGTGTACAAAACAATACAATGACATTCATACTGTAACTGCATCAGGCATGCTGGGATATACCCGCAATGATATCATTACACTGTACTGTTGTCAACATGATACTATTACTACACTTCTATGTAGTCACCCTGTGCATCAGCACCATGTTAACCTGTTCCTGCACCGATGTTACAGATTGCAGGAGGTGGCACAGTTTCATCATATGCACAGGGTGTGTATTTGGTATGCCTGAGTCTGCCACTGATACAACCAATTGACATGTCTGTGTGTGTGTGTTGGTGAGGGACAGCAGTACAAGATGGGGCAATGTTGATGCAGTGTGTGCATGTATGCGGTAGCCCTAGGTGTTATCAATTTGCATGTGTGTATGCATGCACACAGTCCCACCTCATGGCTGCCATATACAGGTGTTTGTGGACAGCCACAGACTGTACCTGCCAGGTCATACAGATCACTGTCTCTGGCCATGGACATGATACCTGTGCCTGGCAGGGGTGCTACGGACCATATCAGGTACTAAGCCAGACTGGGTACTGTCATCAGAAGCAGGTGGTTGGTGACTGGAGACAGGTCCCTGTTGGGACTGTCCAGACCCACGTGCACGTGGTCTCCTGGGGCGGTCTGATGACAGCACAGACCCAGCATTGCTGGGGCTGCTGCTGGCACTATGGGAGCGGCCGCGGGCCTGTTGTCGTCCGCGATGGCTGCCAGCTGCTGCTGTTGCTGGCATACGGCCAAGTCGACACCTCAACCATCCACCATTGCCCTGGCTCATGGACATGCAGTTGTGGAACAGATCTAATGTGTCCCCCCAATGTTTGTCAATGACCTCGGTGAAGTTACGGATGGCAGCCGCAACATCACGCATACTGTCATTCATAGCTGTGCGACATGCTCTCAGCTCCCTCAGACCCTGTCTGGTGTATCGTTCCATACGTGACTGTGCCTGCATTACAGCTCGAAACATAGCTGAGATTGAAAGACCTCTCTGGGCACATCTGACAGGGGCGGTACGCCCACCGATGCTCCCATGAGAACCCCTGGATGTCTGCCTGTGTGGTACCATGTCAGGACCCTGGCCATGGCTGCTGTGTGGGGATGCATGTGCCACTGATACCACATTACCTTGGTCAATGCCCACTGTATCCTGTCCATCATTTAGTGACATTGGTGACAAAGTATGTATTGGCAGGATGACTGTGCACATTGATGGGGTCGACAGCTGTGTACTGTCAATTGGCTGACCAACGACAGACCCTGGCACACCTCCCTGTGCCATTACACAGATATCATCATTATCACTATCCACGGCAGCTGATTCAGGTTCCCTGCTGCACAACACCAGAGCAGCACCAGAACCTGTGGGAGTAAGACAGGAAACACAGTTTACAATGTGTACACAATGTCACCACTGATACACACATGCACACAGGGCACATGCACACATGCACAGAGGGCACATGAACACATGCACACATGCACACAGGGCACATGCACACATGCACACATGCACAAATGCACACAGGGCACATGCACACATGCACACAGGGCACATGCACACATGCACACATGCACACTCCTCAGTATATGAGATATCAACACACAGACACAAACACACCTGCAATCAAACACATAGCACTACTGCTTTAGCCTATTATAACTATTAGTATCAAGAGTATTTAAGGTATTGTTATTACACACTCACCAGCATGGATAGGCTGCCTTGCTGTTACACCAGAGGGACCTGCAGAAATGAGACATTTATTGTCAGTGGGCACAACTGTGCCATTGATACTGTGAGTATGATACAGTTCAGTAGTGCAACAGTTGGCTTCCACAGGTCTACTGCTGATATTGAGAATATCACTCTTGCACAATAATTACCAAGATTACAGCTACAAACCGAGGACACACCTCACACATGCATAAACTAACAGTGTACAGAACAGTCAACTATACACATGGCATGTTACCTGCACACTCCATGTCCTGCTGCTGGGTGGCTCCAGCCTCCATCATTACGCATGTATGCTGCTGCTGTTGCTGTTGGGCTGAAGCCACAACACTTAGGAGTAGTCCCTCCAGTCTGGTGAGGGGGGGATGTCTAGCCACCCCACCACCTGTGGCAAGCTGCTGCCTGTAGATATCCAACGCACGCTGATGGACATTCCTAATTAAATCACTGCAGTGATAGCATACCTGCTCATATGTCCAGTTATGTGTGCCTATGTCATTTACCCGATGGACCAGGTCTTGCCACAGTGCAGCCCTCTCCTGCTGGTTCTGGCTGGTGCGGGAAAAGAGTATTGCGAAATCCCGCACCAGGCTCTGGTGTATCTCTTCCTCCTCCGCAGCGGAGTACACAGGGTTTCGCTGGTGAACCATAACCCTGAAAAGGAGAAGGAAAATATGTCAGCAATATATGTCAGCAAACTATGGCACACATAATACACATAATATTCGACTCTAGTGATATAACCTAACCCCCATATATAGCATCTGTCTGTCTATTGGAGGATACACATGTAAATGACCAGATATCAGTGCTCAGCCAACAACTGTGCAACAGTACCTGGCACACTCCATACGACAGACTAGTATACTCCAGCAGTCAGCACACTGGTTCAGGTCCAAAGCACAACCTCACACTGGGGGTTTGTATCAAGGTACTGTATGGGCAACATTATCAACCCATGCACTGCATGCAATGCACGTTACATATTTCACTTGTAATGCACACTACTCTTACTTGCCATAACCCTACCTACACCACAGTCACATACAGGGTAACACAGCACAACATATGGCAATGTAGTATGTGTTAATCGCAATACCTCACACATCTGTCTCTGGCCTCACACCAAGGACACACACTACCATGACAGACAGACAGTCATGGTGAGCAATCACACCAGTACAAAACATGCACCCAGTCACTGGCACACTCATTCCACCTCACATATTTGGTTTGCAATGGGTTCATGGGTGTGCATTGTGTCTTAGGTAGGTAGAATGCTATTGGCCCTGGGCCTACAGCAGCATACTGTTATGCTACCCTGCCACCTTGTGACACATGTGATATGATTGTACCTGCTCCTTTCAAACAGTTACACAGGGTGACTCATATTGCATATTACCTATCTGCATAACATTCAGCAGGGGTATGTCTGACATCTACTCATGGGGAGCCTTGCTTCTTAATTCTGTGTGGTTTACTCCAGGGTATGTCTTATCTGTGGGTAGGGACCGGTACCTCCACCATGTGCTCTATACTGCAGTGACAAGAACGACAGACATAGGTAATTTGGGTTGTGGATTTTGGAGGTGTTACCATGGTTGATGGACAACTGTCATGGGTGTGACCTAACTATGTATATCCAGCAGTGGTAACCTCTATGTAGGTAGTCTGGGTGCGCTCTGTGGTCTTGTCAGTCACTCTGCATAGGTAATGTGTTTGAGTGCATTGACACAGTTACTTACGTATGTCTGTGTCCTTCTCCATATCTGTAGCTGTCATGGGAGGTACATATTGTGTAGGACATTGTGGGGTGTAGAGGGGTACAGTGACCTACATGTCCATAGCTGACACACCATGTCTGCTGACACATTCCATGTACAGGTATTACAGGACTAGTGTGCCACTGTGTATATCAATGGGGAGCCTATTGTACATTTGTTGCCCCTGTTCCCCCCGACATATGCAGTGGTGGGCAGGCATGCACATATGTGGTGGTTACTGGTGTCAGTGTTTTGGAATGGGGTATGGTACTCCAGTATCCACACTGGTGTTCACTCCATGCCGTTGTCACCAGGCACCTGTTGCAATACATCTGCACACATGTGCCTCACTCAGTCTATACATATATATATATATATATATGTATATATATATATATATATATATATATATATATATATATAGATAGATATATATATATATATATATATATATATATATATATATATATATATATATATATACATATATATATATATATATATATATATATATATATATATACATATATACATATAGATGTGGGGAGAGAGGGGGAGAGAGAGAGACAGAGGGAGAGAGAGAGTTAGAGGGGGTGGGACAGAGAGAGAGAGATAGTCATATACAGACATATCTGTTGACAGTCAGATCTGTCTGTATATGTATATGTATCTACATATATCTATATATGTATGTGTGTATTATATATATCTGTACGTACATATTCTATCAATCTTGATGTCTGTGCAGTAACTGAAACCTGGTTCAAGGCTCCTGAGAGCACACCAGCGGTACCAGGCTATACCTCGTATCATGCTTTTTGGCCCCAAAACTCGGGCCAAAACAAAAAGGGAGGGGGAGTGTCCATATTCATCAAGGACACACACACCTCCAGGTTACTGGCAACACATGAAGCATCAGAGACCATCCAGGTGCAACTAACCGTAGGCAAAACTGCTATACAACTGGTAGCATGTTATAGACCACCCTCCCAATCTCAGGAACCCCATTCAGCCTTCCTGAAGACATTGGAGGATATGAATGCCCCACCAAGCACCATCATATTGGGAGACTTCAACTACCCTAACATAGACTGGGTGCATTATTCTAGCCCAAACACCCTAGCCCAAAGGTTCCTGGAATTCATAAATTCAAATGCAATGGAACAGCTAGTCACCTCTCCCACAAGGGGAGATAATATACTGGACCTGATCATCACAAACATGGGGACAATGTGCTACACACCGGAAGTATACCCCTCACTAGTCACATCTGACCACAAACTAATCACCCTGGATATACATATCCCACCTCCACCCACAACACAAAAGACTACAGTGAGAAACCTCTCAAAAGCCAACTTTACACTTCTTAAAACTGAGTTGATATCCTTTAAGCCCACTGGGCCAGTGGACACCACATCCCACAATGCAGAATCCTTCACAAATGCTTTCTACGGACATCTCCAAGAATGCATGGATCATGCAATCCCAAATAGAACCAAGACCCTCTCCACCAAGGGCAGGCATCCTGTCTAGTGGACCCCAGCCATAAACAAATTGTATAACAAAAGAAGGAAGCTACTGCACGACAAAGCAAAATCCCATAAAGAGAAGGCATCTCTGATCAGCACTAATAGAAAGCTACATTCTCTCATAAAAACATGCAAGGCCAACTTTGAGCGGAAAATCACTATGGACACTAAAGATAACCACAAGGCCTTCTTCTGCTATGTTAGAAACCTGGGCGGAAACCCTCAGATATGTTCAGAGTTAGTTCACAGTGCCAAAAACTACACTGAACACACAGATATTGCCAACATTCTGGCAGACAGGTTCAGTGCAAATGTCTCCCCTCCCTCACTCCCAAAAGAAGAATTACTTATCCCAGCTGAATGTAATCTCCCTGTCATCTCAGATGTCCAGCTGAGAACCGCCCTCAGCAAAGCTATAAACACAGCATCAATGAGACCCGACGGTATCCCGGGTTGTGTGCTACGTGAACTCCAAGAGGAGCTAAACCCACACATAAAATGCTATTTAACTGTAGCCTTACTACAGGATATGTACCTGAACACTGGTATACAGCAACAGTAGTCCCACTCCACAAAGGAGGCACCTCTACAGACCCTGGTAACTACTGCCCCATAAGCTTAACCAGCCTGGTCTGCAAAGCTATGGAAAGACTCATTATGGAACTCATACACAGAGACATTGGGGACATACAGACACTTGATCCCACTCAGTTCGGCTTTGTAAAGGGCAGATCCTGCCTTTTGAACCTGGTTGACCTTTTCAAAACAGTCACTAGAGCCATTGACGAGGGCACAGCAGTCCATACAGCCTACCTGGACTTGGCTAAAGTTTTCGACACAATACCCCACTCTGGCATCATAGACAAGCTCAACAGCTTAAATGTAAATCCATATGTCACAAGATGGTTTGCAAACTGGCTAAAGATAGAAATCATAAAGTCAAATTCGCTGGTGCCATGTCAGACTCAGAGCCAGTCACAAGTGGTGTCCCACAGGGCTCTGTCTTGGGACCCCTCATGTTCGGCATTTATTTCTCAGATGTGGAAGCAAACATGGGAGGGTAGTGGCTGACAAAGTTCAAAGATGACTGCATACTAGGCGCCATAGTCATTACACCAGCTGACACATACATCCTACAGAAAGGCCTCACTGAAATGGACAACTGGTGCCGGAGTCATGGCCTTAAACTGAATACCAAATAATGTATAGTCATCCCCTTTGGGAAAAACAAAGTGCCCACATATTATCACATAGACAGTAACCCACTGAGTACAGACAAAGTAATCAGAGACCTGGGGACACAAATCGATACTGATGTCTCATTTGACACCCACATTGCCAAAGTGGTTGGAAAGACTTCCTACCTTACCCACCTTATCATGAAGGGATTCACATCCAGATCAAAGGAGGTCATTGTACCCCTATACTCCTCCCTTATCAGGCCCATGAATGTGTACTATTCCCAATGGCGGCTGGTGACTTCAAATCACAGGGGGGCGGCAGGAGACAGCTGAATGGGTGGGGTCAAGGGGAGGGGGTGTGGTCAACCAGAAAGGGGAGGAGCTATGCACAAAACCACAAAAAACTAACTTTAATTAAATACGCTGCCCTGGGTGGCAAACCATCATTATGAAAGTCCAATCAAGACAAAAATAAGTGTAGAAGAATAAAAATATTTCAATGCATTGGCTGCATGACAGCTTACTTAATATCTAGATGGAAACAAAAGGTTGTGAGGCATGAAAAAATAAATTACTTTTTAAATACATTATTGGAATGCCAGTCAAAATCAAGTATAAGAAAAACCAGAAGCACTCAACTCAAACCACTTCTCCTTGCACTGCAGTCCTAATTATAATATATTCAGCTTTATTAAAGTACCAAGTAAAATGCTGAAAGTAGAAATCTATGTGATGCCCCCACTTGTAAAAATGTTTCTTATCCAAAAAAGACCTGCTGCCTGACAACTTGTTTCATGGGGAAAACATGATAAAAGTAAAAAATGAAAAGCAAACAAGAAACAAGCTCAAGATACATTGCTTAAAGGTTTACTGTACAGGTTATGGACCACACATGATTGGCATTCTGTTTAGTTTACGAGTAAAGTCTGTAGAGATGACTGGAAGTCTCCAACAAGTGTAATGAGCTTTTTAAAATAATGGAATCCTGTCCTTTAATACCCAAGGCTTATACATTATCTAGTCAAGTATTCTCTGCATGGCAACAACAGAAAGGCTTTCAATGTTGGCAATTCTTTAACAGTATGCTTATTAAAGCTTACTTGCATCTTACAATCTCAGACAAGCTTACCTTATGGTCATTAAAGCATTGCTACTTACAAACACAGAGCAACAGGCACTTTGAGTAATAAGCATAAATCAACAGTACAAAAATATGACAGAAACCAGACCATTCTGCAAAATCAAGGACAGATGAAAAGCCACTGTAGTACTTATGCAGTGTGTCCTCCCCATCCAAGGTAGATACAACTACTCCTTGCCTTGCTTGGACACATCCAGAGTCACTACATGGGGAAGTGGGGTGCAACAAGCATGTCACAATTTGAAATCTCTCTGGCTGACTGTGATGGCCCTGACACATTTGTCATACCTCTCAACCTCAAGAGCAAGAAATCTGGACAAAGCCATACACAGAAGTGGGACAAAGGCCCAACAATAAGGACAATTTTTAAATATTGCTCTAATAAACTTAGAAAGATAATAGAATAGGTCTTGCATTAGTATGACTTTTCTGAAGGGTATAAAATCTGAAACTCAAATGTCTGTCATTTTCTAACTTCAGTCTTTAGTGATTTGTCACTAATTTGCCAAAAAACACAATTTTATGAAAAATGGACAGAAATGTGATGCAAAAATATAAAATAGACACACAATACAGCTGCTACCTGTCAAAGAAGGGACACTTTAATATTAGTACTGTTACCTTGAGCAGCTGACAAAATATAAAAGAATCTACATGCATTTCAAGTAATCTATAACTTTGATTATTACAGTTATTTCTTAATTGTAAACCCTCCATGTTTTCTTCCAAAATTGCTATTTTATGGAGGGATTATAAGGGGAAGAGCAACATTTTGAGCCAAAAATTGGGGACAGTTGAGAGGTTGGCTATGCCTAATTCTATAAAGCAATTTATTTGCATGTACCTCTCAACCTGTTAATGCAGTAAATCTGAACAAGGCCAAATATATTGGGGCACATATAAACAGTACTAAAATTGCTCTTGTATAAATTGAGACAGTTGATAGAACAGCTCTTACTTTAACATGCATTTTTCTGAAGGTTATGAAGTCTGAAACTTATTGAGTGACTTCTGGCAAATCATTTAGGAATTAAAACTACAAATTTTATGAACAACAAACCAAAAATAAGAAGCAAAAATCTATTCATTCTTTGAAAATCTGGACAGTTGGGAGGTATAGTTCAGCTGGGCCTGTCTGAGTTTGCTGCCCTTCCCCCGACAAAATAATGGTTGAATGGAGCCTCTGCAGCCATTCCAATGAACCATTATACTTGGCTATTTCACTCCATTTACCATAAACACTAATGTGCATACTGCTTTACTTCTATGATGAGTTGGACTTCATTTGAAAGTTTTATTTTGTATTTTACAGCACAAACACTAAGTCATCTGTTAAACAAAGTAATGCAGTCTCACAATGAAAACTTAGCATTAAAACTTCTCTGCCCTTGAAACTCACATTCATTGAAACAGCATTGAAACCCACATTCAAAGAAAATACATTTTGCCAGTGGCAGATAAAGATTAATTTTGGGCTGTTTTCAAATCATAGGCTCCTTGCATATGAAACATACATGTGCTCTTTGATATACCTTCCTCATTGTACTAAAATTATATTCCTTGTACAATACAGTACACTTGTTACAGGGTGTTTTAAATTTGTTTTGAACATTTTTTCCAGTAAGCAATGAAACAAACCATATGCACCCATAATGGCAAAACTGCCCAGTTGAGAACATTTATCATAAAAAAGTCTACTCAGACTTCCACAGTCCACAATTATTAGTAAATATACACAATTCTACAGTCCACCATTATTAGTAAATATGCACAATTCCACAGTCCACCATTATCAGTAAATATGCACAATTCTACAGTCCACCTTTATCAGTAAATATGCACAATTCTACAGTCCATTATCAGTAAATATGCACAATCTCTGAAGTCAGTCATCTAAATAATTCCACATTAAAGAAATCTGTAACTAATGAAGCGGTTGCTGCTAGCAATCACCTTTATATTTCATGGTTTCATCGAAAAATAAAGTGTCTGTTGCCCCTCAGGAATAAATTGCCTATATTACATTAAAAAAATGATAAGCTAGTAATAATATTGCAAGAGGAAATGGATGGCAAACTGATAACGAACTCATAGTTAGTATCTTCATCAAGGAGAACATTCTCAGTATGGCAGCATCCACCCCTTGGGGGAGTAGAACCCACAACCTTCTGCATCAAAAGCAAGTACACAATCTGTTGTGCTATAGTATTAACTTGGCAAAGCACTACACTTCTATTCCCCTGCAGCTCTCAGTTCCTTGTAAAATCTACTCAATACTCAACTGCATCTCAACTTTGCAGCTCAAGAAAACTGGAAAAAGCCAAAATGTATTGGGGGGGGGTCAAAAGCCCAAAAACAGGGACACATTAAACATTGCTTGTATAATCTTGGAAAGTTGATAGAATAAAATGTTGTGTTGCCACCATATATTTTACTGCCAAGGTCCCTGAGCAAAAAACAGTCAGAGTAACATACCACTACGCCACATCAGCTGCTTTGTAAAAGAGAGGAAGACTGAAACTTAAATGGCTATCATTTAGTGAATTCAGTTCTCACCATAGCTGTCAACCTCTTAGTACAAAACTCCTGGACAAACCCAGTAATGAGGGAATACAGCCCTCAAACATATTCAGTGAATTCAGTTCTTGCCATAGCTGTCAACCTTAGCACAAAAACCTGGACGAAGCCAATAATGGGGGAATACAGTCCCAAAAATAGGGACAAATTTAAAATATTCAAGTTATAAACTTAGAAAATTGCTAAAAAAAAGGTTGTGCTACTATGTATTCTGAAGAACATGAAGTTGGAAATTCAAATGCCGGTCAATTTTACTGCGGACAGAACAAAAACAATTTTCAGCAGAGACGCAGGGATTAATACTGCAGACACGTCTTTGTAAAATGGCAGGGCACCAGAGCAAATCCACACAAATACAGGGAGGAGATGCAGACAGAAGCCACCCCAACCAAGAATCAAACCAGAAAACCTATAGCTGTGAGGCAACAATACTACCACTGCACCATCAATTATGCAAGGAATTAAACATTCAGAAACCTGAAGTCTGAAATTCAAATGCCTGTCAATTTTACTGCAGACAGAACAAAAACAATTTTCAGCAGAGACGCAGGGATTAAAACTGCAGACACGTCTTTGTAAAATGGCGGGGCACCAGAGCAAATCCACACAAACACAGGGAGGAGATGCAGACTCCACACAGAAGCCACCCCAACCAAGAATCAAACCAGAAAACCTATAGCTGTGAGGTAACAATACTACCACTGCACCATCAATTATGCAAGGATTTAAACATTCAGAAACCTGAAGTCTGAAATTCAAATGCCTGTCAATTTTACTGCGGACAGAACAAAAACAATTTTCAGCAGAGACGCGGGGATTAATACTGCAGACACGTCTTTGTAAAATGGCAGGGCACCAGAGCAAATCCACACAAATACAGGGAGGAGATGCAGACAGAAGCCACCCCAACCAAGAATCAAACCAGAAAACCTATAGCTGTGAAGCAACAATACTATCACTGCACCATCAATTATGCAAGGAATTAAACATTCAGAAACCTGAAGTCTGAAATTCAAATGCCTGTCAATTTTACTGCGGACAGAACAAAAACAATTTTCAGCAGAGACGCAGGGATTAAAATTGCAGACACATCTTTGTAAAATGGCAGGGCACCAGAGCAAATCCACACAAACACAGGCAGGAGATGCAGACTCCACACAGAAGCCACCCCAACCAAGAATCAAACCAGAAAACCTATAGCTGTGAGGCAACAATACTACCACCGCACCATCAATTATGCAAGGAATTAAACATTCAGAAACCTGAAGTCTGAAATTCAAATGCCTGTCAATTTTACTGCGGACAGAACAAAAAACTATTTTCGGCAGGGATTAAAACTGCAGACACGTCTTTGTAAAATGGCAGGGCACCAGAGCAAATCCACACAAACACATGGAGGAGATGCAGACTCCACACAGAAGCCACCTCAGCCAAGAATCAAACCAGAAAACCTATAGCTGTGAGGCAACAATACTACCACTGCACCATCAAATATGCAAGGAATTAAACATTCAGAAACCCTTAAGTCTGAAATTCAAATGCCTGTCAATTTTATTTAACATTTTTTAATCAGGACAGTCTGACTTGGAACAAATAAACAATTTTCAGCAGAGGCCCAGGAAGAAATAATGCAGACATGTCTTTGTAACATGGGAGGACACAAAGCAAACCCAAACAAACACAGGGAGAAGATACAGACCCCACAAAGAAGGAACCCCAGCCAAAAATCAAACCCAAGAAGCTGCAGCTGTGAGGCAACAATGCTACTACTACACCATCAAATATCAAGCATTGCAACATTTACAAACCACAGATATTATGAGGAACAGATCAGATCGAATATGAGGCAAAAATCTGCAATTTTTTTACAAATGGTGGTGGGTAGGGAACTCAAGTCTTTAACACCTGCATACAGGGTACAGGGTTCAAGCCTGAGGTATTCCCTACCACACCACCATAAGCACCTGGGGCATTTACACACACACACACACACACACACACACACAAAAGTAAAGCATAAGCACCATACACACACACACACAAGTAAAGCATAAGCACCATACACACACAAGTAAAGCATAAGCACCATACACACACAAGTAAAGCATAAGCACCATACACACACAAGTAAAGCATAAGCACCATACACACACACAAGTAAAGCATAAGCACAATACACACACACAAGTAAAGCATAAGCACCATACACACACACAAGTAAAGCATAAGCACCATACACACACACCAGTAAAGCATAAGCACCATACACACACAAATAAAGGTAAAAAGCACCATACACACACAAATAAAGGTAAAAAGCACCATACACTTACCTGAATATATCCAGCTAACGTACATCCTTCCCGCGCAATATTCAAAGACCCGCGAGATCCCAATGCTCCTTCCCGAGTTCTGACTGCTGCTCTTGCAGTCCGGATGCATAATCCTAGTGAGTCTGTGCACTTTAAAAGTGCACAGACGTCTCCTTGTGTCCCCCTATGGGGACTGCCGGACTGCCTTGAGCATGCGCATAGACCGACAGTAGTCGGGACTACTGCGCATGCGCGAAATTTCAAAAAATATATATTTTTTTATCTTTCTTTCTATTTTTTATTTTGAGGGGGCTGCAGTCCGGCAGCCCGATGCCACGAGCCACCCCTGACTATTCCCCATTTGGTATGTACCTCACCTGGCACTTGCAACAGCTAGGAAGACCCCATAAGTACCTCACCAAGAGGATCAAGGGTCTCCAACAAATGTCATATGCTGCCAGACTAAAGAAACTCCAGCTCTATTCCGTAGCATACTGCCTACATAGAGGTGATCTGTGCCTGATGTACAAGGCCATGTCCAATCAGGAATTGATGGACATGTTCCACCTCATAAAATCCAAATCCATCAGAACCACAAGAGCTAAATATTTAAACCTCAGCACAAATATGAATAGGACATGCTGTAGGGACAGATTCATAACTCAGAGGCTTCCCATACTCTGGAACAGAATCCCAGTTCATGTTTGGCAGAGCCCCTCACTGACTCTCTTCATGTGAATTCTTGACGAGTGGATGGGAGATCATAGGTTTACCCCAGGGGTCATCTCTGTGTCACTACTAGACAGAGGCACAGTAAACTAATTCTATTATGTAAGGGGTCTTCACTGTGTCACTACTAGACAGAGGCACAGTTTTCTAAATCTATTCTGTACACTGTATGCAGATAGCCTAGTACTAAACTATGACACTGTGAAACTATATATGTCTATGTATTTCTACATCCCTCTCTATCTATGTATACATATATGCATATATGCATATTATATATATATATATATATATATATATATATATATATATATATATATATATATATATATATATATATATATATATATGTATATACATACATACATATCTCAATATACATACGTATACACATGATATATATATATATATATATATATATATATATATATATATATATATATATATATACTCCTTTTTAGTTCCACATATGTATACACACAGTAACGTATTGATGAACATCCATTACTGTACAACCTACTTGTACATTGCACTACAACCTACATTGCTATGTGCACATAGCTACCTTCACATACATATGTATATAGAGCCTTCAGTGACAGTTGTAGTATGTCCCCAGCCCTATGCACATCTTCATATACATAGATACAGACCAATAACACATATGGTGGGTTCACAGTATGTAGACTATTATATTAGTATTTACATTACCTGTGTTTGTTGCAGCTGTTTGCGTAGGCCTTAAGTTACTTGGCCTGCTGTCAACTTGTTTGTTTTGTTGTTACTTTTTTTTTAATTTGTTTTTATTGTTTTTATTTCTTTCTTTCTCTTTCTCTCTTTCTCATTCTCTTTCTCTTTCTCTTTCTCTCTCTCTCTCTCTCTCTCTCTCTCTCTCTCTCTCTCTGTCTCTACCTCCAGAGGGTGCAATGAAAGTATTGCATGTGTGGACTGGGAGTACAGGATGCTTTTGTAGGTATCTGCACATGTCCATGTGATGGCCTCTGCACCAATTGTTAGCCAGCATTTACTAATTGCATGCAGCCTGTTGTGTAGTGTTTGCAGTTCTCACTGTGATTTCAGGACAGTGCTATAAAAAGGTCTGTTAGGTAGGCATAGCTCTTTCAGATTATCAGGGTGGGGACCATGCTGGTTTGCTGTGGAGACTGTTCTGTGAGTGTAAGGGTTGGTATGTCTCTCATATTTCAGGCTGTGTTGTAGACACTGCAATGCATGTTGTACTGTAAGCTGAGTATTCCTTCCTCCAGTTTCCTCTTCTCCGTGTGCATGTAAACTGACACCTATGACTAGTAATACTGTGTATATGGGTGCGTGTGCTTTCCTGTGGGAATTGTGGTGTAACTTGTATATAACAGTGGCTCTTGCAATCTGTTGCTATGGCTTCAATATTTGCCCTTTACATTCACTCCTTGTATGCCTGCTAGGTGTCTTTCCTGTAATGTGTTGCTATGGCTTTCCTATTTTCCATTTACACTCACAGCTTGTAATGCTTGCTATATCTGTTTGGGCAGCAATTCCCTATGTGTTTGTTGTTGTAGGGTGTTACTGCATGCAGTGTGGTCTGGCCATGGTGTGGGCCTTGACACTTACAAGGGTATTTGATCATGCTGCTGAGCAGGCCTCAGATACTCTCAGGTGCATCTTTTATCAGCCTCATGGAATGGTACATATCAGTGGGATACTCTAATGAAATATTCTGATATTCTGCAGTTGTGACTGTGGGTTATTTCGAGCATATGTATTACTACACCATTTGTGACGTGCAAGTGGTGCATACTTTCAGTAATTCATAGTTACCATTGCATGTGTTGTAACACCTTTCTGCCTACTGTTAGTACATTTCACAGGATGTCAGTGGGTCACAGTTGACATTTGTTTTCACATCAGGGACATCCCTGTAACTCAGTCACAGTTGCTATGTCTGGGCTCTTAACTATTCAACTATGGCAGTGCTTATCCTGCTCTGAGTATGTGTGTGGCTTGCCAGATGCTACTGTGACATTATTACTTACTAGCTACCAACTAGCATGGCTGTTTCTCTTCACACAGTACTATTTTACAAATCCACTAGATTTGACAGTAAATATACATGACATGCTTTGTGTACTAGACATGCTATATTCCCTTTACATTAATTCCTACTATTTCATGATATATTTTTTTCAGCACAATGTTCTTGTATAGCGGTCATGGCTTAGTGGTAAGTTATGCAGACTAGTGTTTCCTGGGTTCGAGACTGACAGAGGTATTTTATTTTGCTGCTGAGCAAACTACAGGCCTTGTCATTCAGAGTGACTAAGGCACATTTAAGCAGTTGTAAGCGGGTTAGCGCTGGTTTGCGTGGAGCTCACGCATGCACACTGCCGCCTAGCTTCGCCCACACACGCTTAGCTAAGCACACAGAAGTGCACTCCCGCTTACCACTGCTTAAAAGTGCTTACTCTCGCGCACACCCGTGCTATTTTCTTTTCAAGAAAAGAAAATGGGGAGATAGGAAAGTGGTGAAAAAGGGGGTACAAAGAGGGCAGGACAGTAGGAAAACAAGCTTGGGTTTTGCGGGAGGGATGTAAGAAAGGCCCATAGCTGCCCATTTCTTCATCAGCAACAGCTGTGCATATGTTTGTAATTTGTTGTGACATTTGAAACCTTCCACCCCTGAGAGAGGTGTGAGGACAACAATATTTGTTGTACAGCCAATTGTAATTGCCAGTTTACATGTCCAGCAGACATGTGTGCAAAATGGGCAGCTATATATGGGGCGTAATTTTTTTGTAGGTACAGAGTGCCCTTTTTTTTTTTTTTCAGGTGAGAGTGGTATGTCAGGTACAGGAAGTCGGTATAGCTGGGGAGGTAGGTAGGGGAGGTTAACAGCCAAGACAAACAAGATGCATACAGGGGTGGTGTATTACACATGTGGGGGGATACACAATTGACGGGGACGGATGTTTGGATATCTCGAGCCCATGAGCCCACAGATGGCAACAGTGGAACTGAGATCCCCACCCATGGGCAGTTGCCACTGTTACTTCACTGCCCAGGATGGGGCTGTGCTGAGGGCTGTGTAGGATGGGCAGCAGGCACGACCGTGAGTTGTGCCACCCGTGCCTCAAGCTGGCATAGGGGCCCAAGCACAGCATGCCTGATCTCCCTACACACCACAGTCCGGACACTACGGAGGGTGAGTGGATGTTCTCCTCCAGCCATGCTTGCAGAGGGGGGACGAGCCCCATCCCCTGCAGCGCTTCCACCCGCAGGTGGCACAGGGCCACCAGAGGAGGGTCCGGCCTGGGCACTACTGCCAGGTGCACTCGCCAGCTGAGGTGGGAGAGGTGGGTCCACTGGAACAAGCCTTCCCTGTCATCCTATGTTTTGCATTATTTTATGACAGTTTGGGTTAGTAACGTACAATACCATTCACAATTAGTTGTAACAGCATGCATTAGTATTCCCATTCACCAAACACCCATAAATTCAAGCCATTGAACAGCAAGCATAACACATGCATAATTTGAACAACAGTACACAATCCAACAACATGCAGGGTTGATTGATGGCAACAGGCCATCAGGTTTGGATGTATGAACAGGGCACATGCATCAACGTACAGGCAAATATGTATGAACCAACAGGACAAATGTCCAGGGGAGTTAATTGTAAAGACACATACCCATTTCATGTGGAATGGATTATTTGTGGTTATAGGGTAGGGTGAAGAAATATTTCATTAATAACTTCAAATACCTATACATATGCTGTACATTTCTACTAGCTGCAGATATATACACAGTACAGGTCTGACTACAGTTTCCTATGTGTAAACTTATGCATGTTGGTGATGGGAATGTTACTGCTACATTAATATACATTTCATTTTTATTCATACACATTCATATCTGGCTCTGTACAATTACAGCATCCTGCTACATTTGCTTTATATGGCTCTAGACAACTGTGGATGTTTGGTATTTCATACAACCATACTATCTGCATATTGCAAACTTACAGCAACATATCCAAATTGTGGGACACACATTCCAGCTTCAGTACTTTATTCCACACATTTCGCTGTTTGGTTGTGCCTGTCACATTCATTTCATTCTGTACTGACTGCAGTATACTTTATTCAGGAGTTATTACAACTTTATTGGTGGATTCATACCTCTTTCTCACACTCTCACTTGTTTTATTTTTACAATTCAGGATGGTACTTAATTCTAGGCTTTATTGACATGTTTTACTTGGTTACAACAATCCTTTCCAACAGTCTCACTTGTGTCATGTTTCAGAATTTAAACGGGGATATATTTCACACATGTGTTTTACTCAGCTTGTGTAGCTGTAATTTACAGCCTGCTGCAGGTTATGTACTATTATATTACAGGTGGAACATCTTTATTTCAGACTTGTTTCATTTTTATTTTTGGATTACAGGCTGCATCACACTTATGTAATCACACAGTACTAGCAGAATCTCTTACACTGTTACTTGCACTTTATATTAATAGGTGACTACACTGCACTCTTTTGCAAGCTGTCATACTTATATTTTTTAACAGTTACAGGGAGAGAATTACTAACCTGCCTGGTGGCGCAACCACACAAGCCTATCAGCATAGGCTCGACGATTCGCGGAACGGACACCTGCAGCTGTAATATAAATGAAGTAATATTGGAATACACATCTCCATAATATCAGCTAGGTTAACTTTCTACATAAATAATTACAGGTAACTTACTCAGTAGTGGGGCGTTGGGCATTTGCAGGGCCTCCTGGATCCAACAGTTCAGTTGGTCCTGCTTCCATCTCTTCAGGTCCGCATGGTGGTGATGGACCTGTTCACCAGTCCTTGGTATTTCTGTGGCACTGGTGAGACCATGTGCCAACCGGTCCCATGCCAACCGGTCCCATGCCTCAGCCTTGTATGCTCCCCACAGGACCTGGCCCTGCATGAGTTGGGCTTCATGATCATGGACGAGGAGCCAAACCATATATTTGGACTCCTCAATGCCCCACCTCTGTGCTCGGAAGCAACTACCCTCTCCTACACCTGCCATCCTGACTGCAAATCGGTTCCACAATCAGTTATGCTGTGTATTCCCGCCTATGGGGCTTATATATGCCGTTTTTCCCGCACTTATCTGTGATTGGCCATTTTGGAAATGTATCAGCTTCACAAAACCTGCTTTGTCATGCTTCTCTTTCCATTCATTCCTATATATATGCTATTACTGCATTTCCAAGAGCAACTGTCATGGCTTAGTGGTTCAGTACTTTGACTATGGTGCATGGTATCCTGGGTTCGAGCCTGGCCATTGTTTTTTTTTATTTTATGACTGTCTACAAAGGCTAGGAGGTGTGTCTGTGTAAAGACAGTTTTGATACAGCTTCTTGGCGTGATGCGCAGCTCTGCGCAAATGGGTTACGCTGGTTTACGCGTCGTTTGGCTGTCAGCACACATATTACGCTCAGCTCAGCTACGGGCACACAGTTTCAGCATGTTAAAATGCTGCTCAACCCCAAGCACTCATTTTACACCTGTTAAACTACTGCTCACCTGCGGGCAGATATACTCAGCTTGTTAGAGTGTAGCTCAGCTATACGCACTTCTGACATTTTTTTTTTTTTTATTATTACACATTTCTTCATAATACATGGCCCATTTCATTACATTTTACATAAAAATAATTATATGTCAGGGAATTGTTTCGTGCTTATTTCACTAAAAATAAAAATTGATGTTGTGGGGGCTCGAACCATGACTGCCTCCTCTTCAGCCGATGCCTCTACCACTATGCTATTGCTTCTTGGCTTACTTTGCATATTTAGATCTTATATGCTTTTCCACTGACTGCTAACTGTGGATAAGCGACGGGCACGCCTGCGCAAACGAGCGCAATCACGGGCAAACATCTTTAAAACTTATAAAAAAAAATAACATGTTCATTTTTACATTTTATGTTTATAGTCTGTGGGGGCATGTGTTGTGTTGTGTTTATTGACATTTCTGCGGACTCTGTCATGGGGGTTTACTTTCGGGACTGTTACTCTTCTGGGGCCGTGTCCGTTTGCAGGGCTTGCCCTACGGACACGCCCCCTACTTTCTTACATGAACCGTGTTAGCCTTGGGTGTGAGTCAGCATGCCCTCATGAATATGCATGGCATGCTGACGTCACACCGTTTAACTGCAGCCTCCGTGTAAGACTTGTAACTCTTACACGGAGGCTTCGTGAATCCTGCCTATTAACTTTTAGCTTTAGGCAAAAGTGCACTGGCTACCTTTAAATAAAACGTAATAATGGAGTGTTCTATTAAATGCAGTAGTGTATTATACCTGCTAAGGGACTGCTATCACTTATTCACTTCCCATTTCAAACTTTCGTTTTGACTGAACTGCTTGTTAGTGTACCTTTAAATGTGGCATTTCCCTCAGCAAAGAATGGTGAGAGCTCTCAAGATTAATTGTTATTGTTTACACCTGCAGACAACTTGTCTCCATCTAAAAGTAGTTAGCAGTGAGAAAAAAAAGCAGATAACAACTTGAAGGTACATGAAGGAATCTTTTACCCAAAACAGAATGCACAAAATTCCCTTGATGGCCTTTTTCTGCAGATTTCATGTCACTGACTGTGAACATTTGCTAATGGAAACAAAAACAAGCTAATTTCTTTGCAAGTGCAGGAAGCCAACTATTTTCAGAGCTTTCATCATTTTGGCTCATTTTTCAAACCTATTTGCTTTCAAAAAATGTATAGCTTAAGCCAAGGACATTAATTTAGACATCCACCCTTGTATAAACATGGGAAATCATCATCTTAGTTTTGTTTTTTATATACTTCAAAATAAAATACAATCAGTACACTTTTATAACCCACCTCCACCCCAGCAGCCCAAGATCACAGCAATGCATTAACTTAAGTGTCTGTTCAGCCTTTCTTCTCTTTTAATACTATAAAATCTGTATTTCTTACAACTAAAAATGGAAGTTGTTTACTTTAATATCTTTAACACATAAACAGTCACAAAAAAGATTTCCCTTCCCACACATTTAAAATAGTCTGACTGCACACTATACAAAACTGTTTTACAATATAACATACAACTTATATCATAAACTGCTTTATTCAAAATTTATACAAAAACTAATAAGAATAAAAATTGTTATACTTACAGTTACTTTTCCCTTTAGCTTATGTCTAAACGTTAAAGACATAGTGTGGGTTATATGCTTTTCAGTCTACCCACAAATTTAACAAAGTGAACAGAAATCCATTTGTTTTTCATACACATTTATGTGTAAAGTCACATTTTACAAATGTGATTGATGTTTTATAATCTCAAATTCATTCACTAATTTCAGTGATGGTTTTCCTCCTAATTGTCTCCATCTCCCAACATAAGACTTTGGTTCAAGACCGAGATATTCCTAAATATTCTAGTCAACTCCTGTGCTTTGTCTATTTTTCAAACATTTTCCTTTGGAGATTTGCCTTTGGGGCATAGGAGAGTGTCTCACTGGTAAAGTCTGTCTATGAGGTTTATTGTCAGACAAATGAGAAGCAGAATCCCCTTTTGCTTGTTGGCTCACTTTTTGTTGGATAAACTTTTTTATTGTCTCGTTACCCTGTTCTGCATCAAAAAATATCTTGGATCTAAAGAAAACTAGATACAGCAGCTTGAATCTCACACCTGTCTCTTAACATTACCTGTTTGCTGGGATAAATTTGCTTTTCTTCCACCTGGCATACAGTGAATGGTCATTTTCTATAAACACTCCTGCCATCTTCTTTTTTTATATTTCCCTTCTGCCAAAGTTTTGTTATGATCAAATCTTGCTGCTAATTTGATTGCATCATTACTAATGACTGTCTGGACTGCTATCTCATGAACAGGTTTGGAGCATGCACCTAACACACATTTTCAGTTAAGAAATCTTGCTGTGGAACACCAGTCCAGTTTCTTATTTTTGCTGTCATAAAAGTAATAGAGTCTGTTCTTTTCAGTTTCACTACAGCAGAAAATCTTAGGTTTACTGTGTGCTCTGTCTTCTGAGTCTACTATTTTTTTAAACAGCTCTTCAGCCAGCCTTTTCTTCATTTCAGCCTTTGATTTTTGCAGTTTTATTAGTTCATCTGAATAATTAGTTAACGCTTTTTTCTATTTTTCCATCCTTTTGTTATTTGATATAGTCATTCAGTGTTTCATTTATTTTAATTACTTCTGAGTACATTTGATTTATTTTCCTGAAAATGATTGCAGGCAATTTATTGAACCAAAGCTGAAGCTTGAACTGATTTTGTGATGAGCATCTGTAGGAACCTAACCAGACAGTGTTTTCTCTTCACCTTTTCTGGTTGATTTTCTTTCAGGTTTTCCTAATTTCTTATTTGCTGGCATCCAGCAGTTTCAGTGGCACTCCTTTTTCTCAGTTTCTGTTTTCACACTGAGAGAATTAAAATTAAGCTGTTGCCCAGTATACAGCCATCTTGCAAGTCATTTTGCAATGTATCTTGAACCATTAGCTATGTTAGGTAGATGTCTTGACCTGAAAGATTATAAAGGTTGAAGTAGTTAACATTTCACTGTTTATATGTGATGTACTTTATTTATTTATTTATTTATTTTACATTTGTTGACCGGGCTAGTCTAGCTGGATATATATCCATTTTCAGTAGAGGCCCGGGAAGAAAAGCTCCACACAGATATACAAAAATATAAAAAGTATAAAAATATTGTTACATGGTAAATACAGGATTAATAAACCAAATAAAACAGGAAGTTTTTACATTTCAGAGATAAGAACACATTAAGAAAAGTAACGGTGAACATAATATTGCTTAAGAAAGCTAAAAATGTTATAATAACCAAATCGAACAGGAAGTTTTTACATTTCAGAGATCAGAACACATCAAGAAAAGTAACAGTGAACATAATATTGCTTAAGAAAGCTAAAACAGTTATAATACTGTAAGAGTTATGTACAATAGTTCAAAACAGGTTCAAGGATATAAGCAATAAGTTTATTAGAGTTTAAATAGTGTCAGTCATAATACAAGATTAAGTATTTAAATGTTTGGAACTTTGGTTAGAAGAAGAAACAGGGGTGAAGATGGTTGTTAGTCAGGGTTACTACAAGGGCATAGCCAGTGCATTTCGAGGTGTTTTTTGAGTTTTTGTTTAAAGAGTGGCAAGGATGTAATTAGTGTTAGTTCATTGGGTAACAGGTTCCAGTTTTTTCCTGCTGTATTTGTAAACAGAGAGAAACCAGCTGTATTATTAGACTTTGCTAGGCTAGCAAGGAGTTTGTTAGAAGAACGTAAGGAGTTCAGATTATTATATGCGATTAAGAGTTTTGAGAGTATAGGGGTATTATTGGGTTGGTAAAATATTTTGTGGGCCATTGTGAGTTGGGGGATTATCAGATGGTTTTGGAATTCCAGCCAGTCTAGTTGCCTATGATTAGAACAGTGGTGAGTTCTGATGGGATTGCCAGTAGCGGATCTGGCAATATTATTGTAGGAAGTTGCTAATTTGTTGAGGTTAGTTTTCTTTAGGTTGGTAAATATAGGTGAGGCATACAGAAGGGTTGAGATAAGATGGGAGTGAGTGATCTTGGCTCTGGCTGTTGTGGTTAAAAATGGTTTTATTCTATATAATGATCCTATTTTTCTGTTGACTATTTTAATGGTGTTGTTTATATGGTGATCAAATGTGAGGTTATTGTCAATGGTTATTCCTAATAGTTTGGTGGTAAAGTCAGGGTAAATGACAGTGCCATTATTTGAAGAGACTGAGAAGTCTAAGGGGGTGGACCTAGTAGTGGGTGTAAAGAGAAGGAGTTTTGTTTTTTTGGCATTAAGAAGGAGGCAACGTTTGGTAAACCATGTTTCTACAGTGTTGAAAACATTTTGAGTAAGAGAATATAGTTGTGATGGAGAGGTTACTGAGCATATTAGTGTGGAGTCGTCTGCATATTGAATACAGGTGGCTTGAGGAATTGCTACATGGAGATCATTAATGAATAAAGAGAAAAGAAGTGGACCAAGAATGGAGCCCTGAGGGACCCTGATAGTGAAAGGTAAAAAGGAAGAAATTTGATTTTCCCAGAGAACTGCCTGTTGCCTATTGCTGAGGTATGATCTAAACCATTTAATAGCCAGAGAATCAAGGGAGAGAGATTCAAGAATACTGATTAGGAGGGTATGGTTAACCATGTCGAAAGCTTTAGAGAGGTCGATGAAGAGTGCAGATGAGAGTATGTTTTTGTTGCGGTTTCTATTGATGGTATCGTACTTGTATATTTGAATGACATGGGAGAGAATACTGGTAAGTTATTTCAAATGCTAGATTGGTAAGGTTTTTGTGTATAAGATGAATAAAACACAAACAAAGACAGTGGTGATACAGTATGCCCCTTCCGTGATGCTGTAGAGATATTAAATTATTTAATAAATGATGATTATATTACACATTTCAGAATTTGAATGGGGAATACCCTACAAGTATCTATTAGTTTAACATATTGCAATTGGAAGAATAGGCTAAAAGAGAACTTTTGGAAATGGAAGAAATTCTACAATTAAAGATGGATCAGAGGGTATAAGTGATATGCTTTTTTATTTTGACTTTGCTACCATAAGTGTTTCAAGCTAGAATTTCTTGTAATCGTAGAAGAAAGCAATCCTAGAGTATCTTAAAAAGAGCTAATATTGCTGAAAGAATGGGGTGGATTGAATGTTTGATATCTAGGGATGTATTATGATGCATTGTGGATTACAATTCTGTACCTAGTATCAATTTGAAATTATGAAGCAACATGGAAATTTGGTAAAGTTGTAGGATGTAGGTTTGACAAGTATACCTTTTAGGTGTTATGTCAGCAAAGAACAGAGCTATCATTTGTGCTGAGACACACTATTACTTTTAGACATCATTTATTAAATAGACAAGAGATTACTTTGTGGATAAATTATTCACTACTTGCAGACGTAAATAAATTGTGAATACCAGAAAAAAGAGGATTAAATATTGTGCACAGAGGTATAACAGAAATATAAGTTAGTTTTATTGCAAATGGAAAATAGAAGGGTTGATTAGGCTACATCAAGATTTTTGGTTATATAAAATGCAATTATAAATTGCTTGTAGTAATTTTGATAGGCAAGGTGCCTTGATAGTAATAGTGTGGCTTTGTTAATGAAAGACAGATGTTTGATATTTTAAAGACTGCAACACTGATGAAGATGGTACAGCAGGCACAAAAACTGTTAACTTTCCTGAATCTTTTCTAAACACCTTTATTAAATTCACTTAAGACATAAGCAAACATCGTTAACAGAAAAAAAAACAAATCATTTTTACATTTTCCATTAGAATACAATCTACATTACATATATTTTCTTTGCTACTATAATCAGTCCAACATTACAAAAAATTGTTGAAGTCTTGTCTTCCCTTAAACCTCACTCCTCTTCTTCCTGAACATTATTGTTAATGCATTGTTCCCACAGTTTCCATTTACTTCTATGTAATTTTCTCCTTCCCTTTTCTGAAGATTCATCTTCAAGTTCTTTTATCTCTCTATAATATTCAATGACTCTTATACATTTATTGTAGACTTTGATTTCTGTTTTCTAGTAATTGCTTTTCGGCAGCCAACAGAATTAAACTCAGTAAGATTCCTAGGTGTCTATGTGATGTACAGAATGAAAGCACTAAATGTGCTCTTATAAATTTTGAGTTTGGAATACTGTTGCCTCCTTCTTGGTACCACATAATTTATCAGTTCAGGTTTAAACTCAATAAGGCCTTACTATGTCTAGACAATTCAGATCTTATATCCCAGCTCAGAATAATCATTTCCTTACTTAAAACCATTTGTTTACACAATATTTCTGATAGAGTACTAAGTAGGGAATTTTTACAGTCTGACAACTCATTACACTCCCAAACCATATGTTTTCAGTTACCTTTTTCTTCTTCAGCACACTTCCAACATTTGCTATTTACCTGAGGAAAAATGCTTTGAAGTCTGCTTGGGGTATTAAAATACCTATGCAGACACTTAAAAGTAAAGATCCTAAACCTTCTGAACATGGTTGCATACCTGGGAGCCATACCTATTTTTCCGAAGTTTTTCTTGTAAATTGCTTTTCCAATCTCTCTTCCCTGTCTTTTCTAACTTCCTCTGATTGATTTGTATAGTTATCATGCAATATTTTATATGTCCTACTAATTATCCCTTTTTAAACAGCTGATTCCATTCTAGATTCAAATTAAACCTGTACCAGAGCAGGTCTTTCATTTAAAAGCCCCCTATTCCTTTCTATTTGCCTGTACTCTGAGATCAAGCCTTGTTAGGGAAGGCAGCCTCTAGCCTGCAATCCAAATGTCTTCTTGGCCTCGTCCCACTCTCTTACTTTTCCAGCTTGAGTTTGTTGCTCTCAATATATTGGTTCATTTGCAGGTTTCTCTAGTAAATTCCAGCCCCCTCTTGTCTATGTTCTGTACCCCTACTTGCAGTCATCCTTATTGGTAAATCTCTCCTTTCTCCATTCTCGTATTGGCTTAGTTCTTTCAATATTTTCTGTGTGTGTGTGTCTTTCGGCTTTTCCCGGTTAGGGGTCGCCACAGCGGAACTCCGGTCCGCTAATGATTGGCAGTAGAGTTTTACATGCTGGCTTGCCGGGCCTAACGCACAACCTTCAACGAAGGAACGCCCATTCACGCATGTCGTCACACAGTAGACGCTTTAAGTGAGAATCGAACGGGCAACGTCTAACTGTGAGGCGACAACGCTACCGCAGCACCACCACCGCAGTTACCCTCTTTCAATATTTTCTGTAACTTTATAAATATAATATTCCGTATGGTTGTTATTATTCTCCTTAAGGATCTGCATCCACAATCCCAATCTCTCTCTCTCTCTCTCTCTCTCTCTCTCTGTCTATTTCTTGAACTTCCCCCTTGCTTCATCATCATCCCTTTCTACTTTGAATTGCAACTTTCTGTTTTTGTTATATATATGAGCCTTAACAGTGTAGTTCTAATGTATCTCTTCAAATCAGGTAAACCTAAACCACTTGGTTGTATTGTAAGCATCAACTTATCCCACTTAGCTCTTGATGTCTTTCTCTCCCAGATAAATTCCTTCAATTCTTTATTAATTATTGACCACAACTTCTCCTCAGGTTGATAAAAGTATGACTGACCCGTATATAAGACTATGGAGACTAAAAACATATTCACTGCTTCTATCTTACTATGCATATCCATAACTCATTACAGCCGGACTTGCCTCCAGGCATTTCTGAAGTTAGATGCTACTGCACCTCTAGATATCAGATGTTGCTTGCTCATATGTGCATTAATGATGCCAAAACCATGCTACATACAAGGTATCAGAATATTTTATCTTGAAGCATACACGATGGCAAACACAATTTCTTTGACATTTGACCTCTATCTATGAGTATTTGTTAGAACTATAAGGCACTAACTTCATGTTTTAAAGGCTCAAGCCACACCCACTGGGAGTTAAAGGTACACACTCAAAATAGCTGTACTGGAGGGTATGAGTTAAATAAGAGTTTAAAGTTTTTCACTTTTTGTATTATCTTTTGTTTAGTCTCTTCCCATATAACCTTAGCTGCCATACCAGAAGCCTTTTAACCCATACACCTAAATACTTCATCTTATCTTGCCCCCTAAATATGAATATTGCTTAAACAATTCATGTATGAGTATATAACTTACAGCTATAGCCTTTGTCTTATCTTCATTAATTTTATATCCTGAAAAGACTTGAAACTGTTTCAAAATGTTCTGCAACACTGAGTTCTCCTTTTCTGGATGTATCAAGTACAGAATAATATCATCTGCAAATAAAGCCAACTTTCTTGACTACCATACCAATTATATTCTTGTCACTATATCCTTGTCTTTCTGTATAAAGCAAATAACAAAGGGAAAAGAGGACACCCCTTCCTGGTTCCTCTTTTTTCAAACACAGCTTATCTGAGAGGAACCCTTCCACTATAATTCTTGCCTCCAATCCTTTATATATATATATATATATATATATATATATATATATATATATATATATATTTTTTTTTTCTTTTTCTAATTAAACTTATTATTGTATCAGGGAATGCACATGTCTCCAATACCCTACTTAGAAAATCCCATCTTACTATGTCAAATGCTTTTTCTGTATCACAACCCATCAACAACAGAAGTATTGTCTTACATTCTGCTTCCCTCTGTTTCATCACTGTTCTGTTAATGTTGTCAAAAGTTTGCCTCCCCTCCACAAAACCACATTGATGCATATCTATCAATTTTGCCATCACCTTTGTCAATCTTAATCTTAGTCATTGACTTTAACCCATGCTTAGACAACAAAGCTGAATTACTTATAACTAAACTTCAAGTCAACCCTAATAAAGCTATAAATGTCATCTGCCTATACCTACCACCAGGAAACAATATTAATACCCTTGAAAATATCCTGAACTGGCTTACTATCAACCTTCCTCAGGAAACTATAATTTTAGGTGACCTCAATATTGATTGGCAGTCCTGTAATAGTTCACACCCTTCTACCCACATTAACCTACATGGCTTTACTCAAACTATTAACTCCTCTACCAGAACTCACAAACCCAACAACAAAGAAACTATCCTGGACTGGATACTTACTAATAATCCTCTACATACCTACAAGGTAGGGACCCTCCCAGATGATCTAAGTGACCACTCCCTAACCTATTTTATTAGATCTAAAACCAACCTTACTCACCCCAACATTGCCAGAACTGTTCGCTCCAAAAAACAATTTAACCACGGTCTATTTGTTACGGAACTTAAACAATGTAATTGGTCACCACTGAAATATCTTCCACTTGATGAAGCTGTTGCATATTTTAATTCCACGTTCTTATCCATCCTGAACCACCATGCCCCACTACGTACTATTAGATGTAAAGCTAAACCTGCACCTTGGCTCTCAAACACTTCAAGGCATAAAATCCATCTGAGAAACAAAGCCTGGGTGAAATGGCGTTCTACCAAAAACCCATTAGATCACTTAATTTTCAGACAACTAAGAAATGATACAAAAAAAGCCATAGTGCTAGATAAAAAGAACTTTTACCTCCAAATACAGCAAACCCATTTTAATAAGCCTCAAATGTTCTGGAACAGCATTAACAAACTTCTTCATCCAGGACAATCAGTCACCCCCAACCCCCTAGGCTCCAACCCAGATAATCCCATTCACACTGCCAACTCCTTTAACTCCTTCTTTACCAAAGCCATCCAATCTCTTGCTAGCCATCTTACACCAGACACTGCAAACCTGCCTAATTCTTCTGTAAATCCTCCCCCTTCCTTTCTATTGCAACCAGTGTCTACTTCTACTATTTGCTCTCTTCTAATAAAACTTAAACCTTCCACCCCCTCAGCTGACCAACTCCCAGCAGAATACCTTCAAATAGGAGCCAAATCTATAACCTACCCTATATCCATTCTTATCAACAGAACCATTAGTGAAGGACATGTCCCGACCATCTGGAAAATTTCTTATATTATTCCTCTACACAAAGGTGGGAACTCAAATGATTTCTCTAATTTTCGTCCCATAGCCTTGCTATCTCCCCTGGCAAAAATTATGGAAAAATGTATTCAGAAACAACTTCTAAACCACCTTCTTCAAAATAAGCTACTGGCTAACTGTCAACATGGCTTCAGACCTTACCATAGTACCACCACTGCCCTGCTATCATTTACAGACTGTATTAACAATAATCGTAACAATGGCTTTCATTCCTCTGCAGTATTCGTTGATTTATCCAAAGCCTTGACATGGTTCATCACCAGCTGCTCTTGCATATCATGCAATCTCTGTCCCTTGACCCATTAACCATCAATTGGTTCAAATCTTACCTTAATAACAGAAAACAAGCAGTTCTCTGGCACAATAATCTTTCTAATCTCCTCCCTATCTCCCTTGGTGTCCCTCAGGGCTCCATATTAGGGCCACTCCTATTTTCCATCTATATTAATGATCTTCACTCAGCTATTCCTCATTCTACCTGCATTCAGTACGCAGATGACTCCACTATTATCTGCTCAGCTACCTCTCAAATTGAACTGCAAACCATAACCCAGAATGCATTTAACACTGTGGAACAATGGTTTACAAACCGCTGTCTCCTCCTAAACCCTAAGAAAACAAAACTGCTACTCTTCTCCCCAACACGTAAGTCCACCCCCATAGAATTTACACTTACATCTAACAATGGCACTGTTATCCCTCCAGACCCAACTACCAAGCTCCTAGGAATAACTATTGACAATCACCTCAACTTTGACACACATATTAATAGTACAATAAAAACAGTCAACAAGAAACTTGGATCCCTCTATAGAATCAAACCCTTTCTTACTCCAACAGCCAGGACTGCTATAGCCAGAACTCATCTCATTTCTACTCTACTCTATGCCTCACCCATCTATACAAACCTTTCTAAAACCAACATACACAAGCTGACTGTATCCTATAATAATATTGCCAGATTTGCTGCTGCCTCTCCTTTCCGAACTCACCACTGTCTAAATCTTACACAACTTGATTGGTTAGAATTTTTGCAGCATCTTCATTTTTCACAGCTTACTATTGCCCATAAAAGAATGTATCAACCCTCTAATACTCCTATACTCTCAAGCCTACTCACCCTCTACCATAATCCAAAAAACTTACGCTCTGCTAATAAACTACTATTTAACACCAGCAGAGCTAACAATGTAGCAGGTGACTTCCTCTTCTGTAACACCGTTGGTAAGCTATGGAATCTTCTACCCACTGAACTTACTACTCTCTGCTCTCATAAACTTTTCAAAAAAAAGCTCAAGCTTCATCTCAAGAAACACTGGTTATGTTCCTGTATTATCCCTGACTAACTGCTGT
This sequence comes from Protopterus annectens, assembly GCF_019279795.1. NCBI lineage: Eukaryota > Metazoa > Chordata > Ceratodontiformes > Protopteridae > Protopterus > Protopterus annectens. The sequence goes on from NC_056744.1 coordinate 8,671,762, forward strand.
TTCTTCTCCCTACAACCACCTGCATCAGCTACCCTTCCCTTCTAAAGCTGTTTACTATGAATCCTGTGACTGAATTCTTCATAATTACTTCTTTATTATCATCTCTGTTTAACTGCTTTACCGTCATATACTTTGCATATATTCTTCTGTATACTTTTTCATGACCATATTTTAAATGTGTTTTTTTTTCTATTATTCTGTAGACTTTTTTATGACCATACTTAAATGTTTTTTATTATATATTGTTTTTATTCTATTTTTGGTCTACCATATGTTGTCTATTGTATTATTCATATTGTTTTGCACATGGAGCTTTTCTCCCCAGGCCTCTACTGAAAATGGACATATATCCAGCTAGACCAGCCCGGTCAACAAATGTAAAATAAAAATAAATAAATAAAAAATCTTTTAGATAGTATAGACATAAGCACTTTATAATTATGATTTAAAATTGAAATGGGTCTATATGAAGCTGGGTCTGAAGGGTCTTTGCCATCTTTAAGTAACATAGACATTGCAGCTTTCATTCAAGATTTTGATGTTTACCCTCCTTTTAAAATACTGTTAAACAAAATCTTCCAAATCTTTATCACTTTTGTTCCTCCTAATTTTCAAACCTCCACAGGAATACCATCTGTTCCTGGAGACCTTCATGAAGATTAGTTATATATCATTGTTTTATCTCATCACCTCCTGTCTTAATTGTTAGTTGTTGAGCCTCATCTAACCTTGGTATAATTAAGTCTTCCATGAATATTTCCATTTGTAGTCTTTCCTGATTTCCACATTTCTCTGCTTTATGCAAATCTTCCCAAATTTTCTGGAATATCTCTAAAACCTTTACAGCATCTTTGGTTATTTTTCTTGTTACATGTTCTCTAAGTCTGGTGACAACCCAATGCTCTGTTGCCTAAGTTGTATGTTAAAAGTTTTTGTGCTCTGGAGTTATCAAAAAATAGTTGCTTAAATACAGTCTTTCTAAAGTCAAACATATCATCCAGATTCTCCCTTATTTTCTCGTTGGTACCCTATATTTGCTCCTCCTCTTTTTCTGAGATTCCCCTTATTCTGCAATACTTTAATCATTCTGAAATCCTTCTTTGGCAAATTCACATTCTCATTTCCTTCCAAATGTGTATCCTGCAGCATTCCTATTTGCAGTCTGCATTTCTTAATATAGTTCAGTATTAATTCATTTTTATCTATACCTGTAAGGCCATTCACTTTCCAGGATAATATAGAGAGCATAGCCATCATGATAAAAAGCTATTGCTCCTACCTATCACAAATGACAGTTTTTTTTAATGTGTATTGTGTTAAATGCAAATACTAATGTTTGGCAGGTTGATATTTTGTACAGTTTCTTCTCATCTCCATCTGAACCTATGCCACATTTTTTTTCAAGACTTTTTGTTTTAATAAAAACTTTCAAACCAAAAACTAAATACAAAACACCATCATCCTCAATTAACTTAGAACAAACACTCAAAACTATGTATATCTTCAAAACATGAAGTTTAACCCTCCAGAAGAGGACATTTGCCCCAAATTGATGGCTGTGCCTACAGACATTATCTAACCTAAAATTAAGGTTGCCCATGCTAAAGCACATCCTACAGCCTGTGCTACTACTTACACTGATTGCTATCTGTTCTTTTCTTATTTCTCTTTCCCTCCCAGGTATAAAACCAGTTTGTATGCTTTCATAAAACATTTACTTTAACCCTAAGAAAAACTGCACTGGCTATCTTTAAATAAAACTAAATTGTACACTGTTCTATTAACTGCATTGAAGTGTTAAGGCTGCTAAGGAAGTTGTTGCCTCTTATTCACCTCTCATAATTTTAAACTTAATTTTTTCACTGAAGTGCTTATCATTGAACCTTTACATTTTGCATTTCCCTCAGCAAAGAATACTCAGAATTCTCAAGATTAACTGCTTACACCTGCAGACAGCTTGTCTTGATTGAAATGTACTCAGCAGAGAGTCTTTATAAATTTCACTCAGGAAACTGGCCCAACTATCCAGAGTTGCAGACATCTCGACTCCACTGAACATTTGCCAGTGGAAAACAAGCAAGCTAATATCTTTACAGTTGTAAGACGCTTAGCATTTTCATGGCTTTCATCATTTGTCTTATTTTTAAAGTCTACATACTTACCAAAACACCTGTTTACACCTTAAGCCAAAGGTAGTAATCTAGACATTCACCCTTGTAAAATAAAAAAAGAAAATATCCTAATCTGGCATCTAATATAGTCATTGCACCTTTATACCCCATCCCCACTCCAGCAGCCCAAGATCACAGCATATGAACATTAAACTTGCCTTTGTCCAACCTTTTTTTCAGGTTCAGGCTCCTAGGTAGTGTGATATTTCCCTGTAGTACTTTGGTTGGGGGCACATGGCTGAAATGACATTTAGCTGCAGAGAAATATGGCTTTTTGTAAATTCCCTGTGGGCAAAGAGAAGCACACACTCCCTTGCCCACAGCTTTAATAACTATGGGGAAAGAAGAAATAATCTGTGTTGTGCTCAGTGTACAGTACATGCTTATGTATCTACAACATGTAGAAGTGTGCTAAAGCATGGAGAATATCCTGCATGCTATTGTAGTCACATTTAGGCTGCAGTATACATTTTAGGTAATGTTCTTCAGATAATGTGAAAAGGGGTAGTGGTTCATGCACACCAATTATAATGGTGCTGTCCACTTTGCACTGCATTTTTACTGCCACTAACCTGCCCACTGGCCAACCTGCTGCTGATGCCTGCCATGCTGTCTGTTGTCTCATGTTGCATTGGGGGCCATTGACATTGTTTTCCCCCTCTGCATTTTACTATTGAAGTTGTGGACATGGCACAGCATTCTTCTCTTTGCCCACAGGGAATTCACAACAGCCATATTTCTTTGCATCTGAGTGTCATTTCAGCCATGTGCCCCCAACCAAATGTACCACAGGGAAATGTCACATTGCCTAGGCACCTGAACCCCTTTTTTCTCTTATTATACTGTAAAACCTATATTTTTTACAACTAAAAAAGTACTTGTTTACTGCAATAGCTTCACATGGGCAGCAGTCACTGGAAAGATTCTTACCACATTTAAAATACCTGTGACTACAAGCTAATGACTCTCACTACATTTAAAATACCTATGACTACAAGCTAAAGACTCTCACCAAATTTAAAATACCTGTGACTACAAGCTAAAGACGCCCACCAAGTTTAAAATACCTGTGACTACAAACTAAAGACTCTCTCCAAATTTAAAATACCTCTGACTACAAGCTGTGTTGAATTTTGATACCATCTGAGAAGAGAGTTAATACGTCTGCTGGCTCAGTATTCCAATATTCAGTATATAGAAAGTGCAGAATGTCAGAAAGGAGTAGAGCCAACAGCTGAAAATGGAAACTGATATGAGTACCTGAGACATTATTTGTCTGATGCCTTTATATGCTATGAAATCATATAGGTTTAGATATTTATATAGAAATGTCTCTAGAAATATTTTTACACTCCCCAGTAGTTGGGGAAGATGCTCCTGAATGTGGATGCCTATTGCTAGAGGGTGTGAATAATGTGTGTTGGGCATATGGGAAAATCTTTTGGGTATTTTTGATATTTAGCTACAGTTAAGGATGGCACACCTTTTTCCAGGTCATTACAAAAGTATATACAGATTGCAAAAGAAATGATGTCACTGATGTTAGTGGGACGGGATAAAGATATTCAGTGCAATAACTTGGAAAGGTCAATGTTATTTTGAATACTGTTAGTGACTAAGAGTACACCAACTCCAAGATGTAAATCTAGTGTGGTTTCACTAGTTAAAGATGTATAATACTCGCAGGTGAGCTAAAATTCAGAAAGTTGAATTACAAAGAAATATTTGCGGCAAAAATATGTATCCAAATAGTCACCTTGGGAATTCTATAAGGAAACCATTAAGGATTGGTATAAGTTACAGAGGTAATAATACAGGGATTGTTAGAAATCATTTAGTGCTAAATATGTTTCTTTTTCCCATCATATGGCTTGACAGTGTCATAGGTGTGAGTTTATATTTGCAGCACAATTAGATGGGCTTACAGTAAAACAAGTTATTAAAGGACACATTTTATAAAAGACTGATGGTTGATGAGAATCCTGACAGAACACATTTTATTTATTTTTAATGTTTATTTTTTATCATGTATTTTAATCAAATTGCTGAAAGATACTAGAAGCAAGTACCTGTGAAAAACAGGATTGTTCATCAATATCAGATATTTGAATGAAGAGGAAAATACTTGCAGTTATGTTTTTTGTTTGATTGTTGTTCATATGTTTTATTTTCTTTGCTGATCATCTGATTGTTCAACAAATAAAGAAGTGTTTAAAAAAGCAATAGCATAGGTTTGTTAATACCACACACCATCCAGCTAATAGAGAAACTAAATAATGAGGATATCATTTTTAATTTGAATTCCTGTCAGCTTGAATGGGTGAAAGTTCCACTTTCATCTTTGAACAGCTATAGCTGACAAAACACTTGCTTCTTATACAAATGTTATACCTTATGTGCTATTTCTAATGCTGCAATCCCTGGTGTATATTAGACTTGGTGGGACACCTCACATATGTGGAAAGGAAAGAGATCCAGGGAAGTTTTCTCCAAGGTGCAGGTACCCATAGTTATTGAAGGGGTTCATGGTTCCAAATTCTTCTACTCTCAAAGAACCAAAGAACACCGTGGGTTCTCAAAAAAATCCTTTGGTTTCTGTTTTTATTAACCTTGGAAAGAAATACAGCTAATTATTTAATGAAATGAAAAAAAATACTTAAAATACTATTATTGAAGTAAATTAAGCCATTGTACACAGTACTAGAGATGATGCTTCTCTCTTAGCAATTATTATTACTGTAGTATAATAAATCAAAAATATACCCTGCACAGTCCTCATTTGAATGAAGTGAGAGCAATCATAAATAGCAAAAAGAAACACTTAATGGGAACAAAAGTAAAGCCAAAAAAAAGTTTAATGAATTAAATTGCTGACATGTTAAAAAATGGTAGAGCAAGCAAATCAGCGGGTAATTGAATTGACTGGACTTAAGTTATCATATGACTAAAATATAACTTTCAAATCAGTTAAAAAATCAAAGGAAAGGAAACATCAAGTTCATCAATAAATCCTCCTAAAGTGAGAAAAATGTCTTCACTGAGGCAGCACACATATAAAATGATAAATAAATGCTTTCTAATTCCAAAATGCTTTAAAAATGCCAAAGTTAAGGACTGGTGCCCATGTCTACAGTGTATAGGAGTAAAGCCTTGACTGTGACCCAGATGACCCATGCTCAATTAGCCAGAGGGAAAGGATAAGAATACATGGACAATGCTGTATTTCCCAGCTTGGGGAGGGGGGGGGGGTCAGCTCAGTGCTTGGCTGACATCTACTGGAGAGTAGATACATTGCCACACATGTATGGGTCTGTGTGGCACCATGCTGTATCATTGAGGTGCCATAAAGGTAGCAAGCTAGCATGTGTGATCAAAAACATGTCCTCTATGAGCAGCAACTGGGAAAGCCACAAATATCAAATGTGGTAAGTGTTAGGTCTGGGGGGCTCCATGCAATCACGGATTGCTGGTCCCAGCTACTCACTCAGCTGTCATCACATGGAGGAACAGACTGATAGAAGTACAGCCATAAGCAAGGAATGATAGGATTATAGGCCCCCTGTCTTTGTTGGAGAATGAATAGCCTTGGCTCTCCCCAACCATGGAAGAATGAATAAGCTGATGGAGTGGTGGAAGAGGAAGTCTAAAGAGGTTGTAGGGAGTGGAGGGGAAAGTTAAAAGACCAGTAAGAATTCAGTGTTGACAGAGTGTATTACTTGAATATTCTTTGGACATACACTAAATCACAAGAATTTTGGAAAATGTTGCCTAAAATCGCTGCCAAATTTTTGAAATTGAGATTCTTAAATATGTGAAATTGCTGATTAAACATTTTTCTGTGCCCCATATCTTATAATGTGCTTATTCACTTATGTCTAGTTGCAGTAAAATGAATAATTAAAGAAAGCTGGAAAGAGAGTCTTATATGTAGAAAATTGGTGAAGGGAAGTGACACTTGTAGATGAGACTGAGCAATAATACAAATAAATGAGCAATACACAACCTGGAGCTGGAAGGAGAAGAATTGGTGGGTAAGGGTCAGTCCCACATTGTAGAGATTTTGGCCCTGACTTCACCCCAAATGACTTAGGCTTAGTTAGAAACCAAGAAGCTGGAAAAGCTGGCTGAGAAAGATGAGATTAAGCACTTTGTACTGGCTTACCCATACTTTAAGAATAGTGTTGTTATAAGTTAAAAAGACAAGGAAGGTTATTTGGAAAAGTTAAAAATATGTTAAGCTGTCAGCTGTGTGATGCAGAAGGATGGAGCCTGGCCCAGCACCAGTGACCTGGGTTTAGCTAGCATAGGTTCATAGGTGTTTACTAGGCTAATGGCCACAAGGGCCTTTTCAAGCCTAGCCATGCATCCCAAATCTCTGACAGCTTCTGGTATCCTTGATAAGTGTAAGTAGGGGATTGGGAGATGAAACATGTACAAACAGGGGCCTGGAAGATGAACCATTTACAGGCTGCCTGTGTCCATTAGACATGGCAGGATGAATTTCCTGTTCCCCATCTAACTGTCCAAGTTACACGTGAATTGGGTTAGGGAGGAACTCTGCTTCACATGGATGGGGAGCAGTCCTGGCTTCAGAGGAAGAGGTGGAATGAGAAAACAAGAGTGAGTGCCTGATGTTAGTTTATCCATTCTGGGATGAGGAGGAGTGGAACCCCACTGCAGGAAACCATTTGTAGGAAAGCACAGCAGTACAGCCGTACAAGCAGGGACTCTCATGGAACCATCTGTAGGAAGGCACAGCACTACAGCTGTATGAGCAGGGACACTCATGGACCCATTTGTAGGAAGGCACAGCAGTACAGGTGTATGAGCAGGGACACTCATGGACCCATTTGTAGGAAGGCACAGCAGTGCAGGTGTATGAGCAGGGGCTCTCATGGAACCATTTGTAGGAAGGCACAGTGGTACAGCTTTATGAGCAGGGGCTCTCATGGAACTATTTGTAGGAAGGCACAGCAGTACAGGTGTATGAGCAGGGGCTTTCATGGAACCATTTGTAGGAAGGCACAGTGGTACAGCTGTATGAGCAGGGACTCTCATAGAGCCACTTGTAGGAAGGCATAGCAATACATCTATATGAGCAGTGGCTCTCATGGAACCATTTGTAGGAAAGCACAGTAGTACAGCTGTATGAGCAGGGACTCTCGTGCACTTCCTGAACTGCATTAGTGCACAGACAGTCTAAATGAGCTGTGTATGTGTGTGTGTGTGTGTGTGTGTGTGTGTGTGTGTGTGTGTGTGTGTGTGTGTGTGTGTGTGTGTGTGTGTGTGTGTGTGTGTGCATACATGCATGCTGCTGGAATTAGACAGGAAAAGTAAATTAAAGTTAGATGAAATGACATAATGTCAGGTTCTTACATGCAATTACTTAATTGGAGTGACAGTACTGAGATCATGAATAAAAGAAAATGCAGGCATCCTGGCTTTAAAGAAATGTCTTGCAAATAAAAAGGAAAATAGATTGTAACATTCCTAATTTGTTGCTTTATTAAATGAGTGTACTGCTTTGGGAACCTGTTCCTAATTTTCATTTATGTCAACACTTTTGTATTTCACTGTATGATAACCTTCTGGCTACGGCATTTAACCAATACAAAAATATGTTACCATTGTAAGTGGTGCAGGGTAAGTATAAAATACTGTAATCACTATCTATGTAATAAATTAGTCATCATCATTATGGTTCACAATAATTCGTAGTACATTAATTAATGCTGTTCTTGCATAAAATGCTTTCATTAAATGTTTCAGTAAGAGTTAGGCCAAACAAATATGTTTGTTTGGTCTGGCTGTCCCCAGACAGAGCTACTAATAAAGCACTCTGAAATGAAGTAGCATGAATGCTAATCTCACGTCTAAGAAATGGAGTACTTAATAGTTTCTCTGCAGATTGTGTGATAACAGGAATCATTTATAGAAGTCCAAAACACATGCAGACTTCTATCAGTTTGTCCTAACCAGTTTCCCAATGCATGCATGATTGGCTAGACCAACAGTCTTTATTTGTCATGGCTTTCTGGGAATGTCTTTTGGAAGATACAGTCAATGTTTGCAGTTCTGACCATTCACTTCTTCCACAGAAATAATCACAATATTGTGATGCCCCTGCACTGGCCCAATAATCAAGGAGCCTCAATCCACACCACTAGCACGAGTGAGGGATATACACATTGGGAGGATGAGAAGTACACACACAGTAAAGTACAATTTCCCTTAAGAGCACACAGAGATCACAGTCAGTCTGGGGCTGGTTTCTTCCTCTTTCTCCAAATTCCCAATAAGATGCCCCACTGACACAGCCAAAACCTCCAGCACCCTCTCTGTCCAACCAGTGCTTCGTGTCCCTGCCCAAGTAGCTGACACGCACACTTTGAGATTTGATTTATATACAAACAAACACACACACACACTCACTCACACTCCTGCGAAAGGCTGGCACAGGTTCACTAGCTATGCCCACTTCTGCCCAGACTAAAAGGTAGTTTTCACTGACACCAACCAGCTTTTTATCAGATATTATAAGGCCCTTACCAAGGGTGACCAATCCTTCTGTGTAATGTTACTATTATCCAAATGGTACATGTGACCAAGACCACTGCTATTTAGGAGTGGCATATACAGTGTCACCAGATACATATGCAAGTACTCTATGAGCTTAAATATCTCTAAACAAATCAGCCATATTTAAAAGGTTTAAATATATTTAATAATAAATAATAAAAGAACAAGACAATATTCAAACAACACAGTAACTAGAGTTCAGAATCACAGGAAATATTTTAAAACAACATTGCAGTACAGTCTCAAATAAATACAGAAAACATCTAATCTAATCTTTGCTGTATTCCTATCTATCTCTAAAAGAAATGACTTTTCTCTAGTTACTTGCTATTAGCAAGGCAGAAGTGCTGAAGATGGATGTTTCCAGGTCCAAAGACAAAAACAAAATGCAAAGTCTGTCTCTGAGAAAGTTTTTAAATTACTATCACACATTACTGCTGGGTCAGCTTTGGGTGACATCACACTTTGTCACCTGTCTTCAGTTCCCAGGCTAACAGAAATTTAAAAAAAATGTTGCCATCTATGTGTGAGAAGTGCATATCTCTCAGAAGTTTGCCTAGAACTGTAAGTCATAAATCAGTTTAAATACTTTTTTCATTTAAAACCTAGTAATTATTTCTGTTTCAAGACAATAGGAAGGCCTCTAGCTGTAGTCATTGCGTCTGTTTGCTGCACTGAAACTAACTTTTTACTACACATCATAAAGCACTTAATTTCAACTTATTTTCTTAAAGTTTTGGAAGTTAACTCTGTATGTCCCCGATTCTATTATTAAAGCACATTTGCACAGGTATATAGTTTATATACATTTCTGTTCTTTTCCAGTAGGGTACACTGTGGTTACATTCACGAAGCTCAGTTCATAACATACAGTTCAACGCTCACTTCTGCACCAGTAGTTTAATATCCACATAACACAGAGTTCTCTTATATTTGCAAGACAAGCATATGAATCATAGTACTATTCACAAATGACATATGATTATTTACAAATTCCAGATAGCTGGGCTGGCAGTGTCACAAATTTAATAACAAAAATGACTCGCTCATGAGAGCTTCAGATCTGTGATATCCTTACAGAGAGTGGTAAGCAGTTCATTTCTTCCAAAAATGAATGTATAATTCAACCTATTACGTGGCAGCTGTGTACATTTTCTGTACATTACTCTTAAAGCCCCACTGTAATTTTCTGTTTACTTGTTTATGATTTTCTGTGGGTGCAGGTTTACATGGAATGAGTTCCTGTAAGTCAGAAATTGCTGCTTACCATCTGTGGAATGTGCACCATTGTTAACATTGATTTCATAGTGACACATGACATGCATTTGTAGCACCTATGCTGTTTTTCGCTGTAACTGCCTAGTTTATCAAAATGTTATTAGTGTACAGAGAATCAAGATTAATAATCTCACTGATACTACTGAGCCATGTGGGACTACCAGGTTAATAAACAAAAAGTAAACAAACAATATAGAGTTAATTAGGTGAGGGAGCCTGACACAAGTGATGTCAGTTTCTGAGCTAAGGTGTAAGACTTGTATTCAGTATTTCATCTTTCCTAATGTGGATTTTACATATAACACAATCACGTAAATATTGTGCTTAATGTTAGTGAGATGCAAACTGCGCCACATTCTCGTTTTACAACGTGCTGCATCTGACTTGTGATGAAAGCAGGCTGTGAGGTTGAGTGATGTAATCCCAGGTACAATGAAGGCCAAAACATCCTTCATTAGATACGTTGGATCTTTAGTATTGAGTGTGCATTCAGAAATGGGCTAAAAACAAGTTCAGATTTTTGTTGTCTACAAAAAAAAATATTTTCTCCTTGCTGCTAATTCCTTATTGTATTAAAATCTACTAAACAAGATGCGCATCTTGCAATGGACACGTCCCCTATATAAACAAGATGAAAATTAAATGCATTTTTTTCTCTTGCTGCAATTTCACATTTAAGAAGAATGCAGATATAATGGAAGTCTTCTAGCATTAACTGTATAAGTCTGAAGACTGAGACAGGAATGACACAGGACAGTACAACTTTTAATAAGAAGCATCATTTTTTGTAAATAGCATGTTATTGATCAAGAAGTAGTATTTGGAAACATAAAACAAACAGCATACATTTTAGTAAGAATAATGACTGCACTTTCACAGACAAGGAATAAGCTTAATACACAATAAGCAAATAGTTTAATACAATACAATTTTAAAATTAACAGAGGTAGATATACAATATTTTCTGAAGCCATATTGAGAAAATCTAAAAAAAAAATCACTGAACAAACCAGGTTTCAGTCCTTAAAGCTTTTTTAATAGAACTTAGGGTAGCATTTATAATCCTGCCTTTCATAAGTTAATTGTGGTTAGCTGTGAAAAGCTACATCCTTATGCAAATAAGGTCATTCAAGCTGATTATGGAAATATGGAGGTGCTTTGGTAAACATGCCTCCCTAAGGCAAAAGCGTAGCATGCTTAAGGTATAAGCATTCGGGTGAGAGCTATTACAAGGATAAGGGGTATTATGTGTTTGCGTATTACTACGATTCATAGAGATAAATATAAAAGGGCCTCATGTGCATACAAAGCATGTAAAGAGCCCATAATGTATGCCAATAAGCATCAATTTACCTGTGGAATACACAAGCTATGCAGCATATTAATTAGCTGATTGGAAGGCGAAAAAATTAATATTTACTACCATATTTTTTAAAAGGCGGTACAATTATTGACCACTTCAAGAAATGTTTATTGTACTGCATTGTATTTTAGTTCTTATGCATACTTGGACAAATTATGAAGAGGTCGCTGGGGGAAATTGTTTATTTATGTATCAGGGAAGTGCTTCTGCATACAAGGTCTGATCACTGAAGTGATTTCTGGGGAAAATAATTTATTTTGTGCCATTTTAGTGCTTGTCCATAATTACATAAACTACTGAAGAGGTCACTGGGGGAAATCATTCATTCATTAGTTTATTCATTTCTGTGTCAGTGAAATGCTTCTGCATACATGGTCAGACAGCTGAAGTGATCACTGTGGAAAATTATTTTGATTTATTTTAATGTTTGTGCATACTTGGACAAACAACTGAAGGGATCACTGGAGAAAATCATCTATGTGTCAGTGAAACACTTTTGCATACTTGGACACACTGCTGAAGGGATGGCTGGGGGCAAGTTTGTGGATTGCTAAGCAGATATCAAAGCCATTGCATCGTTTTTACCAATGGCTGTGCATTATTAATCATAGGAGCTCTTCATTAGTATATGCTGCTTTACACAATTTCTCATTTACATCTCATATCTAAGGCATTGCTCATTAGCATAAATGATCTATGTGAATCACACCTTAGCTATGCTCACTTGCAAACATCATGGATACCCGAACTGCATTTGTGCAAATAACTATGAATACCTGCCTTAATTTAAGACTATTGATATATTCAACCTTTTCTTAATGGTTAACATTTAGGTCCTGAAGGTTACACCAAAATGTTTAATTGCATTACAATACTTAATAAACGTTCATAAGCTTAACATGATAAATATGCTCTAGGAGGATGGAGCAATCCAGCTGCCTCAAAAATGTTTAGCATCATAGTAGTTTATTACACAGCCAGTTAATTCTTTTAACTTATTTTTAAAAATCTGAAGGAGATTACAAACCTACAGTCCCAAGTGTTATGTTTAATAAGTTCTGTTTGCTAACCATATGTCTGTCATTTGTTATTATTCACAGTACAATAAACCACTAACTTTGTAGAAGTAAATTAGGCTTTCTGGATAATCATGGCCAGGTTATAAAGAGTTTTGAAAATGGTATATCATTGCAGCAGAAACATCATAATAGGGCAAATTCTGCAGTGAAGTTTGAATCAGCAGTATAGTTGTTCCAGAGGGAGGAATGGAATATGATTCTGTACAGCATATGTCCATGTAAACCCAGTAAGCACACTACACTTGGACCTACAAGGGAGATCCACACTTGCATTACAGTGTGATTTATAAAGCGCAATGTGGCTGTGCCTTTGCATAGTACGTTTGTAAATCAGCCCAAATTTGTGCCACTTTTCCCTCAGCTCACCATTCTGGGCTGTGATTCCTTGCAAATAAATGGTGCTGACAGTAACAGACCATGTAAAGCACCACTGAATTAAAATCATTGTTGAGTAACAGGGACAAGCAGACATGAGCTGGAAGAGTCAAGAATCAGTGTAATTCATTGCCAACTGTTGAGCAGTATCTTCACTTTACTGGTAAGACATACAATTTAGTGTTTTTTCACTCCTTATGAATGACATGCTTAGGAAAGTGATGTTTTTACTACTGTCGACATGTATCAAGGTGCTTACTGCTTGCAAATGCCACTCGGATGGGTGAAGTGGCAGGTGATTTCAAATAATGAAGGAAATCCATTACCTTACTTAATAGCATATATTCTCAGCAAACACATGCATGTAAATCTAGTAGTGCAGTAGAAGCCTGAACAACAGTCAGTAGGAAGAGAACACAGAAAAACGCAAGTCAGAGCTACTCCAGCAAGGTGGATATCTAATACAGAGCCATTCATTGTTTGCATTTATTAAAACTTTCATAGAAGGAATGCAGGTGTCATTTGTTACTTTTATCTCAACATTTGATTAAACATTGCAGCATGATGAAACAGTAGGAAACAAGAAACAGGAGAGACACCTGCAGTCATAAGGATAATCACATCATTATGGATGATCTGAGGACATGTGGGAAGCACCCTCTTGGAAATGAGGGCCAAAAGAAGCAGAGACAGCTTAGGTTTTAAATCAGTTATTAGCTGACAATGCTGCTGTAAATGGGAAGTAGGGACCTTCTGTATTGCACCTTTCTAAATCAGTAACAGGAGGGCAACATTCACAAATCACTCCAGTTACACATCACTTCCTTCTGGAATATGAAGAAAACATAGCAGAAAATACCAAAGGGGAAAAAAAAGACAAAACACATTTTCATAATAAAAATGTACCACCTGCTTCTCTACACTGAAACCCTTCCGCTGTAACTAGCAGTTGTGTCACTTACCCCTCGACACTGACAATACTGACTCATTGTACTCCTATAAATGTATAATTTCTATCGCTGATATATAGGAAATCTGCACGTCAAAAATTGTCTTTGCCTCATCCATCTTGGCTGCTAAGCATGGGAAATATGTAAGCTAGCAGCAAACTTACATAACTCCGTCAATTGCGAAGCAGATAGAAAAGGCACTGCAATCTTTTTTCTAGCCCTTCTACATAATGCATAAAAAAGCAACTATGAATCACAGTAAAGTTGGAAGGATTCATAATTAACATAAGAAAGATTTTCTGCATACTCCTCATTTGCATCTCATTATACCTTCATTTGCCTAAGATCTTCTCAAGCTACTTAAAACCAGTGCATCTAAGTGCAACTGATGTCTATGAACTGCGCCTTAGTTGAGCTTAGGCACAGCCAACTCAAATCCCTACAATGCCTAAGCACAATGACTATGTATACCACCCATCATTTAACTTCTGCAGTGGTGTGTGCATTAAGTACTGTGTGTTTTCTAGTTTATGTAATTAGATAGGCTGGGGTTCTAGTCACACAGCAGGCAACTTGTGTGAGTGGGTGTGTGCATAATCAGAAGACCATGAGTCCAGATTCTGCTGCCCTCACTCGAGTAGTATTTAGGGTCAGGGCTGGTATAATATTTAAGGTGTTTACCTCAATGACGCAAGGTGCATGGTTGGATTCTCGCCTTTGAGAAGAAAATTGGCTAGGCTTAAAATGGCCTACAGGGGTAGCTAACGTAATATTTACCTATGAACTAAACTTTTTGCTTTAATGACTAGACAAAAAGTTATAAAATTAAGAAAACTAAAAGTAAGGGAAATAAGCAACATGAATAGCTGTATCTGCCAAATGCAGTGAGATTTGATATAGTGAAAGATTTAAAGTGTAGCTTAAGCTTTTTGTATAGTAAGTAGGCAAGAAGTTGTAGAACAATATTTCATGAATTGTTCTAGAAGAAAAACTAAATATAATTACATAAGCATCACGAAGAGTCTAGTTCAGTGGAATTTGATACAGTGAGCAATATCAGTACATCAGAGTTCTGCGAAATAAAATCAACAACCAACCAGAAAAGGGTAATTATTTTAACACTATGGGAACACATCAGAGATACTTTTCATAATGAAGTAAGTAAAGAAAGCTCACAGCTTGCTGAGACATAGCAGCAGTTAAAACAACAGTTTGAGTTTTTTTTTTATTTTATTTTTATTTATTTTACATTTGTTGACCGGGAGTGTCCAACTGGATACATGTCCATTTTCAGAGGAGGCCCGGTCAGAAAAGCTCCACAGATTAAGAACATACAAGTATGAGATTTCTACATAGGAAGCAAGTATTCGTAGAAAAACATCTGATTTAACAAGATTCCATAGTTTTAAAGTTACAAAGTACAATATTCATTGGTAGTCGCAAGTTTTAACAAAATCCCATAGTTTAAAGTTAGAGTAAAGTAGTACTTAGAATGTATTGGTTTCCAGTAATAATATTGATTGAGACAAATGTAAGTAAGAGGGGAATGGGAGCGGATGTTAGGGTTAGTTTTGTGAGAAGTGGTTGGGTCTGAAGTTGAAATGTGTATAATTCTGGACTGTTGGTGTGGGTGTTCGCAGGTGAGGCACTATACGGAGGAGTCACAATTCTTCTTCAAGGGCTAGAGGTGAAAGGGACCATGAGAGTGGGTCAGAGGGTCTGTATGATATGGGTCAACCTGGTGGGTAGCAAGGAGAGATGACTGAGGCAATGAATTCACTTGCAGATGCTGTTAAAGTGCGAAAGAAAGAAAACTTTGAATTAAAAGATGATTTTTTGGTCTATATTATATTTTCGAAAGTTTCAGACATTGAACACCATATGGTCGACATATTATGAGCGATGTTTGAAATTTTGAAAATATAATAAAAAATAAAAATAAAAAAACTATACTTACCTAAATGCTGTAGGCAGGGCGGCAAGCCTCCCTGCATCCCCCCATGTGCAGGGCTGTGACTGCATTAAGTAAAGGGAAAATATTCCCTATAATGATTTCCATGTTACACTCACGACGTTTTGACATTTCGACCAATCGGGTTCGCTCAATACATGTTCGCCATTTACGATTTTCGATCACGCGATAGGAACCCGATTTTTTTATATTTTTGGAAATAGACATACTAGCAGGGGAAACAAACTGATATGGAAGACAGAGCCCATGGACAACTATTTGAATTACTGGAGTACTGATTAAAAGAAACAATGGCAGAATAGATTGGCTTATATGCTACTAATATAAAGATCAAGAATGCTAGCAGCTTGTTTGTACAGGGCACTATAGGATACAACAGGTATTCAAAGCTTATGCTGGTGAGTTTTGAGTTTTATAAACTTAGAAAATGAACAAGCACAGGAATCTGGCTAGTTCCAACCTCACCACCGTGAGTGTTGAGGAAATAAAAACAGAGACACTAGTGGTCTTAAAACATTGTTGATGAGCTTAGTCACAATACTTTCCAAAAATCATGAAACCCAGGTAGTGTTCCAAAGTAAAAAGCCTTTATTCATCACAGACAAGCGACCCTCAGTAACAAAAAATCAGAAATATTTTAACAATGTTAAACATATCAGATTTTATATATTTAGAAGTAGGTGTGAAAAATATATGCATTGTTTAATTTTAAACCAGCCTATTAATGGCAGACAACATAAACAGAGCCGTAAAAAAGTACATTTTAGAACAGCAAGTACCCACCCCTACGCACTACTACTGATTAGATCAAACTAAATCCTAGTAGAGGAAAATGCTACCTATCTATTTGCAACTCACATTCTAAGATCAGGTATTAAGAAAAGCAAAACATATAAATAAAAAGATATACATTCATCAGGTCTGTGACAAGAACTAAAATCAAGAAAAAACACATTGCTATCTAACCATAAACATAATCAAACTAAAACATTGTAAATATAAGAATACAACTAAGTTATTAACAGCTCAAAAAAGTCAGTGCTTTACAAAAAAAAAACTGACGTGACAGTTTTCATGTTTACAGCTCCAAAAACATGCTTATACAATGAAAACTAGTAGAAAAAGCACAGAAAAATACAGAAAACAGTGGATGAAACAAACTAGTACTGTATAAAAGTGTGCAGGTGTATGCATGAACATCCAGCAGAATGGTAAATGGGGGAATTATACCAATACTACATGGTAATAGCAGCACGAAAAAAATGCGTGTTTTGAATTTACCATTTAAATCTCTGGTGTGATGTAATAAATCTAATCAAAGCACAATTGAGGTTAAAGTATCTCTCTCTCTCTCTCTCTATATATATATATATATATATATATGTAAATACATTTTACACATCATTTTTATTATTATTTTTTTAGTATATTTTTAGTGTGTGGCAGCATACATAAATTCAACACACTCTTAACAGAGCAATAGCAGTTAAGTCCTGCTTTTCTGAATGTATTTAATTTCAACTGCCAGCATAATTCTTTTTCTCCAACATACGTTTGACATCCCCTTCAAGCTCATCCATCTCCATACAGTCTAGAATGATAAATTTAAAACAAGAATGTCTGAGGTTTTCTAATAAGTGTTTGGATAAGGCGTTTCTCTGGCATTTATGTCTAATGTCAGAAAGATGACCTGAAATCCTCCTTTTCAGTTTATTCATAGTCTTACACACATAAAATGCAGGGCAGTCATTACACATGTCCCTATATACAACTTTTTCAGTATTACAGTTACCATTTGCTGAAGATTTCAGTATGATCCTGGATCCCATTAGAGATTCTAAAACTAACAATGACCCTATGTGGAATAAGCCTTTTGGTAGAATTATGCAACAAAGACACCCTAATCCAAAAGAAAAATAAGGACAGTTGCATTCTAACTTATACTTGGGATTTCAATACAATTAAAGCCATTATCAAGGAGAAATGGGTCATCCTCAATGACAGTCAGCATCTTGTAACGGTTTTAGGAGATCACCCTACTTTTGCATATAAAAATAGCAGAAGCATATGTAGCTATGTGGAAAAAAAATAAGGAACAGCAGGGTGACATGAGCACTAAAATCTGTGGGCCACCTAACTACACTTTCTGTGAATACTTGATAGAGGGCAACTTATTTGAGTCCCCTATCTTAAAAAGATGGTGAAATCTTCAGCAGGTGGTAACTGTAATACTGTAAAAGTTGTATATAGGGCCATATCACATCAAAATGAACAGGTGCTCCCAGAGATACCTACACTTCCAGCTGGGAGCCAGTCATTACTAGTTCAGAGCCCTGTCCTTCAGTCTCACCATAGCCCCCAGGGTGTTCAGCAAATGCATGACAGTGGTAGCAGCTCACTTGAGACTGCTGGAATTCTGGGTGTTTCCATATCTAGATGATTGGCTCCTTACTACCTCAACCAGGCATCAACTGCTACAGGCAAGGGACTACTTGCTCCAGTTGTGTTTTCATCTGGGAATAACAGTCAATTACAGCAAGTCTTAACTCACCCTACACAGAATCTGGAGTTCATAGGTGCTCATTTGGATACAGTCAGTCAGATAGCCTCTCTTCCCTCCACTCGAATATACACACTGCAAGTCCCAAGTCAAGAATGTGATCCAGAATTCATCTCTTCCAGCCTGAATGATAATACAGGCATTAGGTTCCATGGCAGCAGCTATTACCCTTGTTTCACTGGCCAGATTTCACATGAGAATCCGTCAATGGACTCCGTCAACTCAATGGTTCATTCTCCAACATCCATTATCCATGCCAGTAACGATCACTCCAGCATGCAAAAGATATCTTCTATGGTGGATTCATTCAAACCAGCTCCATGAAGGCCATCCCTTTGTTCTTCCCCTTCCCCTTATCAAGGCCCCTATGACCATGGATGCCTCCCAGTTTGAATGGGGGGCACTAATTGGGAAAGATAGTCCAAGGTACGTCATCCACAGAAGAGGCCAAGATGCATATCAGTGTCCTGGAGATGAGAACTGCCCTCCTAGCATTGCAGGTCTTTCAAGACATTCTCCCATATGAGATAATTGTGATATAGATGGACAATATGTTGATAGTCTGGTACATCAACAAATAAGGGGGGAGCCAGATCTTACCATCTTTGTCGAGAACCTATGACAGTATGGCAATGGGTGATCTCTTCCAATTGCTTTCTAATAGTAATGCACATCCTGAGGAAAGCCAATGTGATTACAGACAAACTAAGCAGGTCCATTCTGATACCTTATGAGTAATATCTCAACGTCAATGTGACGGAGAGAATTTTCCTTCAATGGGGCCAGCCATGCTGCAATCTCATTGCCTCTCCCCTCATCAACAAGTGCAGCAGGTTCTTTGCCTTGATCCCCCTTCAAGAGGTCACCAAGAGATGCTCTAGCTCATAACTGGCTGTCTGGTCTCCTTACTTTTACACCCTTACCACTAATTCCCAAATTTCTTCAGAAAGCAGTTCAGTTGGAGCATAGTTATCCACGTTGCTTCCTTTTGGCTTCATCAGATTTGGTTTCCATTCCTCTGGCCTCAACTTCAAAATCCACCCCAGATTCTGGATCCATCTCCAGACCATTATCCAGAATTAACAGGCATCAAACTGACTGCATGGTTTCTCCAGTTCCTCTGATTGCTAGACAGCTCAGGCTCTCCTCCCATGTCCATCATATTTTGCTATCTTCCCAACAGCATCTACTAGAAAGATAAATGGAATAGATTTGTCTTCTGGGCCCTTAGCAAAGATCTGTACCCCTTTTCAGTATCTATACCAGCAATCATTGAATTTTTAGCTTCAGTCTTTAATGAAGGAGCAATTTTTCAGCTATTAGAGTTCAGTTGGACAAAAATAACTCTACATTAGCCTCTTCTAAATTGTGCAAGAACTTTCTCAAGGGAGCTTCTCTGCTTAGACCTCAATCAAAAGATCCTACTCCCCCTTCGGATTTAAATATAATGCCTCAGGCCTTAACTCAATTTCCCTTTGAACCATCAGCCAAAGCAGACCTAAAATGTTTATTCTGGAAATCCATTTTTCCGGTGGCCATTACATCAGCTAGAAGAGTATTTGAACTCCAGGCACTGTCTTTAAAGCCTCCTTATCTATTTTTTTCACAAAGACAATGTGTCATTGCAAACTAATCTGTTCTTTTTACATAAAGTAGCTTCTGAGTTGAATATTAACCAGGTCATTAATCTCCCAGTTTTCCTTCCAGATTTCAAACAAAGGAGAGTACATGTTACATCTGTTGGATGTGCATAGACAAGTTTGTTTCTACCCTCACAGAACCAAAGACTTTAGGAAATCTGACCAGTTATTTGTTTCCTTTTCTCTTACCAGATTATGCCATCCAGTTTCTAAAGTTACATTGGCCAAATGGTTGACTGATTGTATAAACATTTTCTATGGTAAATTGGGTTTATCTTTACCAAAACCTCATAGGGTCCATTCCACAAGATATATAGCAGTTTCTTCAGTTTTTTGGTCCAGAGCATCTTTAGATGATATTTGTGCAGCAGCAACTTGGGCTAATTCCCAAACTTTCATTGCTCATTACGAATTGAATTTGATTTGTAGGAAGAAAGTGGAATTTGGCTCAGCAGTGTTCCAGAATATCCTCCCTTAGGGGACTCCTAGGGTTACAGTAGCTGGGGACTTTGTCCCATCAGTTGAGGAACAAAGGAAAATTATGACATCAGATTAAAAAGTTATGTACTCACTATAAATTTCCACCTGTGTTGTCCATTTTCATTCTTTCTCATCTCCCCGACCACCTGTCCCCTTCTTTTTACCTTCTGAAGAGATGCAAGAGTTGTGTAGGAACCTATGTTCCTTGTTTGAACTCCAGCTTCTGTTTTTCTGTTCTGCCTCTGGTATTTCTATTATTAGTTGTCCTATATCTAGGGAAGGAAACTTGATCTGAAGTAAGATAGGTTGGTGGGGCATTAGGGATGAAGTGGGGAGATCCAGAGTTCTAGGACCTGATGATCTGGTCGGAGCAGCCGAGTCAGATCCAAGTCTCAAATCCCAACCCATCAGTTGAAGAAGAATGAAAGTGAACAACAAAGATGGAAGTTTATGGTGAGTACGTAACTTTTTTTTATTTCTGGTATTCTTAACTGTGTATTTTTGCTTCTCAGGTTGGATGAAAAGTTTTGTTTCTGTTATTGTAGTGTGGGTAACTTCTATCTTCTGAGGGATTTGATAAAAAATAATATGCACTGAAGGTGTATTAGATAATTGTGAGGGGATTTCTCACATGGTCTGATTATTGAAGTCATGATCCATAGCATGAATTAGTAGCAATGCATTGCATAACTAGTTGAAATAATGCAATGATTTAAACTGTAAATTGTGTTAGATAGCATCTGATTAAGGTATTGCTTGAAGGATACTTGGGTAACCAAGGGGAGACTGGAATTAAAGTGACATCTAGCAAGATCTAGTTACAAGTGGATAACTGTACATTCAAAAAATGTGTCTGTAATACTGGTTGCATTTCCTGTTTTTGTATTTGAAAAATGTTTTTTTTTTCCCAAAGGTTGTTTGTTTTACAGAAAAGAGCTTTAGTTCTAGTGTATGTAGTTCATTAAAAAAAAGATCCCAGGATTCAATAAACTCTATGTAGGCTTCAGGCAGAGCCTACACGGAGTTTGCATGTTAGAGCGACAGTGAGCAGCAGCGAGCAATGCATATTAATGATGCAAGGTGAGCCTAAGTTAGATTTCATGGCTGGCAACAGTGCTGCTGCCTGGGAAACTGTATAAGTGAATGCAGATACAGTTCTGTTTAAAGCAAAGCACATTCTGTCCGCGGATTTGTATGGAATGCCACAATAACCACCAGAGCTTCACAGATAGCTGTGAATCTGTTAGTGCAACATATCTCCACAAAGGCCAACATAATGCGGGGACATTTAACCAGAAATAGGGACATATTTGCCATAGATGTCACATAGACATGTAGTAGAATGAAACTCAGACATGCTACCTGTCATCCTCTTTGTGCAAGGAATGTGGACAAAGTCATACATAATTGGGGGACAAAGGCCCAAAAATAGGGACATATTTTTAATATTGCACTTGCAAACTTAGAAAAAATAAATAGGTTGTACATTAGCAGGTACTTTCTGAAGTGCATGAAGCTTGAAACTCAAATGTCAGTCATCAGTTTCTCACTTCAATCCGCAATGACATGCTAATGATTTACTAGAAAACAAAAATGGTACGAGGAAAAGATCACAAATATGAGACAAAAACTGGACTTTCTGCACAAATCAGGAGGGTTGAGACCTATGCACTTAAATCTATGTAATATTGAGTCACATCAGTCCACAGAGCATCCCAATGATATGGCAGAAGGCCACAAATTTGATAAGGAAAACATTTGAACATCCTGGGAATATCTGGACAGCTGAGAGGTATAACTGTGATTATGGTCCAAACAAAGGACCGGACAGTGTACCTACAGTACAGAGTATTGTGATATCCCATTCCTGACATTCTGGCAGAGACATTCTGACTCAGACATGAAGCTGAGTTAATGATCTGTAACAGGACATGGACTGCCATGTAAAATTATCACACAAGGGAAATGTGTGTATTGAATAGGGACACACAGATGAATTGTAGGGATGAACACAGGGAAAGAGGACAGGTGAAACTCTTTCATGTATGGTAGAGGAGGGCATGTCAATGGAAGAATGTTCTAGCAGCAATACCAAGCACATATCTATATGGTACAGTACTGACTGTACGGTGAAAATGTGTTGTCTGTGACTGTCACACATAACAATGGGGAGAATGTCTGTGTAAGATAAGCATCCTTACATAAATAATGTAGAGGACGTCTATCAGGCATCTGACATACAATTGGGGTGGGGTGCATATTGTGAAGCTGTGCAAACTGATATGTCAGAATATGAGTGCTCTCTCAGCTGAGGTCTCCAGCAAGGTGGCCACAGGTAAAGGAACATGGCAAACATTACAAAAACCAACCACAATCATGGACAACATCTGAATAATACCACCACTAATCCATGCCTCTGACAGAACATATGTGATGTGGAGTGATAAGAGATATGCATGTACATACACACATTTAAACAACTATTATGATACATTCACACTCTATGAGGGTAACCATACACACTGTCCTGGCACTGTAATATCTGCAGGAGGTGTTAGGAGGGACACAGCCATGCCTGTATGCATCAGTATGGGCAATACAAACTAGATGCCTTGTGTGCATGGCATACACACACACACACACACACACACACACATATATATATATATATATATATATATATATATATGTATATATATGACACATTTCACACTGTCATGAATGATACACATGCCATTAATGTTTTCAAGCACCTATGTATGTAGTGTGTGCATAAGCATAACCAGTAGCACACATGCATCTGGTGTAACAACTTGATTGATGTTCCACACCATTAGACAGTCATGAATATTCCACCGAAAGAATACCTAAGTATGGCTACTAAGCTGTGGGACAGTGCACTGTGACCGAAGATGTGTAGGGAGGTAAATGAAGAAGGGTGCATTGTACACAGTTACTGGTGTGATGAAGGAGGGAACCATGAAGTTATTATGGCCTCTGATGTGCATGTTCTTCTCATACTCATTATTTGTGTTATATTCAACAGTGTAGTCAGCACCTTGACCACATGCTGTTGGATGTGCCACTTATCATCTACCCCAGGACATGGGTCATATACCTATTTGTCTGATTATAGGGTGTGATGCCAATATTATACTTGGGTGGTGTGGTTTGCTTCCTGATTCAACAAATCCCTCCATGTTTCATGTCAATGCAGGTGTTGTCATGGCTGTGGCAGCAGCCTTTGATATGTGTTTATAATGTCTGTATTATACTATTATCACAGTTAGAGTCAATGATTGCTCACAATCTGTAGTCCTTCAGGCAGCTGTTTGGACACAGTATATATATGTCATCTGTGATGTCCATCACTTAACTAATGGGCAGAAAATGGCCTAGCAGACAACCCTGATGTACTGACTGGATCACTGGACCAGAGATATAGGTCACGTCATACATTTCAACATAGTGAGATGCCACGTATGTCATACACTGTTCTACACATTTGGCGATATAGCTGTTTATGGCCACATATAACAGTGTTGATTGACTATTTCATTGTGGATTTGTGTCAACTGCCTTGACCTGTTCAAGTTCCACAAGATGATACTGTTATCATCATGCATGTACTTTGAGGACATGTATCAGATGTAATGGACTAGGTGTAACACTAACAACTCACACAGGTCTGTCACACACACCTAGAATATTATTAGTGTATATGTAGAAGAGTTTCATGATGACATGTTGGTCTTCCCCACAGTCGAGGAGAGTCAAGATGTCTCTATACATGCATGCATCAGGTGCTCTCCTGCCAACTCAGGTGGATGCATGTTGATGTACATCCTTGTATGGGAACATAAGCCATGTGAAGGGTGTGTAGAACTCTGTATTCAACCATAACCAGAAGGTGTATGTGCTGAATCATGTCATAGGGGATCTGTGAAGTTATCACAGCCCATTGATCCCATGTGATAGCCTGGATAAAGATAAGAGAGTCCCTACTGCCTGTTACCTGGCCTAGAGTTTTGACACAATCCCCTATGAATGTATCACTGGGAAAACCTCCAAGCTGGGGATTAACCCTTATGTCAGTTGATGGGTAACCAATTAGCTCAGTGATGGAACACGTCATGTGAAAGTTGGGGAATCAACCTGTACCAGTACAGCTGTCACCACTGGCAAACCCCAGGGATCTGTGCTTGGCCCGTCACTGTTTGAACTCTAGTTCTCAATGGTTCAGGCTAAAGTATATGGCCTTTGGCTTACCAAGTTTGCTGGTGTAAGACGCTCACTGCAATATCAAGCAACAGCTCACACACACACTTGACTAACTTGATAATAGAACCTCTAAGTACTCAGGCTACAGAACACAGTACTTGATGCAAGACTTATGGCACAAGTCTGATTTATGCTAGAGTGCAGGTCAACTTATAGTAGATGGCATTTGGGAGGCCTGCATGAAATGGATATGTAGGCATGAGCAAGTATCAAAACACTGCCATTCCATGACATTGTAGCACTAACTGTGGGATACACACTTCTGCTCTTCTATCTAAACACGCACACACCAAGTTGATTACAGTGAGAACAGAACCCCTACCTATTTAAGTCCATAGACTATAGAATACAATACTTTACACAAGCATCACAGCACAAGTCTGATTTGTACTAGAGTGCAGGTCAACTTACAGTAAATGACATTATCAGACCATGTGGGAGTCAAGAAGATGGGAGGCCATGATATGGATGAGTAGGCATGTGCAAGAATCAAAATGCTGGCAATCCATGTCATTGAAGTAGTAAGTAACTGTAGGATACATTCTTCTGCTCTTCTGTCTACACACACACACGCACACACACACACACACACACACACACACACACACACACACACACACACACACACACAGACACACAGACACACACACACACACACACACACACACACACACACGCTCCACATTCACTGCAGTGAGAACAGAGCCTCTACCTATTTAAGTCCACAGACTATAGAACACAGTACTTTAGTCAAGCACTACAGCACAAGCCTGATTTGTACTAGAGTGCAGGTCAACTTATAATACATGACATCATCAGGCCATATGGGAAACAAGAGGTCGGGAGGCCTGCATGTAATAGATGTGTTGGCATGTGCAAGAATCAAAATACTAGCAAATCATGTAATTGTAGCAGTAACTGTAGGATACACTCTTTTGTCTGTATACACACACACACACACACACACACACACACACACACACACACACACACACACACACACACACACACACACACACACACACACACACACACACACACATATACATGCACACATTCCAAGCTGACTGCAGTGAGAACAGAACCCCTTCATATCTAAATACACAGACTGCAGAACACAGCATTTTATGCAAGTGCCATGGTATAAGTCTGATCTATACTAGGATGCAGGTCAGCTTATAGTATATGACATCATCAGACCATGTGGGAGACAGGAGGTTGTAATGCCTGCATGACATGGATGTATAGGCACGTGCAAGTATCAAAATACTGGCAGTTCAAGGCATTGGAGTAGTAAATGCAGGATACATACTTCTATTGTTTTGTCTAGACACACACACACACACACACACACACACACACACACACACACACACACACACACACACACACAAACACACACACATACACTCTGTTGACTGCAGTGATAACAGAACCCTTACCTAAGTATACATACTACAGAACACAGCACTTTATGCAAGTGCCATGGCAGAAGTTTGGTTTATACAAGAGTGCAGGTCAACTAATAGTAGATGGCATGAGCAGGACACATGAGAGACAAGTGGTTCTGATGCCTGCATAGCCTCATAGCTTCATGGATCCATAGGAGGTTACTAGCCTAATAGCCCTAGGGTGTTTAGAAATCTAGCTGTGTAAAAATACAAGTCCTCTTACTGATCATAGTTGGATGGTCATTTTTAGCAGAGAGATTTTATGAGCAGCACCAATTGGTCCTGTTCATGAGGGACATAGGTGCCACCCCAGAGGTGAATTTACAATCACCCAACCAGTACTCAAGGTTGTCCTTGAACAGGGTCATTGAGGATCATTGCCTTCTCATGCAACGGGAGCCTATTACAAAGAAGTGTGAATTGTGGGATATATCTATTATTCCAGCATGTTCTTTTTATGTCACAGGCTAGGTTGAGAATGCTTGGGCAAATTATTCTTTTCCCATTTGATTTGCAGATGTCTATCATTTCCCAAAGGGCAGGGTCTGACACTGCTCTGTAGGTGAGGCATAGGCCACCTCTCAGCAGCCTGCATGATACTGAGTACAGTAACAGGTATGTCAATCTTTCCATGCATATTATGTTTGGAGCCATGGGAGTTTCGCAGTCACAAAACTGTGTTTTTACCAATTGCTGCAGATGTCTGATGAGGTACAGAGAGATGGGAACATTGTATTCAATTACTGGTCTGATAAGGGTAGAGTACAGCTGAGGTATGACCACCCTGGTCTTGGATATGATGTCCATATGATGATGTGTGCAATGCAGAATGTGTGTGTCACCTCAATGGGTACATAGTGATGAAAGTGTAGATTGTTTTTAACATGTGTTCCCAAGTTTCACAACGCTGCTTGAACTTGGCGGGTGCTATGTATAACATAATTAGCAGGGGTAATTCATTACCAAAGGGGAAAATAAAGCAGTGTATGCTTTAAGGTTCAGTCCATGAGTTTGGCACCAATCATTTTTGTGTGTCAGCCTCTTCAGGAATATGTTATCATCACTGGGGGACTTTGTATTAGTGCATTCAGTTACCACTCATCTGCATTCTTGGTAAACCACAGGCTGTCTACCATTGCCTGTGCTTCAGGGAAGTAGTTTTCAAACAATTGAGGGCCCAGGACAGATTCTTGTGGTATTCTAATGGTAAGTGGCTAGTGCTGGAGATGCAGTCCTCTACTCTGAGAGTGTTTAATATGTCAGTGAACTAGTTGCCTATCCCTCTACTACTGTATGGCTTAAGTCACAAATGGGAGACCTTTACTGTAACACATGAATGGAGGATAGTGTCAAAGGTCTTGGATAATTCAACATAGGTAGTATGTCCTGTTATCCCTCATCCAGGCCTTTTGGGTCAGTATCCAAGAGGTCCACAAGGGTCAGTAAGCAAGATCTACACTTGACAAAACCAAATTGGGTAGGGTTAAGTGTGTTGAAGGTCACCTATGTGCCTGTGAATATGGTCCATGGTGATTCCTTCACTAGCCTTGCAGAGAAGGCTTTTTAGTTGTATGGGTCAACAATTGTAGTTCTGCATGTTACCAGACTACTGTGCATTGCATAGCATACAACATTGATATTATATTTTGTACTGTGCTATATATATATATATATATATATATATATATATATATATATATGTGTGTGTGTGTGTGTGTGTGTGTGTGTGCATGTGTGGAATAAGTACTGAGACCCCAGGGTTGCAGTGCTTGTGGGAGTGTAAACACTTGGATGTATTGCAAATATGTGACATATTGTTAGGTAGGGCCTGGGTTGTAATGTTTCCACATGTAATTTCATGTCATCCAAAGAAAATGGACAGTAAACAGCAGTAATATAGCATAATGAAAAAACAAGTAATATCATTGGTATCCCCTAAGTCTCAAACAACCCACTAAACAAGTATAGTGGGTCCAAAAACAAAACAGTGTAAGAAACTTCTCTGTGTGGAAGATTTGCAATCATTATATCTCTAGTTAATCACTGTATATTAATCAGATCAGACAATAGTAGTAGAAGTAGCAGACTTAAACTCATCTTAAGTCAAAAAAATTATAAAAAATATATAATTTGAAATATTGTACAGAATTACTAAGTATTCAAAAGTAATCCAAGCAGGGCAAGCAGTCTGTTCCCAGTTGAAAATCCTTTATTAAGTACACAGACAAGCGATCCAAGTAAAACAAAATAACAGAGTAATAGTTTCCTCACAAGCATTCTAAATATATATATACTTTTTATCAGGCAAGGGAGTGGTTTATTGTGCTGTAAAACAAAGTGTTATTGGTACACATGTTAAATTCACTCCCCTTCCCCAATCAGTATGACATTCAAGCTGGTCCTGTCCTACTTAGTCGCTGTCATAATAATATAACTCTTATGTACTTTAAATAAAATTTATAATGATGTGGTACCTCTTTTTTAACCAGATTAAATCTGTGATTTTATCCAAGGCATTATACTACATGGCTGGAAATATATCAGTCTTAGTCCATTTGGCAATCAAAAAATATATATACATATACACTTTGCATGTAAAAAAATCAATTGTAAAAATCATAATCTATTTTCATAACCTATTGTTAACAAAGATCGCTTTGGTCCTTCTAGACTTCTTCAGGTCTATGTACAAGAACCCTAAAAACTATCTATAAAAATATTATTGTATAATTAGTTAGTATTATTACACATCATTTTGAATAAAGTGAAAAAAAGAGAACAAGAAAAAGAAAAAATAATAAGAAAAAATGTATGATGATGTAAACAAAATAGACACTTAAATTAAAACTGATTTAACATGGTATTTAAAACCAACTGGTAGAATAAAATAAAATAAAATTAGTCATGTAAACAATGTGGCAATTTTCTAAGTTCCAGTAAACTTTTAATTGAACTGTTAAACTGTTAACATTAATTAAACAATGTTTTTAAATTTAACAATTAAAACTGTTATTTTTGTTTTACTTGGATCGCTTGTCTGTGTACTTAATAAAGGAATTTTGACTGGAAACAGACAGCCTACCTTGCTTGTATTACTTTTGATTTAAGATGAGTTTAAGTTCACTACTTCTACTACTATTGTCTGATCTAATTAATATACAGTGATTAACTAGAGATATATGGACTGAAAATCTTCCACACAGAGAAGTTTCTTACACTGTTTTAATACAGCATCATACATGCATTTCCATAGGTCAGTGAGTACCAAGTTTATCACAATGGTTAACAAAGTGTATATGCATGCAAGATACACATTTCCACATAGCTAAGCAGTGCAGAAATGGAAACCACATTGCTAAAGTCTGGCATTTAGTACTGAGTCCCTGAAATGCACCTGCTACTTAAATGACTCTGTGGCAGCATGTGTTAATGAAATGATGCATTCCCTTTTGGGGCCAGATGGTACTGGGTTCAAATACAGCTGTTTCTAATGCCTTGAACTACCTTCACATTACTGTTGCTGCCCATTGGTATGTGATCCACACCATCACACAATAATGCATTAAGCATTAAACAAAGGAAATTAAGTAGATAGGACAGTGGTGAAATGAGGAGGAAACAGGGAGAATAACAAGGGGAAAGCAGGGCAAGAATATGCAGGAGGGAGGTAGCTATCCATTTCTTAAACAGTGTAAAGTGAACATATGTGCAAAATATTAATTGAATTTGGACGGTCACCTCCAGAAAGAAGGGTGACCACAACACAATCATGTTGTATAGTCAATTGGACCAAATCAAGTGTGTCAAGAAGACACATATGCAAAATGGAGAGCTATGTATTGGGGCAATTTTTTTCTGGGACAAGTTGGGGAAGGAATGTAGGTATATCTGGATTAGTTAACTTGGGTAGCTGAGGAAGCAACTGCAGACAGACAAGATGAACAACACAAGAGACAGGGACGGTGATGGACATAAAAGTTTGGGAGACACCATGATTGGGGTGAGGGTGCAGACATCCAGAACCCATGGTAATCAAGTTGGGTGGCAGTGAGAATAGAGTCTTCACCCACTGGACTATCATCACTGTCATCTCACTCAACTGCTGGCTGCACTACTTGACATCTTCTTCTCCTCTTCTTACTACTGCACCAAATGAGGAAGAGTAGCCACTCCAGCATAGAGTGCACAACAGTGCAGTGCACAACCCTATACATCATCTCTGGCATCTTGGTGCAGGTGATAAAATCACCACCTTCACTACTGCTGCAAGAGGGTACCACTGGACCAGTCTCTGGGGTAGGACTACCTGAGGGGGCAAGTACTGCAGGGGCAGAAGAGTTGGTGCTGCCAGATTGGCTCTCATAAGTGCTGGGCAATGGTGCTGAAGCCAGTGGATGTGGGGCCAGATGGATCCTGTGGGGTAGGACTACCCCGCTGTGCTGTGGAGCATTTAGTGATGTGGTACACATGGATAACATGGACACATTTGGTACATAATAAAATAAAACAAAAAAATAAAAAATAAAATAAAAATAAAATAAAAAAAGACAGATAAGGGTTGGGTGAGAAAAAAGAGAGATAAGATTATTACCTTCATATTTGACTTACAATGCATTAATGCAATTATTTGACTGTATTATCTTAACATTTACTTTTAAGACTATCACCTCTTAACAGATAACTTTTGATTTTAAGACTACCAGCCCCTAATAGATGCACGCTATACTACAGATTGCAGCAAGTAGTCCTTGACATGTGTATATATTGCACATATGCGTGTTCCAGTTATACAGATTATAGTTTACAGCAGGACATGTGTGCCACTGGTTTAGAGCTTTTACTTTAAACCTTTAAATTACACATAATTGAAGAATTAACAGTATTGTATATTTGGGAAGTGCGGTATTTAAACCCACGACCTCTGATTAAAATATAATATTGTGCTCTTGGTTTGTGCTACAAACTAATGCATGTATATTTGCTTTTACAGTTGAGGTCTGTATGCTCAATTTGATACAACTATATAAAATACCAAAAAAGCTATATTTAACTTTTAATGATGCAATAACACTCCTCTTCTGCTGCATACATACCACATGCTTCCCTCATCCTTGCCAATCAAGCCCCATGGGTTTTAAATTGACCTCCTGGTCCATGGCAGATATGGAAAAAAGAACAGAACAGAACACCATTATGAATACCAGTCTTGCCTATATTCAGCTTTTAAGTCTCATAAGTACTCTCTGTAGTTGATACATACACAGTTGTGAGATGTTCACAGTCCTAAATTCCTTGAACCAAGTATTGAGGGTATGCTTCTTCTTCCTCTGTAGGTCATTATAATGATGCCTACATTGGTCACCAGTGAGCGGGATAATGTTGTCACTGGATACAGCCCAGGCTAAACTATCCCAATCTTCTGACTTATACTGGGAGCCAGAATAGTCCCCCTGCAGAATCCACGCACTGTGGTTCTTAACTAGGAGTCCAATAAAAATCTTGGACTCCTGGACACCCCACACCTTCTCCACAAATGCCTACCATTCTACCATGGATCAAGAGTAATGGAGAGTGATGGTTTTACTGGGATGTGCACACTGTTTTAAAATTTTGTGCTCCACTTACCATCATGCAAACACAGTGCTGAGCAGTGCATACCCCTGAGCACAATGTTTGCATGATGGTAGGCAGAGAACAACAGTGCCAAGCAGTGAGACATGACATAATTGCAGTTGCAGTTGCAGTTTCAAGGTTATTGGCTCTACAGGTAGTTTTGTATGTGTGTTAGGTAAATCTGAAGGCCATGCTAGTCCAGATAGCAGAAATATACTAACAGGAATATAGTACACAGTAAACCCACAGTCATACATATGATAATAAATGTGATGATACATAGATATATAGAGAAATAACTGACACAATACTAGTGTCTCAGCCCTCATACATGTAATTCATATCAGATCCACTATGTCAAGTGTTATAAGTGAGAGTGACTATAGTGGGAAGTGGAACAACAGTAACAGTGTACGGAATATGCTGTATCCGAACCCAGGATCATGTCTATGGTAGTCTTACAATTACACCTTTTGCTACAAGAAGTTTGAGAAAACACGGGTCTATGTTGCAGTTGATTGCTATAAACTGCAATGTCACAACAGTAAAACAAAGGTTGCATACCCTGTACTAGATCCCAGGAACATCTGTATTCCAGCTTTACATGTGCACCTGCTGTCACAGGATTGGTTACATTACATTCCCTGTTTTACTAATCATTCTTAAGGTCTTGCTGTTAACTGCAGTGTAATGCTACTTACTGGGTTTGCATGATCCCCAATAGTATTAATTGAATGCATCCAGTTTCTATTTTTGGCTGTCTGGGCCCAGTCTGCTTCCTGGATGGGCCAGTTTGCCCAGTTTGTACACTGCTGTGCTTCACACAAACCAAGCCAAACTTGACATTGATTTTTCTCTATCTTTTGTGCTTGCGATAAGTGAATCAAGTAAACACTGGCCAATATATAAAACAAAAAAAAAGAGTGAGGTAGTTAAAATGAGAAAAATCAACCTATGGCATACACACTAGAAAATGTTAGTACACATAATATATTACTGCATGGGTCTGGATTTGAACTCTGTCTCCAATGCACCTTTGGAACACAGGATGGGTGCCTTATACCTCTTTGCCACACAAACAGCTTTGCAGCAAAGAACTTAACTCAATATGCACACAACCAACTGCTACAGCATTTACAGTGATATCAAACCATACAAGTATTATTTGTACATTTATAAGTTTTGGATGTAGTGCACCTAATGATCACACAGTCTGTCATTGCTTGCAAATATACAGCTCTATCTTACATTTCTTTGTTGGCCATTCTTCATTTATCTGAGTAGTCATCTGAGACATGCAGTGTGTAAGCCATTCAATATCATTGTCCTTAAAATGTGTGAAGATATTAAGTGGAAATAGTATCATATGCAGTTGCCAACAAATGAAGGGGAAGTTGGATATTAAGGAATACAACCTGTGACATGTGTGTTGCTTACTTACATTTCCAGCCTTACATCTAATATTTTTTAGATCTAACCTGACACACCCACTGACATTAAGTCAGACTGCTTTACTGCTGTGTTTTCCTTCTCCCAAACACTAATCAGTCACAGTTGCAATCCATTAAAACCAAACACTGAGGGAGTGCCTGCACTATGTTTACATCCCTACATTGATCCAATTTTTTGGGATTCAACAATTCTAATGAGTGCACACCTCATTTGCATATTCACCATGCTAAAAGCCCTGAATCTACACCATATAAAAAGGCAACCATGTAGCTAGGTAAACCGACATTGAGGAGACTTGTTTATGTTGGAAAGACTGCACTATTTCTTCAGGATATATTTGTACAGAGGAGTATTAAACTTCAGAAGGTATGTTTCCATTTGGTCAGCTACATACTGCATATGCTGGAATGTATTTAAGAAAATTCTGAAGGAAATGATTTTACACTTTTATCTGTAAACATTACTTAGAAATGTACTGATGGTATGGGCATGTTTGCCATGCCATTTCAGAGGTATACATGATTGTCAATACATGAAAATGGAATGCGGTGTGATAAAAATGTACAAATGTTTCAGGGACAGTTCCTTTGATAGAACTTTTAGTATTTCAAAGATAGTTTGTTAGCAAAATGTGTCATTTTCATGTACTTTTTTGGGGGGCAGCAAAGGTGAGTTACTGTAATGGCAAAAACAAGGATAGACTTTTCTTTTGTGGGTGGGGGATCAAACATGAGTTACTGTTATGTCACAAACAAGGATGTGTTGTTCTTGATATTCTCCTTATTTTGCATCCTGCTTGTTGTTGGTATTTCACATTTGTAGACTGTTGCATGTTTCTACAGGGGGTAACACTGACTAGCTACCTTTTCTGTTTTATCTGGCAACAGTTATTCAGTACTTATGTGATACTTATGTGTATTATCCTTTTGGTGTGTTGCTGAACACCTTGGAGTATGCCAATAGGTGTGTGAGTCCTCGGAGAACCCCTCTTCACCATTTCCAAGAACCAAGTAATAGTGGATGTCTTTAGACAACATTCTGCTTTTCTGCTGGAAAAGGGATGGGGACATGGCATGTAGGATGCAAATTTGACAACAGATCGTTGCTGAGCTGAATGCTGTGGGTGACCACAGTAGGACATATGAGCAGGTGCACCACAGGGCCACTGATATGATCACATCTACATGGAGGAGAGCAGCTGCAGTGGGCTGTGACTGGATAGGTACTGGGGAAGGCCTGCTAGAGAACTACCTCTAACACCCAATGAAGAGTTCATGGCCAATATCAGGGATCCAGATAACTCACAGAACAGTGCAGCACAGCATGTCCTGGATGTGAAAGTAACAGTGTCAGAGACAGCAAGCACATCCCAGGAGGAGATTCCAGGTAGGCTTTGGTATCTCAACCACTGAATACTGTTGTATATTAAAACAATTGAAATCAATAACTTACTTCTGTATCACATATATTGTTTATGGGGGGATTAAAGATCAGTGCAGTTATTAGCTTAAGTCTAAGTTAACAGCCACATCCTTGTTGACAGTATAGTTAATGAACATGTAAAGGGATAAAAGTATTACCACCTGTGTTACTTTTGATTATGATGGTGTTGCCCTTACTTCTTGCTTAACTTCTTCCAGACCCATCGAGCTTGCAGAGGAGACTGTTATCTGCAGACAGTAAGCCAATATTTTTATGTCAGTACTGATGAGCAATTGAAAGCCATATTTTAGTGTGTGCTATAGATGTGAGTCCTGTTGTGTGTATTGTTATACTGTCTATAATAGTGGCACCACTGTTAGTTTGTCCTGTGTTTCTTACTTTTTATCACAGGTGATCATGACAATGAAAGTGTAGGCCGTCTGCCATCTGATGTCAGTGTATCAGCAGGCTCTGATGATGATGGTGGCCAAACTGAGGCACAGTCAGGGGCAGCAGAGGTTGAACCTGACACTGAGGTTGACATACAGCCATTCCCTGCAATTCCATCAGACACAGCCAGTAGGCCTATGTCTAACCCTTCCAGTGACACCACAGATATTGGACAAGTGGAGGGTGAGGCCATTGATCAGGGAAGTGTGGTTACTGTGGCTTCAGTGCCTGTTGAGTCTGGCCATAGTCAAAGTCTGGGGGAGGTGCCATGTAGGAAAGTTGATAGGGATGCTCAGAGGGGTCCTGCTGTCCCTCCTCCACCTAGGACAAGTGTCTCATCTTGTGCCGTTCATCATATTTTTAGGGCCATCATGGAGACACAACCACATTTATATATGTGCTCCAGACAAATGCTCGGGGTTGTAGATGTGGCTCATGCTGACATGTGCCTCCACAGTGTTTCCAATGCCATGGATCAGGTGAATGATACATTGGAATGTGAGGTGTGTGTCATGGGATGTGTTATGTCTGTGATGGAACATCTGCTGGAAGGGGAACAGCATCCTTGTGGGTTTAGGTCAGCCACATCATCTGTTGTCAGCCAATGTGGCCATGCCCAATCATGCTCCCATAGTATAACCCACTGAACTGCTCCCAACAGAAATGTGTACAATCACGGTGTCACCAATAAGTGCACGATAGCTCTTCTTCTTTATAAAAAACGGATTTATTACAAGAGAACTGAGCCATAAAAACAGTGTTGAGCGCTTTCACCCGCTACAATGTGGGCTTCTTCAGAACACTGTAAAACCAAACAAAAACTCCTTATATTTAAAACTTGGCACCAAAAAGGAACCGGCATTTAAAGCCAATTACATGTTATACTCTCCATTATAATTAATATACTGTATCTGAAACATTGTGTGAACATGCATCCTACAAGACAATTAGTACTGAGCATCTCTTTTAAATTACATCTACTTCATTAAACAAGAATTTGGTGTAACAATTCATATAAAGTACAGGGTTTGTCGCTGGTGCATTTCATAATATATAAGATCATCACATAGAAAAATTACTGAAATCAACAAGACATAGCATACAATATGTATGAAATCCTGTGTATACATATTCATAAGATCTAATTCTATATGAGTTATTTGTTGTTCAGATGTGTTCCCTACTTAAAACACCCCTGTACTCTATTAAATATACCATAACTAAGGTGTTATAAAAAATCCTTAAAATGCTTAAAACTACCAAATAAAATGTTTTAAATGTGTTTTACCATATAGTACACTACTAGCCACATAATACAAGTGAATCTAATGCATCTCCAGAATGAATTTGCAGGAAATAAAATCATTGAGTCCAGGTGGATTCGTGGCATCTAAATACAGTTGCCACCAAATTTCCCCTAACAGTGTTTTATAGTCACACCCTCGGGAATCTGAATGAATAACTTCCAATATGGCAAACCTGAATTCATGGGTTTCTCCCATCTTTTCTATGTGTCTGTATAATGCATTAGTTGTATCTTTCCTTCTTATGCAATAAATGTGGTCATATCTACGTTTTCTGAAACATCTTTCGGTTTTACCTATGTAAAATCCCGAACATACTGTGCACTTGGCCAAATAAATAAGCATTTTGGTCTTGTAATTACCATATTTGAATTTCACCTTTGCATGAACAGTATTTTCAATTGTTATATTAGCTGCTTCTAAAATGTATACACATTCAGCCGGATTCACGATGGCTTGCACGGAGTGTACGAGTAGAGTAAGACTCCATGCAGCCATCATGTCCGACGAGTGATCCAGGAAGAGCCTGTAGGGGCGTGTAAGAGAGCTCCTAAAACGTCTCCTACACGGACAGGGCTGGGATATGCAAATTACCTCACTTGCAGCCGAAAGGCATGCAAATGAGGTAAATTTGCGATCCAGGAAGCACAAACCTGTCCGAGTAGGAGCCGTGTTAGTTGCAGAAATGTACTCAGTTGACAATTGAGTACCGTTCTGCAAATAGCACAATGGAGCCTTGTCAGCTCCAAATAAAGGTTGCATATGGTTGAGGAAGCATGCCAATGGCCAAATATATGGCCATTGGAAATGTTCCCAGATGCAAAATTAAAATAAAAATCCTTTTTTTTTTCGGCGATTTCCGATGTTTAAGCGTAGCGCAGCGCCACGCAAACGGGGTGCGCTATAAAAACCATAAAATAAAAAAATAAAAGCCACAAACATGGAACTTATGAAAATTGTTAAATTACAATGTAAGGGAATAGCAGGCTGAAGACAACATGGCCACCGAGTAGGGGTTGCTAAGGGGAGAAGCCCAGTCTAAGACATGTAACCAAGCATTAGTAGGCAATCCTATGTAAAAGAGTGTTAGGATAGTGAATCACACTTTTACATAGCAAATGAGCACAGTCAGTGGAGTGTAGGAGTAGGATATGGGGAGTAACAGAGTAGGAGACAGGTGACATCACAAGGGGGGTATGTATGAAAGTAGTGAAGCTCATTGGAGCAGAGTGGCATGTGTTAGCTGTCAGTTAGACATCATGGAAAGAGGTGTGTTAACAGGTAGGCCAGGGAAAGCCAAGAAATGGAAGGTGTATACTGTGGATAACACCAAAGTTTCTTGCTGAGCGGGTATGCACGCGTGTGCGTGCCTGTAAACTCGAGTAAGACAGAGTGCGCGCGTGGAAGCGTGAGTGCACGCGTTTAAGCTGGAGTAAGCATGTATAAGGCTGTTTAAAGACCTGTAAGCGTGTTTGCGCTGGTGTGCGCGCGTTTTAACCCGAATAAGCAAGTATTAGTCTGTCTAAGCATGTGTGCATGCATGTGAGCTTGTATGCGCGTCACTCCCCCCTGAGGAAACAGAAAGGAAAAAGGAAGCACAACAAATAGTAGGAAGCTACCAGGGAATACTAGTAGAGCTAGCAGGTGCAAACAATCGGAATCAGGCAATTACACAGGCAGAACACTAGCCCAGCCCAGCACTTAAAACTCTGCAAACAACAGTGCAGTTTGTTTCTCTCAAGAGACACTGCAACACTGGAGTAAGCTACTAGAAGTGAAAACTGAAAAAGCTTCACTCAGACAAAAACTGCTAGGGGCTGCCATTGCTGTTATAAGGTGACATATGCAACATTCTGAGGGTGGTGACAATGCAAATGCTGCCGAACAACCCACAGTGATGAGACGGAGAAGAGTGTACAGGCTCAGGGTCACCTACCAGGGGTTACATGAGCTGGAGATAGTGGAGCGCTATAGAGTGGACAGAGACCTCCTGCAGCAAATTGTTGAGCTGTACAGGCCACGCCTCACACACAGAACCAACAGAGGGGAACCCATCCCCGTGGAAACCAAGGTATGTGTTGGCCTAAGAATACTAGCAACAGGTACCTTCCAGAGTCCAACCGGTGATATGATGGGGATATCACAGGCATCAGCATCCAGGGTACTGCACCAGTTCCGGGATGCCATGTCAGCACATGTCAGTGATCATGTATATTTCCCCAATTCCCATGAGGTATTGGCCAGCAATATGTGTCTCTTCCAGCAAATAGCAGAATACCCTGAGGTAGTGGGTGTAATAGACTGCACGCATATACACATCAAAGCACCAGCCGGTGAGCGGGGTAGGACCTACATTAACCACAAGGGCTTCCACTCCATCAACTGCCAGGTTATGTGTGATGCACAGGGCATAATAATGAATGTGTGTGCTGGCTGCCCTGGAAGATACCATGATTCCTATATCTGGCATCTGACGCAGCTATACCAGACATTTGCCAATGGGCACATCCCACATGGTCACCTAGTGGGGGATGCTGGCTATGCACTGGAACCGTGGCTGATGACACCTATCAGAAATGCACACACACCTGAAGAGGAATGCCATAATGAGGCACACACACAAACACAAAATGTAATTGAGCATGTGTTTGGGTTGCTCAATTCATGGTTCCGGTGCCTGGACACATCTGGTGGAGCCTTGCAATACTCACCAACTACATGTACCCAAATTGTCATGGTATGTGCCATGCTACATAATATGATTCTGTGAAAACAGCTGCAGCAGAACCAGCATAGGCCTGGGCCAAACAGCCCCCACCATTGCCAAGGCCATCACAGGCAGAGCGTGACACGGAGGAGGAACAACCTGAGCTTGCCCCAGTAGGCAGAAGGAGGCATACCCAGTATGCCTTGGCCTTGGCAAAGAGGCAACGCATAGCACATACACTGGCTCAGTAGGAACCCTGGAAATTATATCTCTCTCTGACTCCCACATATAGTGAAAGGGATGCCTAAGTTGACACAACCTGTTTTCAAACATGTGCAGGGAGTGTAGCATGTGCATCTGACATAGGCAGCCCAGCAGCACCACCTGAGTCATGATTGCCATGTGTTAAGCAATGTAAGGTAGTGCTAAACAGCATTTACCATCATGTAGTATATGCAAACTTGATGACCTTGAGTATCATCCTACCCTCACCAAGCATGATGCCACAATATGAAGACAAGATGATCAATTACAACAATTGGCTTAAGTATTGGTGTCAGTGAAAGGGGATCCAATGCCTGTCAGCCTGGGATGACATGCTCGACAAGACATGATGCCTCGCTAGGGATGGCTTTCACCTGTCACCTGTGGCCTTTTGGATATTGCCAAAGGCTCTTGTCACCCCCATAGTGCCTTTTTCAGGTAAGGCTCAAAAGACAAACCCACCTCCATAGGTATCACAAGGGATACGAAACTAGACGTAATGCTACTCAATGCCAGAAGTCTAAACCTAAGATGCATGCACTCCAAACTCTCCTCAGCATGGAGAATGTTGATATCTGTGCAGTAACAGAAACCTGGTTCAAGGCTCCCAAGAGCACCCTAGCACTAACAGGTTACACCTCATACCATGCTTTACAGCCACAAAACATGGAACAAACTACAAAAGGAGGGGGAGTATCAATATTTGTCAAAGATACCCACACACCCAGGTTGGTGGCACAGCATGAAGCATCAGAGACTATCCATGTGCAACTAACAGTGGGTAAAACTGCCTTCCAGTTCATAGCCTGCTACAGACCACTCCCCTAAACCCAGGAACCACACTTGGCTGACTGGAGAACACATGAAAATATGAAGGTCTCCCCAAACACCATTATATTGGGCGACTTCAACTACCCAAACATAGACTGGGAGCATTACCCTAGCTCCAACACCCTAGCCCAAAGGTTCCTAGAATTTATAAACTCAAATTCTATGAAAAAACTTGCTACCACTCCCACAAGAGGGGAAAACATACTGGACCTGATCATCACCAACATGGGGACTCTATGCCCAAGACCAGAAGTGTATCCCTCACTGGTAAGATCAGACCATAGAGTAATTTCATTGGATATTCACATCCCGACCCCAGCCCATGGCCAGAAAACCACAGTGAAAAATTTTCACTAAAGCAAATGTCACACTCCTCCAAACTGAGGTGGAATCCTTCACAGCCCCTGTGCCTGTGGAAAATATGGCCCAGACCTCAGAACCCTTTATAAACGCATTCTATGAACACCTTCAGGAATGCATGGATCATGCAATCCCAAATAAAACTAAGACCCAATCCTCCAAAGGCAGGCATCCTGTCTGGTGGACCCCAGCCATAAACAAACCATACAATACAAGGAGGAAGCTACTATATTATAGAGCAAAATCCCAAAAAGGGAAGGCATCTCTGATCAGTATTATTAAAAAACTACGGTCACACATAAAATCGTCTAAGGCCATCTTTGAGATAAAAATTGTACAGGACACTAAGGATGATCACAAGGCTTTCTTTAGTTATGGTAGGAACCTGGGTGGGAATTCCCAGATATGCTCAGAATTAGTCCAAAATGACAAACAATACACCAAATCCACAGACATTGCCAACATCCGAGCTGACAGGTTCAGTGCAAACTTCTCCCCCCCTCCCCACCAAAAGGGCAAATATCTATCCCAGCAGAGTGCTGGCCCCCTGACATCTCAGATACTCAGGTAACAGCCAGCCTCTCCAAAGCAAAACACACAGCATCAATGGGACCAGACGGTGTCCTGTGCTGTGTCCAACATGAACCCTAGAAGAATTGAACACAAACATAAAACCACTGTTCAATCTCAGCCTTACCACAGGATATCTACCCAAAGAGCAGTGTACAGCAATAGTGGTCCCTCTCCACAAAGGTGGTGCCTTAATGGATACTGAAAACTATCGCCCCAGAAGCCTGAGTAGCTTGGTCTGTAAAGCTATGGAAAGGATCATCATGGACCTCAGAAATAAAGATATTGAGGACCTACAGACACTTGATCCTACCCAGTTTGGCTTTGTTAAGGGCAAATCCTGCCTCTTAAACCTAGTTGAGTCATTTGAAACAGTCCCCAAGGCCATTGATGAGGGGAAGGTGGTCCACACAGCTTACCTAGACCTCGCAAAAGCCTTCCATACAATACCCCACTTGGTCATTATAGATAAGCTCACCAACTTCAATATAAACCCCTATGTCACTAGATGAGTTGCAAACTGGCTCAAGGACAGAACCCACATGGTCAGAAATGCTGGAGCCATGTCAGACCCCAAACCAGCTACAAGTGGATCCCACAAGGCTCAGTCCTGGGACCTCCCTTGTTTGGTATATATTTCTCGGAGGTACAGGCCAACACAGAAGGACTGTGGCTGAACAAGTTTGCAGATGACTGCAAACTGGGCACCATAATCGACCCTCCAGTTGACACAAGCATCCTACAAAAGGGCCTCATAGAAACAGACAACTGGTGCCAGAGACATGTCCTCAAGCTAAATGCAAAAAAGTATATAGTCATCCCCTTTGGCAAAAACTAAGTGCCCACAAATTACCACATAGGTGGTAACCCATTAAGTATGGAAGAAGTGATAAGGGACCTGGGGACCCAAGTTGATAGCAATCTCTCATTCGACAACCACGTGGACAAAGTGTTTCCAAAAACATTTCATATAGCCCACCTAATCATGAAGGTATTCACATCTAGATCAGGGGAGGTCATCGTGCCTCTTTACTCATCCCTCATCAGGCCCATAATTGAGTACAATGCCCCTTGTGGGATGTACCTTATCAGACACCTGCAGCAGCTGGAAAGA
Organism: Protopterus annectens; assembly: GCF_019279795.1. NCBI lineage: Eukaryota > Metazoa > Chordata > Ceratodontiformes > Protopteridae > Protopterus > Protopterus annectens. The sequence goes on from NC_056744.1 coordinate 8,714,028, forward strand.
CCACAAAAGTACCTCACCAGGAGGATCAAAGGGCTCAAACAGATGCCATTTGCTGCCCGGTTAAAGAAACTGCAGCTCCACTCAGTGGCATAGCGCCTGCCCAGAGGCAATCTGTGCCTGATGTATAAAGCCATGTCCAACCTGGAATCAATGGACATGCTGCACCTCGGAAAATCCGAATCCCATCAAGCTATGCGCTCAAGAGACCTGAACCTCAGGACTGAAATAAATAGGACATGCTGGAGTGACAGATTCATAACCCAGAGGCTCCCTCCACTCTTGAGTAAACTCCCACTCCAGGTTAGCCGGAGTCCCTCATCGACTCTCTTCAAGAGGAATCTTGATGAGTGGATGGGAGATTGTAGGTTTACCCTGGGTATCACTTCTATGTCACTGTTAGACAGAGGCACAGTATACTAACCTTGAATAATGTCATGGCAAACTCCACTTAAAATGTGTGTTGAAAGCCAAACACACTCTGGGTAGGATTATAAATGCCCTAGGGCAGATAGCCTAGTATGAACCTATGAACAGAATCACACACACCAACTAGTACAACTGTGGTCAATGTGGAGTAATGTTTGACAATGTCCACCCAAGTTGGTGAATACACAGCAATGTTGGACAAGCCTGGTTTAAGTAGGCCATAGCTGAACAAAATGCAACATGCTCATAGTTGCCCAACAGGCCCTTAACCAGTCTGGTCAGTATGAACATTTAAAGCAGTGATGAGACTCAAACCCATAATACTGTGCACCATAGGGAAAGTACTGAACCACTACACCATGACAGTATTGCAGTGTTCAGCAAGTATGAAAGAATGTTGACAAGTCTTTGCAAACTATCCCATGGAAACCCTGCAGGCACAGCATAATCCCTGTTGAGTTATGACACAAAGGAGTCTGGCAGTAAGAACACAACATGACTTCCAACACACACAGTATAAATGTCAATATTGGTCATGTTCACACACAACCACAAATGTAGTGGACTTCAGATCACAACATATGGAAAGGTCACACTGGGCATGCTCACACACTTGGATAAATGAGACATATGTCAGGCAACAAACCATGGAAAGCCTGAATTGGGCATGCTCACACACTTAGGCCATGTCTGAGTATAGCAGTCGTCCACACATATCTGGCAATTATATGTGTTAAGCCAGGAACCTCCCACGATCCAACAATCTGCCCTGTGTACACAGTTAAATGACAACAGACACATATATTAATATACTGGAACCCTGTCATGATCAAACATGTTACACAGATACACAAGTTGTTCATAGAAACTGGGAAAGCTACGGCAATAAAGACCTGCAAACAGTATCAGCAACAAATATTGTGCATCCTGAACCTAGGGCAGATAGCCTAGTATGAACCTAGAGTTCATACTCAGCAGAGTGTATTTGATGTCCGCCTCCCCAGTAGAGTAGCCTACTGTGCCTCTGTAAAGTAGGTCACAGAAGGCACTCTTTAAGGCTAGTTTGCTGTGCCTCTGTCAAGCAGGGACACAGTGGAGATCCCAGGGGTGAATTTGCAAGTTCCCATCCATGCGGCTGGATTTTGCTGGAAGAGTGTTGGCAAGGGGCTATGTCTAACTCTAATTGGGATTCAATTCCAGAGTTAGGGGAGCCTCTGGGTAATGAATCTGTCCCTGCAGCATGGCCCATTTAGTTTTGTGCTGAGGTTTACGTCCCTGGAGTGTGTAGCTCTAAGGGTCTTGGATATTATGAGGTGGAGCATGTCCATTACTTCTGGGTTTGACATGGCTGTGTACGTCAGGCATAGATTACCTCTGAGTAGGCGTTAAGCAACTGAGTAGAGCTGGAGATCCTTTAGTTGAGCTGCATAGGACATCTGTGTGTAGCCCGTGATCCTCTTGGGGAGGTACTGTTGTGGTCACTGTAGTTGCTGCAGGTGTTGGGTAAGGTACACCCCAAAAGGGGCATTGTAATCAAACATGGGCCTGATGAGTGACTAGTAAAGGGCCACAATGACCTCCCATGATCTACATGTAAACCCCCATGTAATACGGAGGGCTATATAAAGGTCTTTGCAATGATTCTGTCAATGTGATTAGCAAAGGAGAGGTTACGATCTATGTTGGTCCCCAAATCTGTAAATACATCTTCTGTACTTAATGGATTACCACTTATGTGGTAATTTGTGTGCACCTTGTTTTCCCCAAAGGGGATGACTATGCATGTCTTAGCATTTAGCACGAGGCCATGGCTCTGGCAACAAGCATCCATCTCTGTGAGACCCTTGTGTCAGCTGCAGTGTCGCTTATGGCCCCCGGTTAGCAGTCATCTGTGATGTTTGTTAGACATAATCCCCCTGTGTTAGTCTGAACCTCAGAAAAGTACATACCGAACAGAACAGGTCCCACAACTGAGCCCAGTGAGACACCAGTTGCAACTGGTCTGGAATTGGACATGGCACCTGCAATTCTGACCATGTGGGTTCCATCCCTGAGGCAGATAGCAACACATCTAGTGATATAGGGGTTGATATTTAAGCTGGTAAGCATATGTATGATGCCTGAGTGGGGTATTGTGTAGCAGGCTTCTGCAAGGTACAGGTAGACTGTGTGAACTACCTTGCCCTCATCTATGGCTTCAGTAACCGTTTCAAAGATATGAACTATGTGTAAGAGGCAAGATCTGCCCTTAACAAAGCTGAATTGTGTCTGGATGCTCACAATGTTTTTGATTATGACTTCCATGATAATACGCTCCATAGCTGTTTGTACCACACTAGTCAGGCTTATGGGGTGATAGTTCCTGTGGTCCGTTGTGGCACCACCTTTGTGGAATGGGAGCACTGTATGTGTATGCCATTCTCAGGGTACATATCCTGTAGTAAGGCTAAGTTGGAACAGTGACTTAATGTGAGTGTTCAGTTCTACTCAGAGCTCGTGTAGGACATATGCTGTGTTATTTGCTGTGGAGAGGGCACCTTTCACCTGTGCATCTGTGATGTCAGGGAGGTTACATTCATTTGGAATGGGCATCTGTACCCCTGGGGGGGAGGGGGGGACACTTGTGCAGACTCTGTCTGCCAGGGTGTAGGCTATGTCCGTGGGTTTGGCATATTTTGTGCTATTATGCAACAATTCAGAGCATATCTGGGTGTTTCCACAAATATTCCTGACATAACTAAAGAAGGCCTTGTGATTATCTGTAGTGTCTGGTCAATTTCACTGTCAAAACTTGCAAGTGATGATTATATGAGGGATTGAAGTGTCTTGCCAATACTGTTCAGAGATGTCCTCCCTCTGTGGGATAATGCTCTGTTATGTAGTAGCTTCCTTCTTCTGTTGTACAGCTTATATATGGTTGGGGTCAACCAAACAGGTCTCCTGTTTTGGAGGAGTCATGGTTTTATTTGGGATAGCATGATCAATGCATACCTGCAGGTGCTCATAGAATGCGTTTGTAAATGATTCTGCAGATTGGGCTGTATTATCCTCCAGCACGGGGCCTTTGAAGTATTCCACCCCAGTCTTCACAAGTGCAAAGTCTGCTTTTGAGAAATTCTTTACAGTGATTTCCTTGGCTGGGGGTGGGAACGGGATATGGATGTCCAGGGAAGGTTGTTTATGGTCTGATCCTAACAATGAGGGTTCTACCTCTGGTGTGGAACATAGAGTCCTCATGTTGGTGATGATCAGGTCCAATATGTATTCCCCCTTGTGGCTGTGGTGACTGGTTGTGCCATAGCACATGGATTCACAAATTGTAGTGGCTGTAGGGTGATGTTGTTGAGGCCTGAGTAGTATCCCCAGTCAATATCCGTGTACCTGAAGCCAACCACTATAATGGTGTGTGTGAAGACCTTCATATCCTACACTGTTCCCAGGGAAGCCGAGTGCGGTTCCTGGATATGGGGGTGTGGTCTGAACTACACACCAAACCAAAAGGCAGTTTTGCACAATGGTGGTTGTATATGTATGGCCTGTCATGCTTAGTGCAGTGGTACCAACCCAGAGGTGTGTGTATCTGTGATGTATATGGATACACCCCCTAGTTGTGTTGTGTGTTACAAGTCCTACGGTCACGAAGCATGGTATAGAACATAACCTGGCAGTGCCAGTGTGCATATGTGACCCTGAACTACGCGTCTGGTAATGCACAGATATTGTTATCCCCCATACTGAGGGATAGTAAAAGATGTACATTCCTCTTTGGAAAGACTGATGATGTCAGCACCCTATAAATACAGCAGGAGAAAGGAAATCATCCAGTAATGCGAATAGCATGCTGTGCTAATGTGTCTCTCTCAAGTATCATAACATAGTTAGGTAGGGGTTTGAATCCTGTAATACATTCCTCTTTGGAAAGACTGATAATGTCAGCACCCTATAAATAAAGCAGGAGAAGGGAAATCATCCAGTAATGTGAATAGCGCTCTGCGCTAATGCGGCTCTCTCAAGTATTATAACATAGTAAGGTAGGGGTTTGAACCTGCAAACGCTGTGTGTATGCAATTTTCTGTGAAAGGAATGGCCTTTTTGAAAACTGGGATAACACGCTAAAAGATGTACATTCCTCTTTGGAAAGACTGATGATGTCGGCACCCTATAAATACAGCAGGAGAAGGAAAATCATCCAGTAATGCAAATAGCGTACTGCGCTAATACGTCTCTCACGAGTATCATAACATAGTTAGGTAGGGGTTTGAATCTTGCAAATGCTGTGTGTGTATGTAATTCTCTGTGAAAGGAATGGCCTTTTTGAAGACTGGGATAACACAGCAGGGGGGTGTGCATGTATGCAATTCTCTGTGAAAGGAATGGCCTTTTTGAAGACTGGGATAACACACTAAAAGATGCACATTCCTCTTTGGAAGGACTGATGATGTCAGCACCCCATAAATACAGCAGGAGAAGGGAAAATATCCAGTAATGCAAATAGCATGCTGCGCTAATGCGTCTCTCTCAAGTATCATAACATAGTTAGGTAGGGGGTTGAATCCTGCAACCACTGTGTGTGTGTATGTATGCAATTCTCTGTGAAAGGAATGGCTTCTTTGGAAAGACTGATAATCTCAGCGCCCTATAAATACAGCAGGAGAAGGGAAATTATCCAGTAATGCAAATAGCATGCTGTGCTAATGTGTCTCTCTCAAGTATCTATAACATAGTTAGGTAGGGGTTTGAATCCTGCAAATACTGTGTGTATATGCAATTCTCTGTGAAAGGAATGGCCTTTTTGAAGACTGGGATAACACACTAAAAGATGTACATTCCTCTTTGGAAAGACTGATGATGTCAGCACTCTATAAATACAGCAGGAGAAGGGAAATCATCCAGGGGTGTGTATGTATGCAATTCTCTGTGAAAGGAATGACCTTTTTGAAGACTGGGATAACACACTAAAAGATGTACATTCCTCTTTGGAAAGACTGATGATGTCAGCACCCTATAAATACAGCAGGAGAAGGGAAATCATCCAGGGTTGTGTATGTATGCAATTCTCTGTGAAAGGAATGGCCTTTTTGAAGACTGGGATAACACACTAAAAGATGTACATTCCTCTTTTCTCTGTGAAAGGAATGGCATTTTTGAAGACTGGGATAACACACTAAAAGATGTACATTCCTCTTTGGAAAGACTGATGATGTCAGCACCCTATAAATACAGCAGGAGAAGGGAAATCATCCAGAGGTGTGTATGTATGCAATTCTCTGTGAAAGGAATGGCCTTTTTGAAGACTGGGATAACACAATAAAAGATGTGCTAATGCGTCTGGGGCAGGGGGGTATGTATGTATGCAATTCTCTGTGAAAGGAATGGCCTTTTTGAAGACTAAAAGATGTACATTCCTCTTTGGAAAGACTGATGATGTCAGCACCCTATAAATACAGCAGGAGAAGGGAGATCATCTAATGATGTGAATAGCGTGCTGCGCTAATGTGTCTCTCTCAAGTATCATAACATAGTTAAGTAGGGGTTTGTATCCTACAAATGCCATGTGTGTGTTTGTCACACAGTTTGTCAATGTGTTGTGTGTTTTGCTTTTATTATTGTATGACATATTATTATAACAGTAATTTCAATGCACACATCAGGTATGTGTGTGCCAGATACAGATATGTACCTGTGAACTTTAATAGTTCCTATGTGTGAAACCTGCCTCATATGAATACAGTTGTTACCTTCGCCAGCATGTGCCGCAGTTTCCCAGACCTTAGGCCATACATGTATGTTGGTGACAATGCAAACTACTGCAGTGATCTGTGTCCTAGGCCAACTATGTGACACACACCCATGAAAGCTTTGATAGATTAATGTGGGTGAGGGTTCATGTCTGGAGTATATGTCAGACATGTTAAAAAGGGGGGGTGTATGTATGCAATTCTCTGTGAAAGGAATGGCCTTTTTGAAGACTGGGATGACACACTAAAAGATGTAAATTCCTCTTTGGAAAGACTGATGATGTCAGCACCCTATAAATACAGCAGGAGAAGGGAAATCCTTCAGTAATGCGAATAGCGTGCTGCACTAATGTGTCTCTTTCAAGTATCATAACATAGTTAGGTAGGGATTTGAATCCTACAAATGCCATGTGTGTGTTTGTCAATGTGTTGTGTGTTTTGCTTTTATTATTGTATGAAATATTATTATAACAGTAATTTCAATGCACACATCAGGTACGTGTGTGCCACATACAGATATGTACCTGTGACCTTTAATAGTTCCTATGTGTGAAGCCTGCCTCATATGAATACAGCTGTTACCTTTATCAGCATGTGCCGCAGCTTCCCAGACCTTAGGCCATACATGTATGTTGGTGACAATGCAGGCTACTGCAGTGATCTGTGTCCTAGGCCAACTATGTGACACACACCCATGAAAGCTTTGATAGATTAATGTGGGTGAGGGTTCATGTCTCGAGTATATGTCAGACATGTTAAAACACAGCAAAGTCTGTGAGTGATGAACATCCAGTGTAGGTGTATGGCAACTGTTGCCGATATGCATACAGACACCTTCTTGCTTAGGTGATACACCGAGGGACTGCAGAATACCTTTGGGAATGTGAATATCACAGGATAGACAAGATAACCCTTGTCCACATGTACACACCATTACCCGTTCTACATGATGGGTGCTACCACCTACATGGTACTGTTGGAATACTATGTTAAGTACATGCCGATGACAATGCTACAGTTGTGTTACAGCAATACAGCATGGCTTGGACAACAGGTATCTGTCTGTATGATACCCTTGTGGTGGTTAGGTGTGTCATGTGTAGAATGCATTGTAGGCCACTGTATACATTTGCAGTCATGGATGGACATATCCGTAGTGTGTTGGCATGTACGTGAGACTGCTATATGCCAAGAGTATTGTTCCCAGGGATGTGTGGGGCTCAGTAAGAATGGCTACTGGTATAGTGTAGTACTGCAGGGATATCACTGACACCGGGTTCCTACATCTGTGTATCAGTTGGGGAGACACCATGTAATGACCACTGAATGTCAGGCTATGTAGGCTGTGTAAACTACCAGAATGCAGACCATTGGCATTTGGAAACTGTATCACCCACAGCATACTGTCAAACCATGTCATGTTCCATGCTAACCATGTTCACAAATGTACACCTGCAACTCTGTGCTGCAAACATCACACATGTACTGTCCACACCCCAACACATGCAGGCACAGGTACACACAACAGACATGTGGCACATGTGCAGACAGTACACTTTGGGAATTAACACTGGTGTATACAAAACTACAATGACAATCATAGTGTTAATGCATCATGCATGCTCGGATATACCCACAACAATAGCATTACAGTGTACTGTTAACAACATGATAATATTACTACAGTGCTATGTAGTCACCCTGTGCATCAGCACCATGCTATCCTGTTCCTGCATCAATGTTACAGATGGCAGGAGGTGGCACAGTTTCAGAATATGCACAGGGTGTGTACTTGGTTTGCCAGAGTCTGCCATTGACACATCCAATCGATATGTATGTGTGTGTGTGTGTGTGTGTGTTAGTGAGGGACAACAGTACAACATGGGGCAATGTTGATGCGATGTGTGTGTATGTGTTAGCCCTAGGTGTTAGCATTATGTGTGTGTGTATGCATGCAAACAGTTCCACCACGTGGCTGCCATATGCGGGTGTTTGTGGACAGCCACAGACTGTACCTGCCAGGTCATACAGATCACTGTCTCTGGCCACGGACACGGTACCTGTGCCTGTCAGGGGTGCTACGGACAGTATCAGGTACTATGCCAGACTGGGTACTGTCATCAGAGGCAGTGGGTTGTTGACTGGACACATGTCCCTGCTGGGACTGTCCAGAGCCATGTGCATGTGGTCTTCTAGGACGGTCTAATGACAGCACAGACCCAGCATTGCTGGGGCTGGTACTGGCACTATGGGAGCGGCTGCGGGTTTGTTGTCATCTGCGATGGCTGCCAGCTGATGATGTTGCTGGCATACGTCCAGGTCGATGCCTCAACCATCCTGCACTGTCCTGGCTCCTGGACATGTAGTTGTGGAAGAGATCTAATGTGTCCCCCCAACGTCTATCAATGACCTCGCTGATATTACGGATGGCAGCCGCAACGTCACCCATAGTGTCATTCATAGCGGGGCGATGTGCTCTAAGCTCCCTCAGACCCTGTCTGGTGTACCGTTCCATACATGCCTGTGCCTGCATTACAGCCAGGAACATAGCTGAGGTTGAAAGACCTCTGTGGGCACGTCTGACAGGGGCAGTACGACCACAGATGCTCCCACAAGAACTCCTGGACATCTGCCTGTGTGGTACCATGTCAGGAATCTGGCCATGGCTGCTGTGAGGGGATGCATGTGCCAATGATACCACACTACCCTGGTCAATGCCCACTGTATGCTGTCCCTCAGCTAAGGACATTGGTGACAATGGATGTATCGGCAGGATGACTGTGTGCATTGATGGGGTTGACTGCTGTGTAGTGTCGATTGGCTGACCAACGACAGACCCTGTCACACCTCCCTGTGCCATTACACATGTATCATCATTATCACTATCCCCAGCAGTGGCTTCAGGTTCCCTGCTGCACTCCACCAGAGCAACATCAGAACATGTGAGAGGAAGATAGGAAACACAGTTTACAAATGTGTACATGATGTTAGCACACATGCACACAGCCACACAGGCACACAGGCACACAAGCACACAGGCACACTCCTCAGTACAGCAGATACAAACACAAACACATCCGCAATCCAGCACATACACAATACTGTTTGAGGGTGGGTGACAGTATCACAAGGAAAAACATCACTGCACATGTGTCAGCATGCAGATTATGTGTTGCACAGGAACATGCAGTGCAAGTGTAGACAGCCCTTGTTAATAACAGTATACATGTACTTGATGCTTGTGTGTAGTTGTTCAGTGATTGTCCCCACCCTGGGACACAATGTGTACAAGGACAGAACAATGTTGTGCAAGTGTTACAAGCTGTGGGTGCATATATTTGCACACACACACACACACACAACACATGATAGTGCTATGCAATAACTGCTATGTGTACCTTTGTGGTCAGTGGAACTGGATGTGGTGTAGTAACGTGAGCCATGATCAACATGCTTCTTGTGGACAGTCAACAATAATAATGTGTGCCAGACAGGCAGCTAGCATGCTGTACCTGAAGTGCAGTAACATGACTACATCCACAATTACACAGCCACTTGTTACATGGGTGTGTAAGGTGGCCAATAGTAAGCATTGCCTAACATGAATGTATTATTTGTTCAAGACTGTTGCACAAAGACATGATAGGCCTCTACCCCTCAGGTATATTATGTGTGCTGCGTAGATGATAAGTGGGATACTGAAGGGTGGGCATACAGCAGGTGTCATAATTGGACATGTGTAGCAGGCTAAGATGTAGTGTCTATGCCAAACATGTGTGTGTTGTGTACATGTGTATCAGGTATGCCTATCCAATGTCCAGTACTGTGTTGCCACACATGTGTCATGCTCTGTGTATTGCATGTGAGTGAGGCAGCTACTGAGAATAATGGGATAGGCATAGTCTCACAGCAAACATGCACAGCATGCATTATGCGTAGGTGTGTTACATGTGCACACACTACACCTCCATATGACAGGCACATGTCATTAGCAATAGTATTGTTATTACACACTCACCAGCATGGATTGGCTGCCTTGCTGTAACTCCAGAGGGACCTGCAAAAATATGAGAGTGATTGCCAGTGGCCACAACTGTGCCATTGATACTGTGAGTATGATAAAGTACAGTAGTACAACAGTTGGCTTTCACAGGTACACAGATTATACTCAGAATATCAGTCTTGCAGAAGAATTGGCAGGTTAACAGCTACACACACAGTACACATCTCACACATGCATAAACTACCAGTAAAGAGAACAGTCACTCCATTTCAACATGATGGGTGGCTCCGGCCTCCACGATGACACATGTTTGTGGATGTTGTTGTTGGCCTGGAGCCACAACACTTAGGAGGTGCTCCTCCACACTGGTTAGGGGGGTGTATAGGTACCCCACCACCTGTGGCAAGCTGTTGTCTGTGGATATCAGATGCACGCTGCCGGACATGTCTAATTAAATCACTGCAGTGATGGTGTACCTGCTCATATGTTCGGTTATGCATGCCCATGTCATTTACCCGATGGACAAGATCTTGCCACAGTGCAGCCCTCTCATGCTGGTTCTGGCTGGTCCTGGAAAACAGCACAGAGAAATTCTGCACCAGGCTCTGGTGGATCTCCTGATCCGCTGCTGCTGTATAAGGTGGGTTACGCTGATGCACCATCACCCTGGAATGAAAAGAAAAATATGTGAGCAAGTCATGTGACACACTTAATATTCTAATGTACTGATATCACTTAACTGCCATATATAGCATCTGTCTGTCTATCAGGGGATACACATGTTCAATACCATATATCAGTGCTCAGCCCACAACTGTCTGACAGTGCCTGCCACACTCCATACAACAAACTAGTATACACCAGCACTCGGCACACTGTTTGGGATACAATGCACAACCTCACACTGGAGGTATATATCAAGCTAATGGATGAAGAATATTGTCATCCCATGCAATGAATGCAATGCACATTTACAGTTTCAACAGTAATCCACCCTAGTCTTTGATGCCATACCCCTACCTGACATATGTGCACAGTTGTTAATATAGCCAGCATACTGCTGTCACAGAGTATACATGCTGCCAGGTACACACACATACCCTGTAACACACATGTGATTGCGGCCATGGTACAGGCATCATTACACACACATTACACAGACATACAACACACAAATGTATGACGACACAGATGAGCATTAACTGTGTATCTTATAGTACTGTGTGCCCCTACTTACAGATACCTATGCATGAGGTATGTAATCTGTGCAGACTACAGGAAACACACCAGACAGTGTTACCAGGGAATGTGAACATACACCATACTGTAGTGTTTAGGCCTACAACTTCAGGTAGTACAACAGTTCACTTACTGAGCATACATGTATTGCTTCTGCCTACAATGGGACACCGCAGTCATACACAGGGAACTACAGCACAACATATGCCAATCTACTATGTTTGCATCCCAATAACTGACACATCTTTCTCTGGCCTCACCACCTAGGACACAAACTACCATGACAGACACAAACTCACGCTAAGCTATCACACCTTTACAGACCTTGCACACAGTCAGTGTCACACTCATTCAACCTCACATAGCTGGTATTGCACTGAGTACATGTGTGTGTGCATTGTGTCATAGGTAGGTACTATGCTATTGGCCCTGGCCCTAGGGCAGCCTAGCCATATGCTACCCTGCCCTTTGGGACACATGTAATGTGATTTTACTTGCTCCTGTGAAATGGTTACACAGAGGTGACTCACAGGGCATATTACCTATCTCCATAACATTCATCAGGGGTATGTATGACATCTACTAATAAGGAGCCTTATTTGTTAATGCTGGGTGGTTTAGTCCAGGGTATGGCATATTTGTGTATAGGAACCTGTACCTCCAGCATGTGCTGTTTAGTGCAGTGACAAGGATTAGGGCCCTAGGTCATGTAGGCTGGACAGATTGTGAGGTGTTGCCATGGTAGTTGGCTGACTCGTATGGGTGTGACATAACTCTGTATGTCCAGCAGTGGTAACCTCTGTGTACGAAGTATGCAAGGCACTCTAGCTGTGGTTTTATGAGTCAGTCTGCATAGGGAATGTGTTTGAGGGCATTATCAGTCTTTGTTAGGTATGTCTGTGGCCTTTCCACTTGCTGTAGTTCTCATGGGAGGTACATACTGCATAGGACATTGTGAGGTGTAGAGGGGTACACTGACTTACATTTCCCTAGCTGACACACCTTTTGTGATGACATGTACCATGTACAGGGATTACAAGACTAGTGTGCCACTGTGAATATCAAAGGGGAGGCTATTGTACACCTGTGTCCCATGTTCCTTTCTGACACCTCCAGTGGTAGGCAGGCAACCACCTATGTGGTAGTTAGTGGGTAACGTGTTTTGGAATGGGGTATGGTACTGCAATATCAACACTGGTGTTCAGTCCATGCCTTGGTCACCAGGCACCTGCTGCAATACATCTGCCCCCATGTCCCCCTCTCTCACTCATACATATACATATATATATATATATATATATATATATATATCTATATATATGTGTGTATATGTATATATATATATATATATATATATATATATATATATATATATATATGTAAATATATATGCATATCTACATATATGTATATATATATATATATATATATATATATATATATATATACAACAATATATACAACCATATATATATATATATATATATATATATATATATATATATATATATATATACATACATATCTATAGACATTCATATCTATCTGTATATATGTATGTATCTACATATATATCTATATATGTATGTATCTATTATATCTATATGTATATACATATTCTATCTATCTATCTATCTATCTATCTATATATATATATCTCTATCTATACATACCTCTCTATCTATGTACATATATATATATATATATATATATATATATATATATATATATATATATATATATATATATATATATATATATGTATATATATATATATATATATATATATATATATATATATATATATATATGTATACACACACACTTCTAAACATCCATTGCTGTACATATACATGCACATCTAGGCACATAGACTGGCCACTGTTCATGGTGAGAATATCACTTCTGAAACAGTTGTGAGACATACCATTCTGTAATGATATTACACAGTGTTGTGCAGAATGCATTATGCTGTCCTCAGGCCGTATAGCTGTAGCAGGCCTCACTGGCTCAGTCCCACAGACGTTCACCACCACATGACATATACCTGCACAGCATGCTGTTTTCAATGTCGCACACTACAACCTACATTGATATGTGCGCATAGCAACCTTCAACTACATATGTATGTCCAGTCTTCACTAACGGTTGTAGTATGTCCCTTGCCCTATGCACATCTGCATATACATATAGATACAGACTGCTAACACATATGGAGGGTTCACAGTATGTAGATTACCTTTCAGACACATCAGATGCCAGCAAATACATATCTGTTACATACATTACCTTTGTATTTCTCACCTCTGTCAGTTGTACCTGTTGATGTGTTGTATTTCTGTATTTTGTGGATTGGTGTCTCTGACATCTTTTTGCTTTTGGCTTGCTGGCTGACTTGCTTGCTTTTTTTTTTTTTTGGTCTCTGTCTCTCTCTGTATAGGTCTCCGTCTCTCTCTCCCTCCAGTTGCTGAAATGATATTGTTGCATGTGTGGACTGGCAGTACAGGCCGCTTTTGTAGGTATCTGCACATGTGCATGTGATGGCCTCTGCACCAATTGGTGGCCAGCATTTAGTAATTGCACGCAGCCTGATGTGTGGTAATTGCAGTTCTCACTGTGATTTCAGGACACTGCTATAAAATGAAAGGTTAGGTAGGCGTAGGCCTTTCAGTTTTGCAAGGTGGGGACCATGCTGGTTTGCTGTGGACACTGTTGTGTCAGTCAGAAGGTTGGTATATCTCTCATATCTAAGACTGTGTTGTAGCCACTGAAATGCATGTTGTACTGAAAGCTGGCTGTTGCTTCTTCCAGTTCACTCTTCTCAGTGTGTATGTTAACTCACACCTGCTAATGCTAACACTGTTTACATGGGAGTATGTACTTTCCTGTGGGATTTGTGGATTAACTTGCATACAGCAGTAGTTCTTGCAATGTGTTGCTATGGCTTTTCTATTTTCCCTTTACATTCACTCCTTGAATGCCTGATATTTGTCTTTACTGGAATGTGTTGCTATGGCTTTCCTATTTTCCATTTACATTCACTCCTTGTAATGCATGACATATTTCTTTCAGCACTAAGTTTTTATATGTCTGCTGTGACTTGGTGGTACTTCACGCAGTCTGGTGAGACCAAGGTCTGGGGTTTGACACTTACAAAGGTATTTTATTTTGCTGCTGAGCAGTACTAAGGCCTTGTCATACAGAGTGAATAAGGCACTTTTAAACAGTTGTAAGCGGGAAGCAGGAAGTCAGTGGGGACACCAGCTAGGGATGTGCAGGCTGGGTGTAGGGAAGGTCCACATTTCTTTAACTGCAATAGCTGTACATATGTTTGACATTTGGTGTGACATTTGAAACCTTCCACCCCTGAGAGAGGGGTGAGGACAACTACATATATTGTACTAACAATTATGACTATCAGGCACATGCTTGTGAACTGCTATACTGTCATTAGTATGTTAGATGGCTACATCCTTTGATATTTCTGTGTTGTACTCCTACATAAGGGCATGCTTGTGGAAGTAATTCTACAGCTATTCGCAGAGTGTGTAAAAGCAGACAGGCTGATATGCCTGTGTGTTTCTGACACTTCCAGGCCTGAGATACTTTCAGGTATATATTTGACCAGCCTCAGGAAAAGGTACATATCAGTGGGATACACCCATGATATATTTCAGATATTCTGCAGTTGTGACTGTGGGATATTTTGAGCATATATATTACTACACCATTTCTGACATGCAAGTAGTGTCTACTGTAACTTATTGACAGTTACCATTACGTGGGATTCCCCACCTTTCTGCCTACTGTTAGTACATTTCACAGGAGTCAGTGGGGCACAGGTAACATTTGTTTACAAATCAGGGACATCCCTGTAAATCATTCACAGTTGGGAGGTCTGGCCTCTTACCTATTCAAATATGGCAGTGTTTATCCTGCTCTGATACTGCGTGGGGTTTGTAAGGTGCTACTGTAACATTATTACCTACTAGCATGGCTGTTTCTCTTATCACACTCATGTAATGCAATTCCACAAGAATTGCCAGTAAAGATACACAGAACAAGCTTTGTGTAATGGCCTTCCTATTTTCCCTTTACATTCACTCATTGTATTTCATAATATATTTCTTTCAGCACCAAGTTCTTGTACATCTGCTGTGGCTCAGTGGTAATTCATGCAGTCTAGTGTTTCCAAGGTCCGGGGTTTGAGACTGACAGGGGTATTTTATTTTGCTGATGAGCAGACTACAGGCCTTGTCATACAGAGTGACTAAGGCACTTTTAAGCAGTTGTAAACTGGTTTGTGCAACGCTTAGCTACGCTTAGCTAAGCGCACACAAGCGCGCACCCGCTGACTACTGCTTAAAGTGCTTACTCCCACTAACACCCGCGCTAATTTCTTTTAAAGAAAAGAAAATGGGGAAATAGGACAGTGGTGAAAAGTGGGGCACAAAGAGCGTACGACAGTAGGAAAACAAGCTCAGGATGTGCAGGAAGGATGTAGGGAAGGCCCATAGCTGCCCAATTCTTTACCAGCAACAGCTGTGCATATGTTAGAAATTTAGAGTGAGATTTGCCACCTTCCACCCCTGAGAGAGGGGTGAGGACAACTAAATATGTTGTACAGGCAATTGTAATTATCAGTTTACATGTCCAGCAGACATGTATGCGAAATGGGCAGCTATGTATGGGGCGTAATTTTTTTGTGGGAACAGAGTGCCCTTTTTTATTTTTTTTTCAGGTGAGAGTGGAATGTGAGGTACAGGAAGTAGGTATATTTGGGGAGGTAGGTTGGGGAGGTTAACAGACAAGACAAAAAAGACGCATACAGGGGCGGAGTATGACATGTGGGGGGTAAACACAATTGACGGGGACGGATGTTTGGATATCGCAAGCCCATGAGCCCACAGATGGCAACAGTGCTACTGAGATCCCCACCCATGGGCAGTTACCACTGCGCCTTCAAAGCCCAGGCCGGGGCTGTGCTGGGGGCTGGATAGGATGGGCAGGCACACCCGTGAGTTGCGCCACTCTCGCCTCAAGCTGGTGTAGGGGATCAGTCACGGAATGCCTGATCTCACTACGCACCACAGACCGGACCCTATGGAGGGTGAGTGGAGGCTCTCCTTTGGCCACGCTTGCAGAGGGGGGATGAGCCACATCCCCTGCAGCGCTTCCACCCAAAGGTGGCACAGGGCCACTGGAGGAGGAGGTTCCGGCCTGGGCACTGGTGCCAGGTGCACTCGCCAGATGAGGTGGGTCCGCTGGAACCCGCCTTCCCTGTTGTCCTATGTTTAGCAGTATTATATGGCATTTTGGATTAGTAACAAACAACACCATTCAAAATTAGTTGTAACAGCATGCATCAGTATTCCCATTAACCAAACACACACGAATTCCGAACATTGAGCAGCAAGCATAACACATGCATATTTAGAACAACAGTGGACATTCCAACAGCATGCAGGGTTCATTGGTGGCAACAGGCCATCAGGTTTGGATATGTGAACAGGGCACATGCATCAACATACATGCAGATATGTATAAACCAACAGGACAAATGTCCATGGGAATTAATTGTGAATACACATACCCAGTTTGGTGTGGAATGGCATCATTTGTGAGAATAGGGTAGGGGGGAGAAATATTACATTGACAACTTAAACTACCTATATATATACGGTACATTCCTAGCAGATGCAGATATATATCCCCTACATGTATTAGTACAGTTTCCTGTATGTAACCTTAGGAATGTTGGTGATGGGGATGTTACTGCTACATTAATATACATTCCATTTTTATTCATATATGTTCATATTTGGCTGTATTCAGGTAAAGCATCCTGCTACATTTGATTTATATGGGTCTAGACAACTGTGGATGTTCAGCATTTCATACAACCATACTATCTCCATAATGCAAGGGTACAGCAACGTATCCAAATTGTGGGACGGACACAGTCCATGTTCTGTACTTTATTAAAGACATTTCACTCTTTGGTTGTGGCTGTCTCATTCATTTCATTATGTAGTGACTGTAGTATACCTTTATTCCAGACTTATTACAGCTTTCTTGGTAGCTTCAAACTATCTTTCTCAAACTCTCTCACTTATTTTATATTTACATTTCAGGATGGTACTTAATTCTAGGCTTTATTAACATTTATTACTGGGTTACAACAATCCTTTCCAGCTGACTCACTTATTTCATATGGCAGAATTTACAAGGATGTATTCAACACTTGTCTATCCTTTGTTGATTGATTACAACACTCATTTTCAGGCTGAAGCAGTTATCTGATATTACAATACAGGTGGAAACTCTATTTGAGACTTGTTTAATCTTTATTACTGGATTGCAATACTCTTTTCCAGGCTGCATCACTTATCTAATCTTACAATACTAGCAGAATCTTTCTTCTAGGCTTATTTGACCGTTATTACTGGCTTACAACACTGAACTCTTTTACAGGCTGTCTCACTTCTATTCTATAACAATACCAGCAGAATAATTACTAACCTGCCTGGTGGCGCAACCTTGCCAGCCTATCAGCATAGGCTTGCCAATTCGCGGAACGAACACCTGCAGCTGTAATATAAATGAAGGAATATTGGAACATACCTATCCATACTATAGGCTAGGATAGCATTTCTTACATACTTAATTACATGGATACTTACTCAGTAGTGGGGTGTTGGGCATTTGATGGGCCTCCTGGATCCATCGGTTCAGTTGGTCCTCCTTTCGTCGCTTCAGGTCTGCATGGTGGTGACGGACCTGTTCACTAGTCCTCGGAATGCCTGTGGCGCTGGTGAGATCATGTGCCAACCGGTTCCACGCCTCTGCCTTTTACACTCCCCATTACACCTGGCCCTGCATGAGTTGGCCTTCATGATGGTGGACTAGGAGCCAAACCATATATTTTGACTCCTCAACACCCCACCTTTGTGCTCTAAAGCGATTTCCCTCTCCTGCACCTGCCATCTCACTACGCACCACAGACCGGACCCTATGGAGGGTGAGTGGAGGCTCTCCTTCGGCCACGCTTGCAGAGGGGGGATGAGCCACTATATTAGCCCCATAGGTGGGAATACACACCTATGGGGCTTATATATGCCGGTTTTCCCGCACTTATCTGTGATTGGCCATTTTGGATATTTCTCTGCTTACAGCAAACCTGATTTGTCATGGTTATATTTTCATTCATTCCTATATGTATGGTAATACTGTACTTCAAAGTACAACTGTCATGGCTTAGTGGTTCAGTACTTTGAATATGGTGCACAGTGTCCTGGGTTTGATCCTTGTCATTGCTTTTTTATTTTACTACTGTCTAGACAGGCTAGGAGGTGTGTTTGTGTAAAGGCGACTTTGCTACAGCTTGCCCAACGTTGCCCGACGGTAAGCTGGTTGGCGCGCTGAGCAACTCTGCGCAAATGGCTTACGCTGGGTAACGCGTTATTTAGCTATAAGCACTCATATTAAGCTGGGTAAAGTGCTGCCCAGCTATGGGCACTCATATTACACTTGTTAAAGCACTGCTCAGCTATGGGCACTCATATTAAACTTGTTAAAGTGCTGCTCAGTTACGGGCACTCATATTAAGCTTGTTAAAGTGCTGCTCAGCTACAGGCACTCCTATTAAGCTTGTTAAAGTGCTGCTCAGCTACGGGCACTCATATTAAGCTTGTTAAAGTGCTGCTCAGCTACGGGCACTCATATTTAGCTTGTTAAAGCGTTGCTAAGCTATGGGCAATGATGATCCTTTTTTTATATATTACATCGGTTTTGTTATAAATACATGGGCCATTTCATTACATTTTACTTAAATTATAGTTATATATGTCAGGGGATTGTTTCATACTTATTTAAATAAAAATGGAGAATGATATTGTGGGTGTTCGAACCGTGACTACCTCCTCTTTGGCCAACGTCTCTACTGCTACGCTATTGCTACTTGGCTTAATTTGCATATGTAGATCTTATATACTTTTCAATGTCTGCTAACTGTGGCTGAGCGAAGGGCATACTCGTGCAAACGAGCGCAAATGCAGGCAAACATTTTGGAAATTATAAAAAAAAAGGAAACTGCTATTTTTTACATTTTACACATTTTCAGTAGGGTTTAGTCTGTGGGGATGTGTGGTGTTGTGTTCCTTGACATTTCAGCGGACTCGCTCGTGGGTGTTTACTTTCAGGACTCTGACTCTTCTGGGGGCGTGTCCCTTTGCTGTCCTCGGCAATCGGACACGCCCCCTACTTTCCTACACGGACTGTGTTAGACTAGGGTATGATTCAGCATGCCCTCATGAATATGCATGGCATGCTGACGTCATACCGTTCAACTGCAGCCTCCGAGTAAGACATATTAAGTCTTACACGGAGGTTTCGTGAATCCGGCCCATTGATTACACATCCCACATTTTATAGTGTGTTTCCCTTTGTCTCTATAATTCTTTGTTGTTGATGTCACCTGATTATATCTCTCGAGGTACCATTTGATATTGTGACCCATTTTAAACACAAATCTAGGTTTAGTTCCTATAATGTCTTTCCAAGTGGTATCCCCCAACATCATAAACCAGTATTTAGTTAATATATTAATGACCTGCTATACCTCCAAATTATATGTAAGTATGCAAGATCGCTCATATTGGATAGTATCAATTTGATTATGTTTATTTATATTACTTCCATTATTTGATCTAAATCTATGAACATCTCCAGATCCCAGTAGTGGTTTATATTTTTTTCCCCTTTCCAACTTGATATTTTGTCCTACTTTTTCCATCACCTCTGGGGGATATCCCCTCTCTTGAAACAGTTGTGTGATAAAAGTTATTTCTTCTACCATCTCAGTATAATGTGAGGTCATCCGTACAGCTCTTATACATTGTCCCTTAAATATATTGTACTTCATATTTTCCGGATGACAACTCCCATATTCTAAATAGTCATTGGAAAAAGTACTTTTCCGATGTATATGGGATCTTATTTCCCCTCCATGTCTTTATATATAAGTGTCTAAGTAAGGCAAACCTACTTGACTATAGGCGTGAGTAAATTTTAAAAATGTGCTACTTTTGTTAATAAAATCAATGAACTTGTGTAGATTCTCTATACTATCATCCCATAACATATACATATCATCTAGGAATCTAGAATAATGTTTAATTCTCTTAAAATATTCACTGGGAAACAAAATGGTATCCTCCCAGTCTAACATAACCAAATTTGCAAAAATGGGTGCACATGCTGCACCCATTGCCACTCCCCTAATTTGACGGAAATGTTCACCTTCATAATAAATAAAGTTGTTATCTAATACAATGGACATACATTCCATTATCAAACAAGTTTTGTCCCAATCAAAATTGGTATGTCTCCTAATACTATTACAAAGGGCATCCAAACCATCTTGTTTAGGGATGCATGAAAATAAATCTATAACATCTATAGTAACTACTATGCATTCTTCTTTCCATATATTTACCAGATAGTTACTTAGGAATTCCCATGAATCCTTAACCATATGAGCTATTTTGTCATATATAGGTTTTAGCCAGATGTCTATGATTTTTCCAATTGGAAAAGTTTTAGATTTACTACCTGAAACTATAGGTCATAGGGGTGGGTCTGATATATTCTTGTGGACTTTAGGGATACCTACTAAAGTTGCTAGTCTCGGAAATTTGACTTTCAAACAATCACAAGTCTCGTCTGTTATTCTTCCATCGATAAGAAATTCCTCTAGGTATGAATCTATACGCTGATATGCAATATGAACCTCACTGATGGATATAGTTTCATAATTTCCGTTTCACTGTTTTGAGGTGCCTTGTCACTGGTGACATCCATGGTAAAACAACAACAGAATAACCCACTGAACTGCTCCTAACAGAAATCTGTACAAACATGGTGTCACCAATAAGTGCACGATACCTCTTCTTCTTTATAAAAAACGGATTTATTACAAGAGAACTGAGCCATAAAAACAGTGTTGAGTGCTTTCACCCACTACAATGTGGGCTTCTTCAGAACACTGTAAAACCAAACAAAAACTCCTTATATTTAAAACTTGGCACCAAAAAGGAACCGGCATTTAAAGCCGTATACATGTTATACTCTCCATTATACTTAATATACTGTATCTGAAACATTGTGTGAACATGCATCCTACAAGACAATTAGTACTGAGCATCTCATTTAAATTACATCTACTTCATTAAACAAGAATTTGGTGTAACAATTCATATAAAGTACAGGGGTTTGTCGCTGGTGCATTTCATAATATATAAGATCATCACATAGTTGTAATAACTTCAACATTTTTAATTATTCTAGTGCGCAGATACAGTTGTCACATTTCAATTTGTTAGCAAAGGGAATGAAATACATACCCACTCCCACTTTTGACTTAGTAGATTGTTTATGTGAGATAAAAAAGTTTGTGAGGAAAATAAACTTGTCTATTTTGTTCAAGGATAGTCAAAAGTTGCAAAAAAGTGGTACTACAGAATTCAAATTAAAGAAAAAAAGTACTTTCATCCCCCCTAGCCACCCCCATGTAGATATTTATGAAAAACTGGTGATGCGTGAGATATACCAACTTTATTATAAGGTGAAAAACAACAAACTAGGAAGTAATTTAACTAAAGATGAAATTCAAACATTAAGGACTCTGCAAATGGATAACAACATCAGAGTAATGAAGCCAGACAAAGGGGGAGGGGTGGTTATTTATGATAACAACTTATACATCAAAAAAATGTATGATATTTTATATCAGTCAGGAAATTATGAAACTATATCCATCAATGAGGTTCATATTGCATATCAGCATATAGATTCATACCTAGAGGAATTTCTTATTGATGGAAAAATAACAGACGAGACTTGTGATTGTTTGAAATTCAAATTTCCGAGAGTAGCGACTTTAGTAGGTATCCCTAAAGTCCACAAGAATATATCAGACCCACCCCTACAACCTATAATTTCAGGTAGTAAATCTAAAACTTTTCCAATTGGAAAAATCATAGACATCTGGCTAAAACCTATATATGACAAAATAGTTCATAATGGTTAAGGATTCATGGGAATTCCTAAGTAACTATCCGGTAAATATATGGAAAGAAGAATGCATAGTAGTTACTATAGATGTTATAGATTTTAGGGAAATAAATATAAACCACTACTGGGATCTGGAGATGTTCATAGATTTAGATCAAATAATGGAAGTAATATAAATAAACATAATCAAATTGATACTATCCAATATGAGCGATCTTGCATACTTACATATAATTTGGAGGTAGAGCAGGTCATTAATATATTAACTAAATACTGGTTTATGATGTTGGGGGATACCAGTTGGAAAGACATTATAGGAACTAAACCTAGATTTATGTTTAAAATGGGTCACAATATCAAATGGTACCTCGAGAGATATAATCAGATGACATCAACAACAAAGAATTATAGAGACAAAGGGAAACACACTGTAAAATGTGGGATGTATAATCAATGTGTATACATTTTAGAAGCAGCTAATATAACAATTGAAAATACCATTCATACAAAGATGAAATTCAAATATGGTAATTGCAAGACCAAAATGCTTATTTATTTGGCCAAGTGAACAGTATGTTCGGGATTTTACATAGGTAAAACCGAAAGATGTTTCAGAAAATGTATATATGACCACATTTATTGTATAAGAAGGAAAGATACAACTAATGCATTATACAGGCACATAGAAAAGATGGGAGAAACCCATGAATTCAGGTTTGCCATACTGGAAATTATTCATTCAGATCCCCAAGGGTGTGACTATAAAACACTGTTAGGGTTCAAGGAAACTTGGTGGCAACTGTATTTAGATGCCATGAATCCACCTGGACTCAATGATTTTATTTCCTGCAAATCCATTCTGGAGATGCATTAGATTCACTTGCATTATGTGGCTAGTAGTGTACTATATGATAAAACACGTTTAAATTTTTTTATTTGGTAGTTTTAAGCATTTTAAGGATTTTTTATAACACCTTAGTTATGGTATATTTAATAGAGTACAGGGGTGTTTTAAGTAGGGAACACATCTGAACAACAAATAACTCATATAGAATTAGATCTTATGAATATGTATACACAGGATTTCATATATATTGTATGTTATATGTCTTGTTGATTTCAGTAATTTCTCTATTTATGTGATGATCTTATATATTATGAAATGCACCAGCGACAAACCCCGTACTTTATATGAATTGTTACACCAAATTCTTGTTTAATGAAGTAGATGTAATTTAAAAGAGATGCTCAGTACTAATTGTCTTGTAG
Source organism: Protopterus annectens (assembly GCF_019279795.1). NCBI lineage: Eukaryota > Metazoa > Chordata > Ceratodontiformes > Protopteridae > Protopterus > Protopterus annectens. The sequence continues at coordinate 8,737,776 of NC_056744.1, forward strand.
GATGCATGTTCACACAATTTTTCAGATACAGTATATAAATTATAATGGAGAGTATAACATGTAATTGGCTTTAAATGCCAGTTCCTTTTTGGTGCCACGTTTTAAATATAAGGAGTTTTTGTTTGGTTTTACAGTGCTCTGAAGAAGCCCACATTGTAGTGAGTGAAAGTGCTCAACACTGTTTTTATGGCTCAGTACTCTTGTAATAAATCCGTTTTTTATAAAGAAGAAGAGGTATCATGCACTTATTGGTGACACCGTGTTTGTACACATGCTCCCATAGTGGCAGTACTTCCACTGCACCATCAGTGAGTGTGCTTTCCACACCCAGACATGGCAGGCCAAGGGGTTGTGGTCTTGGGCATCCCCATGAAGGGACCATGTCCAGCAGACATCGGTCATGTTCAGGAAGCAGCAGTGCATCTGAGTGTGGGCATGGACATGCCACTGTAACTCCTGGCAGAGCCAGTTCTCATGGTTGTGGACAACAACAATGAACCACCACCTCTACCATGCATGGCTCACACCTGTCCAACATACCAAGATGTAGAGCTAGAAGAGATCTTGGCTGTGTTCATGCAGTCTCTCACACACCAGTTTCACCTAGAGGATACTTACAGACACACACACACACACACACACACACACACACACACACACACACACACACACACACACACACACACACAAAACAGTTACATAGTGCAGCCATGCAGCTTCAAACTCATTTTGTCTCACTGGCTATTTGCTGGTTTATCCAGATGTCTGCTTGCTTCTCTTTCTTACTCACACACACCCATTGACCTTTGGTGTCAGGCTAGGCCTCCTGCTCCCCCATATAACACCCTGTGCAAGTCATGATAACTGTGCCATATCCCTGTGTTCTATCTTTTGTATTCAGGGATACATAAGCTATGTGTCTGATGCTTAGGGTGCATAGCTGACTTGTGCTTACTATATCTGCATTTGTGGTGTTGAACTGGTAATTTTACCTATGACATATATTGCCTTGGAAATGTACACAACTGATAACATCAACATTTCCCAGCTTTATTGTGACTGATGCTGTGAGGGATGTGAAGTCAGAAACTGGAATGCTTATCATTACTTTTTAATCTCTCTCTCTTTAATGAATTTCCGTTACAAATGTATGGTGCTAAACTGGGCCATGCAGTCATCACCACTACTTTTCAGGGGTGTGGCTGTGTGAATATTTGATGCCTGAGGCCTACTACTCAATAATGAACACATATAAGTCACATAAGTCTCTGCTGTCACATGGTCAGATCATTACTGTACCAATCTTCCACCTTTTACTTGCTTACAGTGCCAATGAATGTGATACAAGGATCTACCACTCATTCCTGTATTACATAATATAGTCAAGGTTCGAGGCTTACCTTGTAAATGCAGCAGTTGACATGGTAGTAGTTCAGGGCTGACATTGTCTGATGCAAGCAGTATATAGCCAATACATGGGGAGATAATGGTTTTGTGAGTTGCCTAGCATCAATGTTACTATATGTATGTGAGTAGGAGGAAGGTTCTAGGCCCCTAAGTGGTAAGTGAGTGTGCTGTGCATTGTTTTTTGGCCACAGCAAGGGCATATTGAGCATGTCTACATCTACCTACTCCCACAACAGCTGGTGGTTCCCCCACTGACTTTTGATCTGCCTGTGGCTGTGATGACCGTGGCATTGGTGGTAGGATGTGTGCACCTTCTCCTTGATGATCCTGCTAAATCTGTTTCCTCAGGATTATGTTGTGTACCATGGCACATACTGTGACTATTTCTGTACATGTCAATGGATTGTACTGGAGGGCTCCCCCAAATGTATCTAGTCATTAGAACCATGACTTCAGCAGCCCAAACACATGCTCTGTGATATTTCTGGCTTGAGTGTGTGCCTGATTATGGCATTCTTCTGTGGGTGTGTGCGCATTTCTGATGGGTGTCATCAGCCACAGTTCCAGTGCAGAGCCTGCATCTCCCAGTAAATGACCCTGAGAGATATCTCCCCTAGCAAACATCTGGCACAGTTGGGAGGTGTGCCAGATATGTGAGTCATGGCAACTGCCAGGGTTGCCAATACACAAGTACAAGATGATTCCCCTGGCATTACACATAACTTGGAAGTTGATAGAGTTGTAGCCCTTTCTGTTAATGTAGAGTTTACCCTGTTCCCTGGGTGGTACCTTCATTTCTATATGTGTGCAGTCTATGGCACCCAGTATTTCAGGGTATTGTGCTACAGAGTAGAACTCCTGCATATTTCTGACCCTCTCCTCAGAACTACTGGGAAAATATATCTGGTCAATGGCGTGTGGGAGCATAACATTCAGAAACTGGTGGAGGATCCTGGATGCTGATGCCTGTGACACCTCCCAGCATGTCCCCTGCTGGTCTCTAAAAGGTACCCATATCTAAGGTTCTAAGAGCTACACATACCTTTGTCTCCTCTGTGATGGGTTCCCCTCAAATGGCTCTGGCTCTGAGTTAAGGATGGCAGAGGTTGCAGAGTTCCTGTAGTGTCTCCCTGTCCTCCCTGTAGAGCTCTACAATTTCCATGTCATGTAGCTTGTGATAAGTTAAATGGGGCCTGAAAACGCTTCTCCTTCTCAGCCTAGGCTTGTTAGCAGCAGCAGCAGCATTGGCTTCAGCCTGTAGCACTTACAAATGTATTAAAGCAGCAGCAGCCCCTAACATTCTGTCTACGTAGACTTCTTTCCATGGCTGTATTCCAAAAGTTTTGGAATTCTCAGGAAAAAACAGCATAGAGTGTACACAGATGCTTTATAACTTGTTGAATAGCTCCACCATGTTGGATTGGTTGATTAGCATACAATTCAGTTGCTTTTGCTGTAATTAGCATACCTCTGTATTTACCTGGTTTGTGTGGGGATGTGATCCTCTAGATGGCACTTACTGAATCTAAAACTGTCCATGCCTGTGTGTGCTTCACACAGTGATGCACACATGGTGAAAAACAACTGTGTAGGGTTTATTGAATCCTGTGGAAAATTTGTTTCATTTAAAATGTATGCACTGTGTGCAAATGTTCAAAAGATAGATAGATAGAGAGATAGAGAGATAGATAGATAGATAGATAGATAGATAGATAGATAGATAGATAGATAGATAGATAGATAGATAGATAAGGGACTGGAATGTCATGACCAGTGTGGTAGCGGTTAAAGAGGACTTATAATGTCATTTGTCTCAATGAGGCTTACCTCAGTTTTTCACATTAACTTAAGTCCTTTACAATGTTGTACACTATTTCAGTAGATATACATGAGGATACCAAGTGAATAAAATATGTATAATGACTGAGCATGTTTATTTGATTAAGGAAAATGCATAAGTAGTGATATCATGCTATATTCTATTTGAATGCAATGTGTGAATTATGGTATCTTCCATCTTGGTGAAAGATTAGAGATTTGTGATTGGTTCATAAAGTCTGAAAACTTTGTTGACTGGTATAAGGAATTGTTGTAGACTATGTGGGTCTTTTATACATAAATAAATAGAAGCTGATACAAGAACAACATCACTATGAGATGAAGTTAAAGATGGAGATAAAACAATGTACAATCCACTTAATGGCAGACTGTAGAATAGCTATTAATAAATGGGAGGAAAGGTTAGGGGATTTCAAAAGATTTTATAGGAGTGTAGAAATGTTAAGGGAAGAAACTGAAAAAGTAATTAAACTAAAATGGATTATTCGGTAAGAAATGTGAATTTATACAGCAGTCAATGAAGGATGCATATTTTAATAATTCCCTAGACAGTCAAAAGATGTTAGTAGCAAGACTGTATCAAAAAAAGGCATTGTGGGATATTACTGGGCTTAAAAGTGAAGAAGGCTTGCAGTATAATAGGGATCTGGTGATGATAGCACAACATTTTAGGCAATGATATGAAGCAGTTACATAAAGTGCATATGAAGTGGTGTGAAGGGGAATTTGAGATTACCAAGATTTACCCAGGAGAAAGCTAGAAGAGTAATGAAGCCTTTAGCTCTAAAAGAATTAAAGACTCTTTTTATGATTCAAGTAAGAGTTAGAAATGACAGATAGTGATGGACTTCCAGTTAAGTTTCGCATTTTCAAGGAAAATAGATATTGTCGAGATTAATGTGGTTAATTAATGCAGTACTGGGAAATAAGCAGACTCTCTTGTCATGGCAGGAGATTCTGATAACAGCAATACCAAAAAAAAGATAAGAATCCAAGTATGGCATAAGTTGATTATGGCTTTTTTGGAGAAGATGATTACCAGAACAATAAATCAGATAGTCAACAGTAATCAATGTGGGTTTGTTAGATAATACAAAAACATGATCATCTATTTAAGACCACAGTTCTGATACAAAATTCTCAGAAGGGGTAGAAACCTTTAGCTATACTGATGATATGTGCCACAAAAGCCATTAATACAGTGGAATGTTATTACCTGAAGCAGATTTTGACAGAATTTGGCTTTCCACTAGTTCTTGTTAAGATATTAAACATAATTTGCTCAGTGCCAAAGCCCAGGATGAAAATATATATGAGTCTTTCAATGAGTATAAGAACATTTAAAGGTTCCCAGCAGGTTTGTCTGCTGTCACTGATACTGCACTGTAATTAGAACCCCTGGTTGTGCTGGTTAGGTGATCAAAATTAGATGAAGTAGATTTTAAAATCTTTTTTTGCAGATGGTTTGCTGGATTATTTGTTGATCCAGGTAAGGATATAGGTACATTATTTCTGTTGCAAGATAATATTGGAAAGATTTCCAGTTATACAATGAAAAAAAAAACATTGCAATATTGACAGTAATTTATATCTCTTTATCACTGTTTTAAAAAGTCAATCACTGGCTATGGAAAGATTGGTATATTAAACATCTGGGAATTTGGTTGAGAAACACATTGGAGAAAACAATAATTAGAGTGTATGAAAATCTGAAAAAAAAAACAGATTATGGAAGGTTTTTATAGAGTAAAATTTTAGGTTTGAAGTGAGACCAGAGGGTTGAGATTTCTTGTTCTCCTTTGTTGTTGCATGTATTTCAAGCATTCCCAGGGGATGCACTATGGGGCTTTTTGAAACAATTAATAGATATGATATGTTTCTATATAGGAAGGATGTAAATCTAGGATAGAATGAGATAAACTGATAATGCCAAAAGGATGGGGTGGATTAAATGTACCTGATGCTGTATTATAGTATAACGGTGTACATGTTAAAGTGTTGCATTTGTTAACAACACAAAGGTGCAATGGAAAGTGGGTGGACTTGTTATATTGTTGACAAGACAGGAAAACAGAATTGAGAGGATTGCTTTTCTGTGATGTAATCGAGGAAATCTGAGCAAGTATATATGATGAGGCAGGCTGAAAGTTTTATGTATAATTTATTAATTAAACAGGCATTTGTTCTGTGGACTAATTATCTGTTCCCTGTAGGGAACAATTCTCTAGGAATACCAAAAGAGACAGTTGAAACATTGGGCAGATTGGAATAGGGAAATAATCTTCTGGAAGCAGCTAAAGTGAAATAAGGACTAGTGAAGGTGAAAGGGGGTGCAGTAGATGGAATACGAATGCTTGATTAATGTTCAGTTTATAGGGATAACATTTGTTGAAAAAAAAAAAGATACTGGCTGCCACAATTTATTGTGTTATTATCGAAAAACTGGGGAGATATCCAAGTTATAAGGAGGAATAGTAGGGTGTATAAGACACTAAGGGAGCTTAAAGTAGAGAAAGCTAGAGAAGAGTGAAGTCACTGGCAGCATGGATAAAACACAAAGTTAGTTCAAATCCTTGTAAGTATGTTTGTGTGCATTCAGGAAGCAAAGGTACATATACAGTAAATACAAAGGAGGTTATTTGCATGATACTTGGCTATGCTACAAGTTGTATCATTTTAGAAAATGTGCATGGAAATATCTCACAAATATTTTTATACACTTCAGAGATTAAGGAAAGTGCTCCAAACCATAGCTGCTCAGTGATATATGGGAATACACACACACACACACACACACACACACACACACACACACACACAAACACTTATATATATATATATATATATATATATATATATATATATATATATACACAGATGACAGTCAGCTGCATTTTGTTAAACATCCTTTTTGTTAAAATAACTTCTTCTTTTAGCTTTTCCCAGTTAGGGGTCGCCACAGCAGATCACCTGTCCACTCATGATTGGCAGTGGAGTTTTACGGTGTCGAGTTGGCAGCCCGGTGCCCAACCTTCCACAGAAGGCACACACATGCACGCACACATGCCTAGGGCCAATTTAGAGTGTCCAATCCACCTACAGCAAGTCTTTGGGATGTGGGAGGAAACCGGAGCACCCAGAGGGAACCCACGTGACCACAGGGAGGACATGCATACTCCACACAGAAGGCACCCCAGCCGAGGATTGAACCAGAGAAACTCTTGCTGTGAGGTGACAACGCTAACTGCTCTGCCACCACAGCTGCCCTACATTTTGTTAAAATAACTAATTTGACAAATGTGCATTTTTTTCATCTCCTTTTCTTCTTTTCTAAACCCAAAAATAAGGGAGAAAAGATTCTTCATACTCTGAATGTCCATGGGCAGCTCAGATATTATGTAGATAAAACTTGATTGTTCAGAAAAGCTGATCATCTGCTTGTCTCCCATGAGGGTAAGAAGAAAGGACAATCAGTGTATCATGCTATTGCTTTTGTTACACTCAACACAATAAGTCCCTTCTAGGCAGTATTAGGACTCATTCCAAAAGAGTTTTGACTTTTCAGTGGTTTTCTGGAAATATGGTCTCTAGACATATTCTAGAGAGAATGACTTGGTCCTTTGTACAGACTTTAACAAAGTACTACAAAACAGATTCCTTTTCCAGGTCCAGAACAGGCTTTGCTATGAGCATTCTCCAGGGACTTCTGGAGTCTTAGTTTATTGGCCTTCTTCCTTTATTAGTTTTCTAAGCTTTGATAATATACCCATTAGTTTAATCTAATGCAACAGTGATGCATGATTGAACATAGAACATCTGTGTAAATAAACTTACAGTAACAGTAGATGTTCTAATAGTTCACTATTGCAGTAGCCTCCCTTCTCTCCAGACCCTTTTTTGGTTGTTTCCTCTTTTGCATTGTCAGAGTGTGCATATTTCACCCTTTTGTATACAGCTTTAGTTTGGGCTTGTTTCCCAGCATTGTTTTGCCAGGGCTCTTGCCTCTTTCCTGGGCAAATAAATGCTCTGAAGCTTTTTGCACTCCAGCTGTCCTTATATGGAGCTCTGCTCAAACTCCTGACAGTTGGAACACATAGAAGGTGCCTTTTAGTTGTTAAAGCTGGCTGATCCACAGGGTAGGATCCATTTAGCTTATGCTACTGCAACAGTAATCTATTAGAACATCTACTGTTATGTTAAGTTTACTTACACAACTGTACTTTCTGAGGACTGCTCTTTTGCAAAGGACAAGACATTCTACAATAACCAGAAGAAGCCTGGACATCTTCCACTATGAATTCAGAAAGAAAAAAAAAGCTGGATAAAAGCTTCTTTGTTCCTTCTTAAAACTGGCATGAGAAACATTTTTTTCTTTTGGTGGACCAACAGGAAAGGTCCTTCATATTGATTTGTTTGCTTCATTTGTAGATACATTGTCTGGATGTGTATTCTTTCTTTCCGTTCAATAAACCTTTCTTATTTTATGGAGTGGTAATCACTGTTACATTATCTTATATCACATTGGTGGGTGCAGATGGCATATTAGACACATTTTTCCCATGCCAAAAAGGATCCTGACTCATACCTTTTGCTTCCTGAAAGATCATTAAATGAGAACATTTTCCCCCAACTGGAGAGACAGCAGTCCTGTAGTATGGGTTGGAAGATTTATGTGGAGTAAATCAGCATTTGTTCCTGTGCCAAGATGGTGATCATGGAGCAAGTGCTTCAAATTATTGCAGCTGCTGCTGCAACAAGGGGAATTGTGGTAACCACCATGTCAAGGGTGATATCAAAGACAGCTGCATATTTTACGCAACTAACTTGGGAGAAGACCTTGAAGAATACATTATGGCCTTTGAAAGGTACACCCACCAAGATAGATAGGACCAGACAGACTGGGCTGGAATATCTCATCCCAGTTAACTGTCATATCTTTAAAGTCTTTCATGAACATGGAAATCACTGACTATCAGGACTGTGATAAAGTTAAAAAACACTGTTATCTCAGACTGGTGTTACTTCTGAGACAGATGCACAATCATTTCATAGGTGGACATTTTCTCTTAACAACATGACAAGATCTCAATTATGTGATGCAAAGCATTTATTTAGACTGTACTTAGACCCTTAGAGTCAACATACTAAAAGCAAAATGAAAGAAATGTTAGCCACTGAAAATGTAATAGGGCTTTGTCTGCTACTTTAAAAAGATCCAAACCAAGGGGTAAAAAGTCCACACAAACCATCCATTAACAACTATCAAGTTAGAGACTTTACTGCGTAAAACCTTAAACCTCCATGTGATATATGCAAATGAGCCTCTTAAGGACAAAACTGTGTTTCAGCTATGTGGCTACTTTTAAGTTTGTATGGGTACATTCAGACCATTAAAGGCTAAACTATGTTCATTGCATCACCTGTCTCAGATTTAGCTTTATTGGTCTCAGTGTACTCACAAAGACTTAAAAAGTAAAAAGTATAATATCATGGGCATTTAGAAACCATAAAGCTAATACACTGTTATGTCCTTAAGGGCTCATGTGCATATATCCCATGAGCCTCCACTACAGAAGGTTTAAGGTATGACGACTCAGAGTTGGCTAGATCTTTCCAAAGTGGATGTTTAAGACTGACCTTAAATAGACTGAAAATATTGTTGTACTGGTAGAGAGATTGTTATGCAATGAAAATGAAACATGAACTTTTCATAGAGCTAGATTTGTGTTGTCCATATTTCATCTAGTTCAGTAGATGGGTCTCGGATCTGATCTCGGATCCAGTCTTGGCAAATCCAAATGCATGAAACTGGATTCTGACTCCACTCCTTACCCATAATGCCTCACCGTCCTCTTCTAGCTTCAGATCAGGTTTGCTGACCACAATTATTATAGACATAATCTGACAATGCAAATTTTTAAGTAAAAAACTCTAAGAAAAACCTCTTATTAGGTGCCCAAAAAAATTGGAAGGGGGAAGGGGGGGTGGGATGTTGAACTAGAAGAAATATACACAACATGGCTGTATTGTTATGGTAAGTACATAACGTTCATATCCAATGGTGTCCAATTTCGTCATGTTCAACAAATGAGACAGAATCCCAAGTTACCTTTTTCCTGGGTGGTCCCAAGGAAGGACATTCCTAAGCACCATGGAGCCAAAAGATGAACGTTTATGAGATACAAAGGTGTGAACTGAAGACCATGTTGCAGCTATACATATCTCATCAATAGGTAGACTCTTCCGAAAGGCTATTGATGTCAGTAAGGATCTGGTGGAATGAGCAGTGGGTTTCTTGGCCAAGGGAATATTACATTTATTATGGACAAAGGAAATGCAATCTGCCAGCCATTTAGAAAACATAACCTTGGATATATTTCTTCCCATTTTGACTTTTGATAAGGACACAAAAAACTGATCTGATTTTTCTGAAACCTTTTGTGAGATGAAGAGAAAATCACAACTGCCTGTGAATGTCTGACAAATGAAGAAGATATTCACTTTTGTTGGAATATTTTGTAAAAAATACTGGCAGATTGATAGACTGGTATAAGTTAGATTTGGATGCCACTTTAGGAATGAAGGAAGGATTCAGCCTCAGAAAAACCCTGCCCTTATGTAAAAATTAAGTAAGAAGGTGTGCACAGCAGCACTTGTAATTCAGAAATGTGCTTGGCAGATGTGACTGTCACTATAAATAATGTTTTCCATGACACATTTTTTAATTCCATTGTGCATACTGGTTCAAATGGAGATGGAGACAAAGCCTGGAGCATTTTGATGATGTCCCACGGACGGGCCGGGTAGTGGACTGGAGGCCTAAGGAAAAAGTTACCTTTAAGAAAGGCCTTAGAAATCTGTAGAGCAGCTGTGAGTGTTTGGTCTTGACCAATATGACATTTTGAACTTTCTGCAAGTTGAACCTTGATGGTAAAAAAGCTAGAGTTATTATGAAAACGTTTGTTTAAGAAATCTAGAATAATTGGCAGGGGAGCCGAAAAGGGACCTTTTTGTTTTTCGGAGGCCCAAATAGAGAACCCTTTCCACTTACTTAGATATTCTGTCCTCATATTAGACTTTTATGAAGCTGTTAGAATGTTTGATCATGTGAGAGTCCAGCAGAGGATACCCAGATGGATGTGAAAGAAGACTGACCTGTGAGCCAATGTTCTTGGTGGAAAAGTAAATGAGGCCACAGAGAAGAAAACCAAGCCTGACGGTGCCAAAAGGGTGCGACGAGAATTACTCTTGTTTTACACCACTTTGCTTTCTGGATAAGCTTTGAAATTAGTGGAAAAGGCAAGAAGGCATAAAGTAGACTCAGGGGCCAATTGTGGTGAAGAGCATCCCTTAATGACTGACCCTGTGAAGGGTGTCTATGGCAAAATAAGTGTTGCATTTGTAATTCAGAGGAGAGGCAAATAGGTCACAACACCATTGGCCCCATAGGCCAAAAAGGTTGTTTACCACCATCTGATTGAAGGACCAGGAGCAGAATATTCCTGCTCAACCTGTCTGGTAATGTATTGGACCTCCCAGGAATGTGTGTTGCTACCAGAAAATGGTGAGAAGACATCGCCCATTGCCAACATAGAGGATAGGATCGGGTTCCTCCCTGTTTGTTTATATACCAGAGCACAGACATGTTTTCTGTCTGTATTTTTATCACACCTTCCGAGAGAGCGCTCTGGAAGGCCTGCATGCTGTAAAGCACAGCCCTCATCTCCAGAACACTGTTGTGTGTATGGGTATGGGATGAAGTCGATCTTCCTTGAATGGTCTTCCCTTCAGAATGCCCCCCACCCTAAAAGGGAAGCATCCATGGTGACAACTGCTGATGCTGAGGGGAGATAAAATGGGTGATCTTGGAGGACCTGAGGAGAGGAGATCCACCAGTGAATGTGCTGTCTGCAGAGAGAGGTTAGCCTTCATGGAATGATAATGTTATGATCATTGCACAGCCAGTGTCCACTGGAAGACTCGCATGTAAAAATGAGTGTCTGGAATCAGTGTTATTGTGGAGGCCATGAGACCTAGTAGCTGTAATGTGAGATGTGCTGGAGGTTAGGTAAGGTATATTACTCATTTGGCTATCTGCCAAAGAGTAATAGCTCGCTGAAGAAGTAAGGTGGCAAGTTGGTCCAATGAATTCAGGTGGCATCCGATAAACTTGATGGATTGAGGAATCAACTGACTTTGTCTTGATTTACTGTGATGCCTAACCAGTGAAGCAACTGGAGTAGGAACTCCCTTCAGCAAGCCACCTGATCCCTAGCCAGTGCTGTGAGGAGCCTATCATCCAGGTAAGGGAACACCTAATAACCCTACAGCCTGAGGTAGGCTGTGACGACTGCCATACATTTGGTTAACACCAGGGGGTGGCTGTGTTGAGATCAAACTGCAGAGCTCTGAATTGGAAGTGATTGGATCCCAACCTAAAATGGAGAAATCTCTTGGAATGCTTGTTTACTGTATGTGATAATAAGCATCCTGGAGATCTATTGAGCACATCCATACATCCTTCTCCAGTACCAAGAGAATGGACTGAAACATGATCATCTGGAATTTTGTCTTTCTTACAAATGGATTTAGATGACTAGGGTCCAAAATAGGCCTTAGGTCCCCAGTTTTCTTTGGAACAAAAAAAAAAAAACCTTGAGTATACACTGCATCCAAATTGGTCTAGTGGGACCTGCTGGATGTCACTTTAATTCCAACAGCTTTAGTACTTCTACTGCAGCAGATTCCAGCTGCTGGAGTGGCACATGAGGAATCCTTTTTCTCTTTGAGGGATTTTACAAAAGAAGAATTCTGTATCATCTGGAAATTATCCTTAGCACCCATTTGTCTGAAGTGATCACCTGCCAGATTGGAAGGTGCAAGGATAAGTGCTCCCCAACTGCCTTCAGAGAGTGGCAATAGAGCAACCACTCAGGGGCACTGGAAGGGGTTCTCCGAGAACAGACCCCAAAACCCTTGATTTTGTGGACCACCTCTGCACCTGGGACAACATCTATAGAAACCATGCCCTCTACCTCGAGAAGGCCTGTCCAAGGAAATGTATTGGCTCAGTCCTTGTGACTTTCTAAACCACATCTTCTCCATTCCTCTCTGATTCTGAGAGTATGAATGCTATGCTGAGGAGCTGAAAAATGGATGCCTACAGTAAGCAGGGTCTTGCCATCTTTTTCATTCCTCTTGAGAGTATCTTTCACATTTGGTCCGAAGAGTGTGGGCCCATCAAAGGAGACATTGATGAAGGATGTTTTGAAGCCATCCACAAAGTCACATAACTGCATGCAGGCATGACAGCATAAGGCAATACCAGTGCATGCTGCTGTGGCACCTCCATCAGCTGCATTGGATAACAATCACATGGAGGCATTCACTGCAGATTTCAAGGTAGCCAGTTGGGATTCCACTTTCTTGTGGACATCTATGGGAAGAATACTTGAGAGGGAGTCAGCCAAATTCTTTGCCAAATCTGTCTGAAAATAAATTATGTGTGCAAAACAGTTCAGCGCCGTGATGGAAAAAGTCACTGAATCATAAGTTCATTTCCCAAAAGTGTCCAAGGGCCTGGACTCTTAATTAGGAGGATGGAATGAGGGACTCTGTTCAGACAGTTCCTTCTTAGTGGCTGCCCCAATGACCATGGCATCTACCAAAGGGCTCTTACTTCAGTACTGCTTGTCCTTGGGAGCTAACAGGATCCTGTGTGTTTTTTTTAGGCTCCATGGAGTCATGTTCCTTCTATACTCTTTGGGTTATAACATCTGGTAGGGGACCTGAAGGAGGGACCATCCAAGAGGTAGATGATTTAGCACTAAAGTCCTTGAGTAATACATATTTCTCTGGAAAAGAGTTGTCTGAGAACCAACTTCCCTTCTGCTTCATCAGCTCAAGTAAGTCACCAAAACTGACATCGTCAAAGGAAGATCATGAGGACCCTTCTCCATCATTGAAGCCTGTCTTCTGTGACTGATTGAGGACAAGAATCATGAGCTTCTGCTTACACATCCTTTTCCAAGGGACACGCAGTTGAGGAACATTATCCACATGCTTGGAATCAGATTAGGAACTCAGACTGAGTATGTCTCCTGAAGCCTTTAATGCTGACTATCCCAATCAATCTGTATGAGGGAAGAGAGATGCAGAAGAAGTCAGAGGTTCGGTTGGGTCCAGTCAGGATGGAATGAGGCTCCCTCTAGCTGAAAGTAGGTTTGAAAACCACAGTAATACAGTGTGTATATAGAGCTGTATAGAGCAAGTTATCATAACATAGCTCTACACTGATAAGCACAGTATAAAATCATCATGTGGTAAAAATTCATGGGATTAACCAGTACATCAAATGAGTTACACTTGAAAAGGCCCATTATGTTGTTAAGAAACGACTATTAGTAGAAATGCAGTAGAAGTAACGTGTGTTCATGGAGACAGGAAATAACATCCCATTACTCACGTAAGTTATACTTTGAATGGTAGCTCATCCTGTAACTGTAGTTTTCAATTTAACACATTATATGGTAAATGGGAAAGACTATGTTTACTTAAAGATTTGTGCAGGCAGGGGAAAGAAGGTAAGGTTTTTGATAGACCACCTTATCAGTGTGGAGATGGAAACCAGCAGCTGAATAAGCCTACTGTTACATCTCTGCCTAACCTGTAAAAATGGGTGATCAACAGACACATTCATAAGAGCCATCAATGTCATCCTCATCATCATCATCATCTTCATCAACCACTTTTTTCCCATTTTCTACATGGGGTCAGGGTATTGCATCAACTGTCACCATCTTTTTCATTGCACTTCCACTCTTCTACCATCTTTGACAGTTATGACTGGCTGTCACAAGACTTTTGTCACGTAGTCCCTATATCGCTTGGCTGAACATCTTCATTTCCTCTTGCCTTTTTCTTGTATCTCCCAAATGTTCTTTACCAAATCATCTTCTGAGGAAGAGGAGTTTCAACATATTGCCTCAGACATAATGGATGCATTAAAAAGCAAAGGCTATGCAGTAAATAATCTTGTCACTTCATCTGTCAATGTAACTGGGGCATTTGCTGGTCTTTGAAGGGGCATTTTTGCTATATTTAACATATTATGGGTAACATATATACTGAAGCTCTATATTTTACTACCTGATAATTATTGAAAGTGTAATTATAATTGTGAAGAAGCCCTGTCACGTAGTTTTGAGTGACATCACCTTAATGGTCATTTTGTCTATTGCCCCAAAATTTTCTACAAGAAGTACACCTAGCCTAGTGGACCACTTCTTCTATCCAGGCATGTTTCCAAAGCCAGAAGAGCTTTCTTTGAATTATCTATTGTGCAGGGTTTATTCCACAAGGCTGCTATAACTCAGCAGTGGCACATAACATTACTTATCCTTGTGGAAAATATTATATAGGTCATATATCTCATAAAGTGAGAGTTAGAATACAAATATATATATATATATATATATATATATATATATATATATATATATATCAGAGACACATATAATGCATCCCCCACAACACCCATAGAATCACTTTTATTTGTATTCTTTCCCAAGATCATAATTTGCTTGCATTTTTTGTGATGAACCACTGTTTGCATCCTGAACTGTACTCTGATGTATCACAAATTCTGAAAGGGAAGAAGGCCTGATTGATCTTTATATATTCTTTGACAATGAACTGAGTGTGGAGTTTTTGATCTAAATTTATTTTCTGTTTATGTACTCAAATATATTCTGTTTCATTTATATATATTTGCAGTAATATGTTTTGTTATACCATATCAGTTTGTTCATATTTAAAAAAAGGGTGGCACAATGGTGTAGCGGTTAATGTTGTTGCCTCACAGCAAGAGGTTCTCCAGTTGATTCTCAGCTGGAGTACCTTCTATACAGAGTCTGCATGTCATCCATGTGTTTGCATGGGCTTCCTCTGGGCACTCCGGTTTCCTCCCTCATTACAGACATGCATCTGGAGCATTTCTCCCTGGGTCTCCACTGAAAATAGGCTTTGCCCTTGTTGGATTTTCCCGGTCAGCAAATGTTAAATAAATATTTACATTTTTAATTTAATTTAGTTCTGATGTTTCCATCAATTTTTCATTCTAATATGGCATTTTCCCATTGGTAGATGTGTATTAGTGTGTGACACATAAGCTTTAGTGGGATATGAACTTTGTAGCTAAGAAGGAAATTTCAGCCAAGGCATTAATTGCATTTTTGTGTTACTGTGAATAGTTAGAGTTTAAACTCCAATCACTGGTTGCTTGAAAATTTTTATTATCAATGTTATTTTCTCTGTCTCAAGTTTGAGTACCATCTAGCCTTTGCAATGCTAGAAAACAGTCCTCAAATCAGTGTACTTTACCAATTAATGAATGTTAAAAAATGACTTTGTATTTCAACGTTAAAACGTCAAAGTTAATATTGTACTAATAATTTGTGTGATCTCATGAAACTGGAGCTTTTGGGTGAATTAGTGTATACAAAATATGATATAAGTGCACATACAGTAGGCTGTACGGACTAGCTATTCCCCATGGCTGTAAAAGTACCCGGTCACAGGAAGAACTTGAACTAGTGGTAAGATAGAAGGGAGGGATGGAGGAAAGGTAAAATGTTAAATGCATTTAAAGAGCAGACTGGGTAGGATAAGTGTCTCTTTCTGCAACCATTCAAATGCAGTGTAATATGCTACATTTCTAACATGGAGTTTGTCTTGTTTTTAGTATATGTTTGCAGATGTGCAGATAACTTAGCTGATTCTGACTCCATTTGTAAGCATATTTTTTGACAGCCTCCATGTGTACTTTGTAGCGTAAGCTACATAGTTGGTTCCAATTGCAACCATATTCAATGGTTGCTTACTTATTTTGATGGAATTAACATCTCACATACTTTAATGTTTGTACCTTACAGCCTCTATAATACATTTATTTGATAATGGTTGTGCCTTATAGTCTCTACAGTACATTAAATTTGATAAAGATTGTGCCTTACGGTCTCTATAGCATATTTACTTTGAAACAGGGTTATAGAGTTAATCTTGTGTCTTTCCAGCTGTGACTTAAACATGTGTTGCTGCACGTTACCAGTACTTCCACTTTTATACTAGCTTGTCTCCTTACACCTACTATGTGAATACACAATATCCTGACTGTATTTTCTGGTATATTGTACATGCCTTGCTACTGTATGCTGCAGTTTATTAATATTTCATTATTTGGATTTTAATTATCTTTAGGTCTCTATATATGCTACAGTTATGTGTTACTTTAATGTATGCAAATTAATGCTGGTTATTTCACTGTATTTTGTGAATGAGTCCTGTCCCTTCATTTGCTAGCATCTTTCCTTAGCTAATGTTCCCACTGTTTGTTATCTATTTTTTTGATTTTGTCAATGCCTCCTTCTATTTTGTGCCTCTGAAGTATATGCTAGTGTTGCAACATATTTAATGCACTGTAATGCTTATTTGCTTACTGCTAGTCCTGTAGAGGTCTTGAATGTAACTTACATGTTTGTGTTGAATGTTCTATAGGTTGTATTGACTGCATCTATAAAGCTTGTGATTTTATTTTATTTTATTGTTTTGTTTGTCTTATAGAGTTACTTTGCTTTGAAAGGAACTCTGGCTTCTGCTCCTCACCTTAACACTCCCTCTCCTCTCCTGCTACATTACTAACCATTTCTTACTAACTTCCCTTATCCCCTACCCTGCCATTTCTTTGATGCACCTAGGGCTTACAGGGTACCTGACAAATCTTCGAACGCTCAAAATTTCGAACGTTACATGGTCAAGACCAAATATTCAAAATTTTGAGTGTTCGAAATAGACTTTCAACAGCGCTGTATGGTGCAGATAGGGAGAATTTCCCTTTTCTACACTGAAGTGCGGTCTCTGAGTTGGTATATTTAAGTAGGGGGAATGTGGGGGTGCAGCTGTTAAAGTGTTTTATTTTTTTTTTATTTTTTTTTTTATTTGATGTTCAAACATCCAAATGTCAAACATTTGGTCTCGACCATGTAATGTTCGATATTTTGGATGTTCGAACATTTAACATAGACCCAGCTTACATAACACTTTTCCTTTCTGTATCTCTCTGTTGCCTTCACTCTCTCCCTCTTGCTGCCTGTCACTACATGGTGTTATTGTTTGCTTACTATCTTGCCCTCTCATTTTCTCATGTATGCCTCTCCATTTTGTTTTGTTATTTGTAGGTAGAAAGCCCAGAGGTTTACATTGCTTGAATGCAAGTTGTTTCATCTTCCTTCCTCCAAGCAATACGTTCCCTGCACAAACTGACTGCTTCATCTCTGCAGTTTATTAAAACTACTTGAATATGTGTACTATCTAATCTCAACCTGCATTCATTTTAGGTTCACTAGCACACCTCTGACCTAGACCTCTGCTCACCTTTCACCCTTTATTCTCTCTGTTGTCCTCATAGTTCTGTACGACATTTTTCATTCCTCTACTTTTTATATCTTGTTTCTTCCTACACTTCAACACCTGCCTCCTCACTTCCACTGACCTGTTCATATACTGTCTACTGTAATAGCCTAGCCTTGTGCTCTTTGTGTAACTTGAAACTGCCTTTGATTTTCTTACCTTGCTCTCCCTTTCTAGTTAGCCTGCTCTGTTACTCACCTTCTCTTTTCCATTTCAGTTCACTCGCGACTGCACTCTCAGCCATCCTCTTCTGCTTTGCACATTGTTTTTCCTTCTCTTTGGCTGCTCGCTGCTTCCTGGATCAACCCACTCCATTCACCCTTGCTCCGCTCGGGCTCACTCTGCTCCTCTACCCTACTCCCTTTCCCACCCATCCCCAGACCACTTATGTTTATAGCTAACCCCCTTAATCCCACTCCCTCTCACCTCCAACCTCTACACACCCTAGCCTATCAGAACCCACTCCACCCACCTTAGACCTCCCACCTCTCTTAACTCTTTTATTTTCACTTCTACCATCTGTACTCCCCATCTCCACCCCCTTACAACTACTTAGAGTGTATTTTCATTCACACTTCCTCTATTCTCTTTTCTCTTACACTATCTTATACCACCAAAATGCCCACTACTCTTCTCTCATCCTCTTTTTACCTCTTCATCTTAACTACTGTATTTCTACTCTTCTGTAACTAACCTCATACCACACTCGACTAATCCAGCATCCCTGTTCTCCAACATCTACTCACGTCATCTCACACTTCAACACCCACTACTGTTCTTCTATATCTTCCTCACTCTTGTCCTGTACTGAATATAATCTCCCCAAAATTAAACTGCCTCCAAAATCTATTCACTTTACAGAACAAAACAAAAATATACCTCTCTCTCTATACTCCTTTATATAATTTCTGTTCCATCCTCTCAACACCCTCCAACTCTCTGGTGATGTTCATCCTAAACTAGATCCCCTAACTAACCAACCTGCTCCTTCCACTGCAACCCAAATCCCTCTGTATACTCCTAACCTGATTCCTAAACATCTCTCCTTCTACTGTATCAACATCCACAGTATCCTTAACAAGATAGCAGAATTTCATTCATGGATAGCTCAATACTCCCCTAACATTGTTATTCTTTCTGAGACTTGGCTTAAACCACACAACACTGACAATACATTTCTTCTCCCGGGATACAACATCTTACATCTTGACAGAACACATAAAAAGGAGGCAGAGTTGCTTTTCTGTACTCAGACCTCATTACCCTTACTACCCTTCCTAACCTTCCTCCCTCCTTTTACCCTGCTGAACATCTAATTGCCAACTTTAAACACAACTATCACAAAACAATAACAATAGTTGCCATCTATACACCATCAGGTGATAATATACCCCTACTAGAGCAGATTCTAAATTGGATGTCAGACCACATACCCAATGAGTCCATAATACTAGGTGATGTTGATATCAACTGGTCTTCCCTCTGCTCTAACTCCCCTACCAACTGTATTAACCTTTTTTGCTACACACAACTTATTTCATCTCCTACTTTCCATCATAAACCTGCCAATTCTAGTTCTATCATTGACTGGATCTTAGTTACTAACCATAACTTGTATCACAACCCAGAAACAATACCTGACTCTGTCAGTGATCATTGCCCAATATGAATCTTCTGACACTTCCCCCCACATTTCCAGAACCCACAAATTTAAAATATGCCAGAATCTATCTACCTTTAACTCTGAGATATTCAATAATGTTCTCTCAGCTAAAGACTGATCCATCCTCTTTACCTTACCTCTTGATGAAGCTGTCTTATACTTTAACTCCATCTTCCTTAACACACTCAACTCCCTTGCCCCTCCTAGAACTAGTAGAGTGAAATTCTACAACTCCCCCTGGAAAACCAACTCTACTCAGTCTCTTATACAAAAAAGAGACTCTGCCTGGAAACTTTGGCCAAAGACTAAATCTCCCTCACATTTCCAAAGATATAGGGAACTCCAAAATCTCGCTAAAAAACACATTAATAATGATAAAAGAAATTTCTACCACCAACCTCTGAATACACAATATAGAAACCCTAAAAAGTTTTGGAATGCTATCAATCAAATACTCAATCCAGGTAATCCTTCTACTCCCAGTCCTTGCCCTGAAAATACCAACATCTACCTTTTTGATAGACAGCAATCCATCAAATGGCTCTCTGCTCTTTCTCATTTTCTCCCCATTAAACTGGCATCACACAAGGCTCTATTCTTGGACCTCTCCTTTTTAACATCTTCACCAATTAACTGCATAGATCCTGTCCCCCGTCTTCCCTCATACAGTATGCTGATGATACTACTATTATATCCATAGCTGCCAATCCAACAGAACTGCTCACCCTCACGCAAACATCATTCAAACATATAGAAACTTGGTTTACTAATAACCAACTAAAACTCACTCCCAAAAAGACAAAACTCTTACTATTCCTCCCAAAACCCCTCTACCACATTAAATCTTCTTTTACCATCTTTTCACTTAATAACAGAAACATTACCCCTGAAAACCAGACTAAGTTACTTGGAGTAATCATAGATGACCAACTGAAATTTGACCTTCACATCTCTGTATTAAGAAGGCCCACCAAAGGCTTGGCCTCCTATATAGAAACAAAAGTTCTTAACCCCTGACACCAGAATCTCACTAGCTAATGCTTACCTTCTTCCCTACCTTTTCTACAGCTCGCAAATCTTTACAAGTCTTCAGTCTTCTCTTCTCACTAAACTTGAAAAACCTATAATAAAATAGCTAGATTTGCTACTAATCTGCCATCCAGATCTCACCACTGTCATGTCCTCAGGTCACTCAATTAGCTAGAGTTTCCTAATCAACTCAAAGTTCCTCAAATACTCATCATCCACTCCATCATCAATAAACCCTCTTTCTGCCCCAGCATTTCCTCACTAATCTCACTTTATATCCCTCCCCAACCACTAAAGAACTCTGATAATTTTTTGTTACAGATTCATAAACCTAAAATAATGTAGGGCAGAACCTATAGAGCTACTCACCCGCCATTCAATGGAATACGCTTCCCATTACCCTGACAAGCATAACTCAAGTCTACAAATTCAAGAGAGCTCTCAAAGAATACTTAAACCACACCAGATTATGTCACTGTAACCACCCCACCTGAATCCAGTTGTTTCTCCATCTTTCCTCTTTCCTTCCCTACTCTAATTACCTTCTTTTTTGTTTTCTTTCTCCAATTAACCTGCTTCTTCTACCTAATAAGCACCTGACTCTCTTCTTCTACTTCTCCTCTCTGTTCCTGACTTCCACTGTACTATCTCTTAATCTACTACTAATATCTATTCCTCCTGTTGTCTACCATTTATAACTGATCAGTATACTAAGTCCCATTATTTACTTTTCTACATGTCTGTGCTTTCAGTATGTTTATCTGTTTAACTATATTGCATATAAGTCCAGCTTACTTTATTGTTCTCTCATATTGCTATTCTTATTGTACTATACACTTACTGTAACATGCATCTCTCAGTTATATTTGTACTGTTGGAGCTTTTCTCCCTGGGCCTCTACTGAAAAAGGGCTTTGTCCTAGATGGACTATCCCGGTTAACAAATGTCAAATAAATAAATAAATAAAATTATGAAATTTTGCCCTCTACTGTTGTAGTAACCAAATGTGCATTCTTTCATGTGCATTTATAGCTCTAAGGTATTAGTACAACCAAAGTACTCCATTCTGCTCTGTGTCTACAGTTATAATGTGATGCCTCTGCAACAGCTATCCTTCTCCACATTGCAGCTGGACAATGCAAACATGTCACTGCTCATCAAAATTAATTCATAAAATACAAAAACAAACTAAAGCCCCATTTATATGCTCTCTGAACTCTTCAGTGTTCTGGTGTCCATGACATGACCAGGTTAACAGGATGCACATTTATTTGTTTATCTATGTGTATGTCTATCTATCTATCTATCTATCTATCTATCTATCTATCTATCTATCTATCTATCCGTCTATTTCTCTATCATTTGTTGACCAGGTTAGTCTCACTAGGCTAGTAGCCACTTTTCATGGAGGACACTCACCGTGATATTTACACTACTAGGGAAAATTTGGCCAGGGCATCGGGAAACTTCCCCTACTCATTATTGTTGCAAGTGGGACCCATTTTGCATGAGCACTTCCTATTTACATTCCAGGTACAGAGGTGGCCTGGTTAATTAGGAATGCAGATAGAGAGAAGGAGATAATGGAGTGGTTGGAGAAATTCAGGGGAAAACCAATACCAAGGCTGGAGAATGTGTGCAGGATTCTGAGGAGATATTTCAAAGACATCTGTTTGACAGAGATGAGTCAGTAAATGATGGATGTATAATTACAACCCACCAGTCAGGAGGATTGTGGGATGATTTACTTAAATAAATAGTGATACAGAGTGAGCCAGAAAATGAAGGAGATGTTTCCTGGATAGACATTATGGAGAAAATATAAAAGGAGGATCCAGAGATTGAAGAATAGCAGTGAGATGGAAAAGAAAACATATGTAGTGAAAGTAAAAGAAGGCAAAAGGGGAGGGGAGTAAAAGAAAAGAAAAAGTCAGAAGAAAATGCAAAGTGGAAGTACATAGCAAAGATTCAATGCAAAGAAGACCAAGAAATGAATATGTATGAAGTGTGGGGCAATTTAATAGCTCCTTTGGGCATAAAAGCACATGAGGTGAAAGCATTTATTCTTATTAAAAAAGAGTTATTTTGTGATATGTTTGAGACAGTTTTTTCAATGGAAAATTTTCTTGAAGGATATGAAAAGAAGACTGGAACCCATGGAATCTTCATGTGATAAAAGCATTTAACAAGGAAACAAAAAAGAAAATTCATGTACAATTTTGACCAGAGGTGGAAAGAAAGAGTTTGAAAGGACATTTGAAAACTTTATGTAAAGAAGTACTGGATATTGCAAATATTTATGATAAAAGGGTTGTATGGACTGGTGGCTGGGACTGTAATATTGTGTTAAAATAGAAAGAGAAAACATCATACATATATTAGGCATCATACAAGTGGAAGTGAATAGAGAGTCGTAAAATGCTTGGGACAACACAAAACATGTAATTTCGTGTAAAAGAAGGACATTTGATAACTAACTGTGATAAAAGAAAATGTATTTGTGGGGAAATGGGACATGATGCAAAAATGTGACTTGAAGTGTTATAAATGTGACAAAATTGGACATTTATGGATGGGCTGTAAAAATGAAATAAGAGTAAGGAAAAAAAAGAGAAGAAAATGAACAGAGAGAAGACATTTTAGAAGTAGTAGAAACAGAAGAAAAATAAGAAGGCTCTGAAATAAGCAATGAAAAAGACATAAATTGGGAGACAGTAAAAGAAAAAAGAGAATTCTATTGGTAAAAGGGTAAAAGAAAGAAAAAGAAAATTTAAGGAGAGAAGTACAAAAGAAAAAAGAAAGGTAATGGATGAAAAAGAATATATATATATATATATATATATATATATATATATACACATATACATATATATATATATATATATATATATATATATACACAGCCAATGTTTGCAGTGTTTGTATAATGTTTAAAGTGTTTGACTCGCAAGGTACGCTATTTGATTCTCACTTTTGGGAGGGAAACTGGCTAGGTTTAGAATGACCCATTATGGCAGTTAGCCTAATAATTAGCTATGAACTTATGAAACCATGAATCTAGAGAAAAGGGAAAATGAAAATTTTGGAGTGCTTTTTGTATATGTGAATAGTATTAAGAATATACTAAGAAGAATATGAATTTTGGAGTGGTGTAATACATGTGATGCAGATGTAATTATATTAGAAGACACAAGATTTTTAATAAATGAAGAAAGATTACAAACAGTGAAACTGTAGAGAGGAAAGTTAATTTGGAATTTGGAAAATGAGAGCTGTTCTGGAATAGCTGTATTCTGTAGAACTACAGTAAGGATATTAAATGTAACTTTAGCAAAAATGGGAAGATTAACTATGGCAGATTTAAAATCAAAAGTATATAGAATTATAACATTATATGCCTATACTAATTGCAAAGAAACAAACAGCTTCTGTCATCAGATTTTAGACTATGTAGTGATAAATCTGAATATTATAATAACAGGAGACTTTAATTGTTATTTAACAGGCAAGTGTAAAAACACAGGAAATGATATAAGAAAAATGTTAGAAGTTAAGATGTGGTATGTTAAAACTTTGGGACAAAAACTCATGGATTTACATAAGGGTAGATATATTACTGAAATAGATTCCTTTATAGTATCAGAAAGTTATAGGAGAAGGGGGAAGTAGTTTTAACAAGATTTTCTGATCATCTTGCAATATGGCTAGAAATAAAGAAAAACAAGGAATATATAAACATAGGCAAAGGAATAAAATGGATACATGAGAAAGTATGGAATGAAGAAGAAAAGAGATTAGTAATACAGTTATGGAAAAATCATATCACTGTGAGAATATTTTATAAAAAAATTGTCTGAATGCTGGATAATATTTAAAGAAAAATATAAAACATGTTTTTTTTACAGTGGCAATATGATGTGAGAAAATTAGAGAAAGAAAAAATATAAAAGAACATATAATGAACTGGAAAATTTAGAACATAATGATAGAAAGTGATTTGAGAAAGAAAAATAATTGTATGAAAGAAATCAAGAGAAAAATACAAGAACTGTTATATAAGTAGACATTTTTTACAAGGAAAAAGAGAAGTATTGGGCTACTTAAGCAATTTATGTTAAATTGTTAGTGTAATGAGAGAAAAAATGTAAAAGGAGAAATACAAAGAACTCAGGAAAAGATTATGAATAGTGTAGTACAACAGGCACAAAAAATGTTTAATGAAAAAAGAAGACAGCAAAAAACATGGGAAGTAAAAAAGATTAACAGAAAAAGAGTATAACAAGTCGGAAAAGGAGATTTCTTTGTAAGAACAAGATAAAGTATTAAGACAAGCAAATATAGATTTGGCTGCAAGACCAGATGGAATGGGATGTAAAATGTATAAAAATTTGAGGGACTGGCAAAATAATTTTTTAAGGATTTTGAATGAATAGTTAAATGAATGTTTTATGTTTAAGAATTATGTAGTAGAAATAATTCATATGGAAGAAGGAAGATAGAAGACAATTTAAAAATGGATACCAGTAGTATTAAATA